>NW_028255728.1:0-318442 GCF_964263255.1 Lissotriton vulgaris | reverse complement strand
ACATAGGGCCCGGTTCACAGAACTAACTTAAGACAAAATCCTAAACTGACTACCATTTCGGTATTCACAGAAGGCACTTACTCATTTTGGTATTCACAGAAGGCACTTACTCATTTCGGTATTCACAGAAGGCACTTACTCATTTTAGTATTCACAGAAGGCACTTACTCATTTCGGTATTCACAGAAGGAACTTACTCATTTTGGTATTCACAGAAGGCACTTACTCATTTCGGTATTCACAGAAGGCACTTACTCATTTTAGTATTCACAGAAGGCACTTACTCATTTTGGTATTCACAGAAGTTAGGAGTCCTACCTTTAAGACTCCTAAATGCCTTCTGGGAATACCGAAAGTCTTAAAATTTGGAATTTTCTCAACTTTACTACTACTAAACTGAGAAAAATCCTAACTTTAAGACTTTCGGTATTCACAGAAGGCATTTTGGAGTCCTAAAGTTAGGAGTCCTAACTTCTGTGAATACCAAAATGAGTAAGTGTCTTCTGTGAATACCAAAATGAGTAAGTGTCTTCTGTGAATACCAAAATGAGTAAGTGTCTTCTGTGAATACCAAAATGAGTAAGTGCCTTCTGTGAATACGAAAATGGTAGTAAGTTTAGGATTTTGTGTTTAGTTAGTTCTGTGAATCGGGCCCACAGAATTGAGTGCATTTGGGTATCCGGAGCCAGTGTAGTAGCCTGAGTTGTGGTGTGATGTGAGTTCTATATAGGAGGATGAAAATGAGTCTGGCTGCTGAGTTTTGAATGGTTTGTCGTCTTCTAGGGAGTCACTTGGAGATCCCAGCATAGAGGGTTTTCCCATAGTCCAACTGCCTGGTGACCAGGGTGTGAGGCTGTTGTCAGGCTGTTTTCCTAGTGTTGCTTGGGGGCCATTTTGAGTTCCTCCTCAGCAATTTATATGGTGTGGAAGCAGGAAGCAGTGATGGCGTTGACCTGTGCATTCATGTCCAGTTTCCTGTCCCTGATTATTCCGACGTTACTGGCATGGATTCTAGATTGTGGTCCGACTTCGGCCAGACACCAGTTGGAGTCCCATGGTGAGGTTTTCTTGCCAAAGATCACTGGTTCCATCTTGTCAGGTTTCAGCTTGAGACCGTTGTCTTTCTTCCAGTTATTGACTTTAGATAGGCAGGTGGCAAACTTGTTTATTGCGTTGGGGAGGTCTTGTCCGAGAGGGAGAGTGTGAGTTGTGTGTCATCTGCGTAGAAGAGAATGATGTTGTGTGCTCGGATATTGTGACTCAGGCCAGTAATTGCAAGCTGTGCGGGCAGTTTTTAAACAGCCATTTTGACTTGGCAAAATAAACCTTTTACCAGGCCAAACCCTTTCTTTTTAATACATATAAATCACCCCTTGTGTAGGCCCTGGACAGCCCATGGACAGGGTGCAGTGTATTTAAACCCAAGGACATGTACTTTTAAGTTTTACGTGTCCTGGTAGTGAAAAAGTCTTACATTTGTTTTTCAGTAATTCAATGCCTATTTCTCCCATAGGATAACATTGAAGTTACCTAATTAAATTTTAGTAAGTGTAATTTCCAAATAGGAAGAGATCATGTTTGGTGTCTCTGTAATCACAATTTAAAATACTAACTTATTTTGAAGTCAGATTTTTAAATTGCAATTCTGAAAATGCCACGTTTTAGAAAGTTATAATTTTCTTGCCTTAGCCATTTAGGGAATGTAGCCTGTCTCCAGTCACATGACTGGGTGCAGCTGTCAGTTGAGTGGACCTCAGACACCAACCCTTGAGTACACTTCTGGACCAGTGGATACTGTGCCAGGCAGAAGGACTGCTGTGCTGCTGCAAGGACTGCCACTCTGCTGGAATGCTGCTTTGAAAGAACTGCAGCCCCCTGCTGTGCTAAACTGCTACATGCTGCCTTCTTGTCTGGGTGAAAAGAACTGGACCTGTATTTCTTAAACCCAGAATGCAGAGTAACTCAAAGGGCTAGTTGGCTGGCCACCTGATCTGGAGCCTCAGGGACAAAATAAGAGTCCAACAACGTTTTATCTGCACCAGGACATGAGTATCTGCCATTTGTAAGTCTACTCTGCCAAAGGGTGCCACCCCAGTCCTGGGCCCTTGAAAGAAGGCTTAAGGTGCTCTGCCAGCTTTTGTGGATCCAGCCGAACCAATGCATCTCCACAGCTGCCTGGCACAAACCCATTAGGAACTGACGAATCGCAGCTTTTGCGTTTATTGGACCTGTTACAAAGACCCCCATCGCATCACAGCTGTTTTGAACAGTTGCATCGCCCCAACTGCGTGGCACATCCTCAGCGCAGGCCCTCACATCTCTTGTCAACAGCAGCCTCGACAATGATGCAAGACTCTGCATTGCAGCCTTCTAAACCTAAGGTACAGAAATATCGTCCCGACTACGTGCCCCTTCCTCAAAGTTAGTTTTTGAATTGCAAGCCACATCTGCCGATTCTCAACGACGACCCAGGGTCTCGCATCGCAGCCTTGCCACATCTCGATGTATTGCTTCGGCTGTGTAACACATTTTGAACACAGATCCACACAGATCCAAACCAGGATTTGAGGTACTTTATTCAGCAGGTCCAAGTGTCCCCCTGGAGCAGGCCCATGCTCCATCGCGATTGACCTGTACTTGTGACTTTGTCCTGGTCTGGCAAGATCAGATATCCACAGTTGGCGTTTTGTGGTTTTTGGCACTATTTTTACTTTAAACTTTAAAATCATAACTTTACTTCTGCTGATTGGATTTTTGTTGTTTTGGGCATTTATTTTACATAAAAGTTTGCTCTATTTTTCTAAACTGGTGTGGGGTCTTTTGTGTTCGTTTCACTTTTTTAATGTTTGAAGTGTTACACAAATACTTTACACATTGCCTCTAAGTTAATCCTGATTGCAATGTACCAAGCTACCATGGGGCTGAACATAGGTTAATTTGATGTTTGCATGTGTCTGGCCCTGACAAGGATTGTGGTTGCTGCTTGGCCTGGGGCCACACCTCAGTCATCCAGTAACCTCATTTTGTACAATTGTGTAGGACAAACACTCAATCCTTTGCTTAGGATTGAATTTGCGTCCTATGCAACCATCTATCTTTGCTGATATTCATGTTGACGTGTTCAAGTTAATCAGGGAATTAAAATTAAAGAAAATATTCGCCAAGCATGAATTAATGTCTTCTGTCCTAACATTGCCATATGGGAGGCTGACAAGGGTTGAGATATCGTTGTAATGAATACAACTGATTATATGAGTGAGATCAGTAGACAGTTGAATGACTTCTTCTGTTATGATACATTGGACGAAAACCCCATACCAGCTATTGAGAGACATATAATGCTAGATGACTGACTGTAGGGAGTCTTGTTTAATATCTGAAAAGAGATATAGTTAGCTTAAGATTCACTGCTCTAGATTTCCATGCATGTATGTGTTACCCAAGGTACGCAAACCTGGTCTTTTTCCAAAAAGAAGTCCAATCATCTCTGGGAATGGCTCACGCATCGAACATTTGGCACATTATTTGGATGACTTCTTGCAACACATTTTTGCTAACCTTCCCTCCTATTTACATGATAAAAAGGATGTCCTGGGCAAATTAGAAGACTTTAGATGGGAGGATGATAATCTTACGCTTGCGACTTTGGATGTCACAAAGTTAAATACTTGTATAAAGTTAGAATCTGGATTAGAGGCATTGAAATATTTTCCCTATAAGTGGATGGCCAGTCATTATGAGCACACACAGATGCTTTTAGAACTGGCTCAACTAATTTGTAGTTGCAATGTTTTTTTTACATGATGCATCTGGTATTTTCAGAAACAGGGTACAGCGATGGGCTCCAGGTTTGCTCCTTCTTCTGCAAACCTTTTCATGGGCTTGTATGAGAGGGAGCATGCCTGGGGCCTCGGTGCACATTAATGGGTGGACAATATTATCTTCTAGGGAAGGTATATAGATTATATCCTCATAATATTGAATGCAACGGAGGAAGACTTACAAGACTTTCATGCATATCTAAATACAAACTGGTTAAATGTACAAATAACATTGAAAGATATTAGGCATTGGATAGAATTAATTGCCCTCCTATTATTAATAAATCAAAATTCCACCCAGAGTGATGTTTAAAAAAAGGAAACCACCTGCAATAAGGTGTTACATCCTTCTAGCTCACACCCAAAGACTGTAATTAAATATATCCCTTAAGGGGAAATGGTGGGAGGCAGTCTGAATTGTATCCAGGAAATACATTTCAAGAAAAGGTTACCATAAATAAAGCAAGGGTTTCAACATCGAGGGTATGATATCAAAAGCTTCGATTATGCAGAAAACAGATCCCTTGAACTGGAGCATAACCAAACTTTGTCACATGCTCAAGGTAGGAATACTTTAAAAAATGGAAGCCTTATTTTTTGTAATGCAATACAGTATTTACAGTGGACTCATAATGTGTATTTTCGTGTATGTGAAGCGCTCCTAAGACCAAAGGTCTTGCTAGCGCTATATAAAACGTATAAATAAATAATGTGCTTAGAAAACATCAGCAAATTTTAAAATGTGTTACCATACCGGATGGAGTTGTATCATCTAAACTGCGTGTGGTTTATTGAAGACGGATGACGCTAAGAAATTTTCTCTGTCCAACTATGTAAAGAGTGCCATCCTAGACAATATTGACAGAAACTGGCTTCCCATTAAACCTAATGGCTTTTAAGTGTGTAAAGTTACACTATTAACAGTTTCATAAATTGCGATACCACTTATACCATATATGTCTTAGGATGTACCTGTAATAAGATATACACAGGAAGCAGTGTATGTCCACTTAGATTGCGAATTCAAGAACACATAAGGGCCATTCGAAATCACACTGTAGCATATTCGGTGGCTACACGTTATTATTATCAATCATTCCGCTTGCCCTATGATTTTGTTTCATGCCTTAAAGCAGACTGAATGTGAGAGTAGGTAATAGGGAAACTCTGCTGAGACAGACTGGGGCAAAATGGATTTGCAGACTTAGAACCATGGGCATGGGCCTTAATATCAACTAAGAATTACATATTTTTTTATAATAAGCATTTCTTTGGGAAGTGATTGCACTTTGTCAGGCATATTATTCCGGATTATCATTGTTATAATTTGTACTTTTTTTGGGTTCATGTTATCATTGTCATATTTGTGTATAATGAATCTTGTATTAGACCTTTTTAGATTTGGTTCAAGCATCATGCATGTTCAGTGTTAATAGTTTTCTGACAAATCTCTCCTCAATTGGGATATGCATTTTAGGATGACAGTGCATGAGTCATTATTTATATACTGTCTACCTTTGATGTCAAGACACTGGTTTATGGTAAATACAGGTATAGTCCTATTGTTGATCTTTATTTTCAAGTTTGCTTCTTTTAATATTTTTGGGAAATGTTATAGATATTAAACACATATAATGGGGAAATGTGGCATTTACAACATAGGCCATGAATAGTTTGAAGCTGTTTCTCAATACCCTTTTTTCACTTCTATTTCTGTCCTCATGTGATATTAATGTGTTTTTGTGTTCATGGTCTAGACAAATGGGTACCAACATGGCATTCGTGCTTCTTGCCATGTGATCATTGGTGGCTCACAAAATGGATAAAATACACATAAAATATAAACAACATATTTTAGCGGGAATTAATATGATGTCTGTGCACCAGGCACAAACCATGTGCAGTTGTGTGGTATACCTTATTTATTTTTTTGCCACACACTAGATTTGACACCCCACAAGTGCGCTATGATTATGTGATGGTCTTGCTCGAGACCTATTTCTATTTCTTTTCCAGTACTTTGGTGATTTTGTCGACTTTTGCTGATTATACACATAAATAGGTTTTAACATGGCACTTCTTTAATATGTTATGCGCATGTTTTATATGCACTTGTTTTATATACAATGCTCACCTTATTGGTTGGCTAAAATGATCCAACATATAGGGGCCGATTAGGATGGCGGACGGAAATGGGTACTGTCCGCCATGGTGGGGGAAATTTTACTCCCGGCTGCGCCGCGGAGATACCGCGTTTGGGATTAGGATATTCATGTGACGAAACTCCGACCGCGGCGGACGGTTCACAACCAACACCGTCCGCGGCGGTCGGAACACAACCAAGTCCGTCCGCGGCGGACGGAGTTCAATGAACAACCACTGCCGCGGACGGAAATGACCGCGGAAAATAAAACATGTACCGCCATACCTGAGAATACTCCGTGGCCGCAATTAGGATAAATCCGCCCGTACCACGGAACGCACAGCCATCCACGTCCGCGGCGGAAACAATGCCACGAGAACCACAGCATCACCGCGGAAGGCCAACAGGCACAACATCCCTAGCGCCGAACAAATGTCAGAAACTGCACCGCAAGTCCTAAGCAAACATACGAACATTGACAAGCCCCCCCCCCAACACCATTCACAAGCCACCATGACAAGTCCCAATCATCCAATAATGCACACACGTCAACACGCCCACCTACCACCTGACTCGCAACAACCATTGAGACACGACTACAAAATGACACCCACACACAACCACAATCCTTTGCACCACAGCATTGCTGCCAGCAAGAGGGCAAATCGAGAAACTGCTAACTCACATAAAATCACATAGAAGACACCCACCCACCACCCTACCACACCCACCACACAAACACCCACCACACAAATCCGACACATCACACACCACACACCTGCACCTCCCAACTCACACAACTCACACACTGAGCACCACACACCATGGCACCCAAAAAAAATCCTAAATTCTCAGAGACAGAGTTGAGGGTAATGGTAGACGAAATAATCCGTGTCGAGCCCCACATCTTCGGGGCCCAAGTCCAGCAGACGAGCGTGGCGCAAAAGAACCACATGTGGGACAGGATCGTCACTCGGGTGAATGCGTCGGGGACTGTGCCGAGGACG
The DNA here is from genome assembly GCF_964263255.1 of Lissotriton vulgaris. NCBI lineage: Eukaryota > Metazoa > Chordata > Amphibia > Caudata > Salamandridae > Lissotriton > Lissotriton vulgaris. Next base: position 311,471 of record NW_028255728.1, on the reverse strand, counting down.
AAGCATGACATTCAGAGGCGGTGGCATGACCTGAAGACCAGGGTCAAGGGCATCCGAGCGAAAAACGTCACTAGAGCCAATCATACTGGCGGTGGCACACCCCCGGAGCCATTACCCTACACAGATTGGGAGGAGAAGGTGCTGGGGATACTGCACCGAGAGAGCCTAGACGGACTTGACGAAGGAGAAGAGACTGGTGAGTACAAACCAACACCACGATCAGCACGACATGGTCAGGCTCACACAACTGAGAAGAAACATCCCCTACGCCCCAAACCATGCACGTTCGACACCAACTCACTAACATGTCCATGGCTCCCAACAGGCCCCCATGTTCACGGGGAGGGTGGTGGTGGTGGTGGTGGAGGGTGGGGTGTGTGAGAGGCCCAAACTACAACTCCCAACAGGCCCCCATGTTCACGGGGAGGGTGGTGGTGGTGGTGGTGGAGGGTGGGGTGTGTGAGAGGCCCAAACTACAACTCCCAACAGGCCCCCATGTTCACGGGGAGGGTGGTGGTGGTGGTGGTGGTGGTGGTGGAGGGTGGGGTGTGTGAGAGGCCCAAACTACAACTCCCAACAGGCCCCCCATGTTCACGGGGAGGGTGGTGGTGGTGGTGGTGGAGGGTGGGGTGTGTGAGAGGCCCAAACTACAACTCCCAACAGGCCCCCATGTTCACGGGGAGGGTGGTGGTGGTGGTGGAGGGTGGGGTGTGTGAGAGGCCCAAACTACAACTCCCAACAGGCCCCCCATGTTCACGGGGAGGGTGGTGGTGGTGGTGGAGGGTGGGGTGTGTGAGAGGCCCAAACTACAACTCCCAACAGGCCCCCATGTTCACGGGGAGGGTGGTGGTGGTGGTGGTGGTGGTGGAGGGTGGGGTGTGTGAGAGGCCCAAACTACAACTCCCAACAGGCCCCCATGTTCACGGGGAGGGTGGTGGTGGTGGTGGTGGTGGTGGAGGGTGGGGTGTGTGAGAGGCCCAAACTACAACTCCCAACAGGCCCCCATGTTCACGGGGAGGGTGGTGGTGGTGGTGGTGGTGGTGGAGGGTGGGGTGTGTGGGAGGCCCAAACTACAACTCCCAACAGGCCCCCATGTTCACGGGGAGGGTGGTGGTGGTGGTGGTGGTGGTGGTGGTGGTGGAGGGTGGGGTGTGTGAGAGGCCCAAACTACAACTCCCAACAGGCCCCCCATGTTCACGGGGAGGGTGGTGGTGGTGGTGGTGGTGGTGGAGGGTGGGGTGTGTGAGAGGCCCAAACTACAACTCCCAACAGGCCCCCATGTTCACGGGGAGGGTGGTGGTGGTGGTGGTGGTGGTGGAGGGTGGGGTGTGTTCGACAGGAAACCGAAATGGCTACAAATCCATATACCCATGTAATGTCCAAATTACTGACCAGCTCGATCTTGTCCCTCAGGTGATCGTCAACTGACTGCGGAAACCAGTACCCGGCCGCCAGCCTCGCCTCTCACATCTACAGGACTCTCTGGTGACGAGGACACAGTCAGCTCCGGGGCGGAGGATGGAGCGGGACCAAGCACGCAGCCAGGGCCATCTGGCTCACAGGGACTCCCTGGACAGACCAACGTCGCATGTGTGACTCCAGCGGCACCTGTCTCTGTGATCTGCACAGTCCCCACCACCACCAGTACCACCAGTACCACCAGTACCACCAGTACCACCACTACCACCAGCACCACGACTCCTGCCGCTGCCACCCAGCAGAACCCACCGCGCAACGCTGGTCCAACGGCCCCACACACAAGCAGGGTGAGTGGGCCACAAACACAGGCAACGGGACAACATCCAATCAGGCGAGCCACACACCGCCGTGCAGAGGAGGAACAGCTACCCCAGCCAGTGGCACAGTCCCTACAAGCTCTTGCCAGGTGCCAGGCGTCATACGACCGGTCCCAGGCAAACGCTGATCGTGCACACCAGGACTCAGTGGACAACACCAACACCCAGCGCCAAATCGCTGGCATCCTTGGCCAGATGTTGCTGATCATGGGGCAGCAGGCAACGATGTGGAGTGAATGGGTTGACCGGAACAACCCCCCCCCCCCCTCCACCAAGTGTGGTAGCGCCACCGTCACCTCCGCCTCCCCCGCCACCTCCGCCTCCGCCGCCACCTCCGCCTCCGCCTCCACCGCCGCCACCACCACCTGAGCCCCTGGCGACGGATGTGGCCCATCAACAACCTGCCCTCCCAGCTGACTCTGTTCCAGGTCAGAGACGGAGGGGCCGTCCGAGTAAGAAAGAGGCTGAGAGCAGTGTTGGAGCGCCAGGCACACGCTCCAAGAGGGGACGACCATGACAATGTCACTGCCTGTGCCAGACATTCACCCAGCTAAGTAGCCTGTCCCACAGACAATCATTCCCACTGGTCTGCTGGTCTACCCTGACACCCCCCAATGTGGCGTCAGCACGGACATTTCATCAGCCAATACCTTCAACTCCAACTCCCTCCACCCCACTGACTTGTAAATATTCACCAGCACAGAAGCACAACCTGTAAATAAATAGCATTAATTCACACAATGATGTTTTGCCTCCATGTTTATTCACATGATTGCCATCAGATACAGACGTAAACAGGTACAGGGATCATAGTCGTACATGATCATGGCGCTGCGGGAGTGACCTAGAGAAAACCAGAGACAGCAAACACACGTCAGTAAAGAGATTCACACACATCACAACACAATGCACAGCTACATTACACAAACGACAACCATCACACAAGCATGGGATGAGAGCACACACATCATGGACACTTCCATGTCCAAAGACATGAAGACACACATGTGCAACCATCACAAACAACACCCAGCTGATTAACCCCATACCCACACAACACCAGCAAACATACATGAGGCATTGTCAACCGCCACTACAGGTAGATACTCACATTCAAGGGAAGTAGCGATCTATGAGCTGGCGCCTCTGGTCCACACCTTCCTCCTCACCACTATCCTCATCAGTGGACATGGGTGGGATGGGAGGCCGAGGCACTCCTTCGTCTTCAGGGTCCAACAGCAGTTCAATGCCATTGCGTACTGCAATGTTGTGGAGCATGCAGCAGGCTATCACGATCTTGCATACTTTTCCTGGTGTGTAAGGCAGGGCCCCTCCGGTCTTATCGAGGCACCGAAACCTGGACTTTAGCAGTCCAAAGGTACGTTCGATGACTCTCCGTGTCCTTCCATGTGCCTCATTGTACCGCATGTCACCCGCCGTCCTCGGATTACGTAGGGGACTGAGGAGCCAGGGCCGGTTTGGGTAAGCCGAGTCGCCTATGTAGGGGGATGACAGAGACAAACATCTGAAATATATATGGTGGGTACCCCATGCAACACAGAGATCACAAGAGTACCCACTGCACACTCACCAACAAGCCACGCTTGACCGGGTCGCAGATTTGCCATGAGTCGTGGGACATTGCTGCTCCGCATGATGTGGGCGTCATGTGCGGATCCAGGAAATCTGGCACACACATGGGAGATGATGTTGTTCGCCAGGCACACCACCTGCACGTTCAGCGAATGAAAGTGTTTGCGATTCCTGAACACTTGTTCGCGTGCCCGTGGTGGAATCAGAGCGATGTGTGTGCCATCAATTGAGCCCACAACGTGAGGCATGTGGCCCAGTGCATAGAAAGCAGCTTTGACAGCTGGCAACTCTTCCGGCCGTGGAAAATGTATGTACTCATCCTTGTAGAGCATCATAGCTGTCAACACATCCCGAAGAACCGTGCTAAACATGGCCTGCGACATCCCCCCGGAAACTGCAACAGTGAACTGAAAAGTGCCAGTAGCGAAGAAATGTAGTACCGCCATGACCTTTGCAGTGGGTGTAATCGACCCAGGATACGTTCTACGTGGCTGCAGATGAGGAGACAATAGTGCCACAAGGTCCATCAACCGACGTCGATCCAGCCTGAATTTCCGAATGATGTCCTCGTCTACCATATCCTCCAGCACAGTGTATGGCCGAAGCACATTTGGAGCCCTCCTGTGTGGGACAGAGATGTAACTTTGGTCAACTTACAAACGACGCATACGTGTAGAACTCCATCACATGTGTACCTTACTGACAAAACTTCTGTCATCACCCTAATGTTTCGTAGACACATCACAGACACTCATGCTACTGCATGCACACAAACGATAAGTGTACACACGCCATGTCATCAAGCACAAATGCCACCACCAATAATGATGTGCATACGGAAATGACATGCATGGTGACACAACGTACAAAACACATACACGGAATGCATGTGTACCACCACCACTGTAGTCACCTCGACACAACAAGAAACTGACAACAGATGCATTAATTGGCCACACAGCCGTGATGTACTGTGTAGTTGTGAAGATGTAACAACGTCTGTAGGGTCACACCCGACGTCAACAAGTAGAAATGCACATCTTTTGGCCATAATGTGCCGACCGATTGCCATTGTATGGACACACATGCTATATTGTATGACATATGACCTTTCCCAATCACGCTCACATCCCTCATGACACAACTGCACACAACACATCACGGTGCAGCGTCTGACAAGATCACATAATTGGCGCCGCCATGGCGGTGCTCAACTTCCGCTACTTCCCAAAGGCCATATGCGGCCAGCGTCCCTCTCCCCATTGGCTGCATGTGCATGGACCGTCACGGGCAGACATCGGCGACCGCACGTGCAAGCCTCAGGCACGGATGCTTCCGTTGCAACAATGTACTGTCACTGGCGCCTCCATGGCGGTGCACGTACTCAGCGGGGGAGGTGCAGGCCCATACACCCTGTAGATGTAGTCAATGGACATGCCATTTCATGACCCCCCTTACAGTCACCTTGCATCATCCACCGTACACCGGCCGGAGCGGCCGGGCCTAGGACGACCGCCGTGCCCGGCCATGTTGAACCGCCGTGCCCGGCCATGAACAACCGCCGTGCACGGCCATGTTGAACCGCCGTGCCCGGCCATGAACAACCGCCGTGCCCGGCCATGTTGAACCGCCGTGCCCGGCCATGTTGAACCGCCGTGCCCGGCCATGTTGAACCGCCGTGCCCGGCCATGAACAACCGCCGTGCCCGGCCATGAACAACCGCCGTGCCCGGCCATGAACAACCGCCGTGCACGGCCATGAACAACCGCCGTGCCCGGCCATGAACAACCGCCGTGCCCGGCCATGAACAACCGCCGTGCACGGCCATGAACAACCGCCGTGCCCGGCCATGAACAACCGCCGTGCCCGGCCATGAACAACCGCCGTGCACGGCCATGAACAACCGCCGTGCCCGGCCATGAACAACCGCCGTGCCCGGCCATGAACAACCGCCGTGCCCGGCCATGAACAACCGCCGTGCCCGGCCATGAACAACCGCCGTGCCCGGCCATGAACAACCGCCGTGCACGGCCATGAACAACCGCCGTGCCCGGCCATGAACAACCGCCGTGCCCGGCCATGAACAACCGCCGTGCCCGGCCATGAACAACCGCCGTGCACGGCCATGAACAACCGCCGTGCCCGGCCATGAACAACCGCCGTGCCCGGCCATGGCGCTTGTGTTCATGGCCGGGCACGGCGGTCGTCCTAGGCCCGGCCGCTCCGGCCGGTGTACGGTGGATGATGCAAGGTGACTGTAAGGGGGATCATGAAATGGCATGTCCATTGACTACATCTACAGGGTGTATGGGCCTGCACCTCCCCCGCTGAGTACGTGCACCGCCATGGAGGCGCCAGTGATAGTACATTGTTGCAACGGAAGCATCCGTGCCTGAGGCTTGCACGTGCGGTCGCCGATGTCTGCCCGTGACGGTCCATGCACATGCAGCCAATGGGGAGAGGGACGCTGGCCGCATATGGCCAATCGCAAGTAGCGGAAGGTGTGTACCGCAACTATGGGCCAGTCATTGGCCCATTTCACGATCACGCTTCCAGGGCTGACCAATTGCTGGCGACGTATGCCACTGACACGTGCAGAGGGCCCTATATATGTGTGTTGGCCAAAACGACGCTACCTACCCTGGGGACCAGTGCTGCCTGTGACCATCACCTCGACCTACTGCTGCTGCTGAGCTGACCACCGACTGCTGCCTGTGACCATCACCTCGACCTACTGCTGCTGCTGAGCTGACCACCGACTGCTGCCTGTGACCATCACCTCGACCTACTGCTGCTGCTGAGCTGACCATCGACTGCTGCCTGTGACCATCACCTCGACCTACTGCTGCTGCTGAGCTGACCACCGACTGCTGCTCTAGTGCCATACTCCGTGATCTTGCCATGTCGAGAGGCAATGAGATCCGGTCTCGACCCTTCACCGCCGCGGAGCTTGATGTCCTCGTGGACGGTGTACTCCGCAACTATGGACGCCTCTACGGCGCACCAGGACGGGTGGTAAGTGCAGTGTGGGACATGTTGGTGTGCATGAGGGGGCTAAATGATCTTGCCAATTTCTATCTTAGCTGTGTAGTGTGGGCTACACATATGTTCCCGATTGTGCATGGCTGCTGACAGTTACGTCTTGCCCCTATGTGTGTCACAGGCCACCTGTCCACTGACTAAAACCCTTTTCTCTTTCATCATGGTAGGTCAAGCTGCACCTTCGCAAGGACCTGTGGAGGGGCATAGCACGGGAAGTACGGGCATTGGGGGTGTGCAACAGACGACATACACACTGCCACAAACGCTGGGACGACATTTCCAGGCTGAGCAAGAATGTAGCTGAAGTGACACTGGGCCTGATTCCAAGGACGCCCCGTCTGGCCCGACGCTCCATGACCCCTCTCATGCACCGTATAATTGCAGTGACGCATCCTGAACTGGCCGAACGTCTGAGTGCCGATCAACAGCAAACTAGCGGTGAGCATACTGTCTGTGTAGGAAACTTGTGAGTGCTATGCATGTATTGGTGCCCAGACACACTATTGAGTTCCGTGTTGCGTACGTATGCCTGTGCTGCCATTTTGGTCCCATTGGGTGGTACTCATTTGACAGCCAGGTCCGCCATGTTGACACGCCACTTGCTTAGTACTTGAGTGTTAATGCACATCCCCTAGTGGTCCATGGCCCCATTCCAGGAAATGTGAGGATGACTGGTAGGGGTGGGCCATGTGCAGGATGTTGGCTCCTAAACCTTTGTCTGCTATGTAATTTGGCTATCCTGTTCCATCTGTACGTCAGTCTGCCCATGACTCACACATCTTTTCTGTGCATTTCAGCTTTGACAGAGGACACTCTGCCACAGACGGTGGAGAGTAGCCGAGGAAATGAGTCCGGCTCAGACATCGCACACACGCAGACTGACACGGAGGAGGCCAGCGCCGGTGAGGGGGACAGGACCGTCCCTGAGGACTCGCATGTGGAGACACCATCGTCCTCCTCGTCGGACACTCTTGGTGAGCCTGCACTGTTGTCACAGACTGGGAGTGGGCACTCATCACCTTCTGTCGGAAGACAGCACACAGGGCCCACACTTCCACCAACTGCACCATGTACTGTTCGTGGCCGGAGGAGTAGGGGGAGCAGAGTGGCGTTCGGTGCAGGCACCGCTGCCCCTGCCACGGTGAGCCAAAATGCACTGTGTGCTGAGGCAGTTGATCTGCTGCGACAGCTGTGTGTGGGGCAGACCAATATGACGAATGCATTCCAGGAGCATGATAGGAAGTTGGGGCAGGTGGTGGCATTCATGGAAGGGATGCATGGCGATCTTTCAGGTCTACGCAGGACAGTGCAGTCATTGGCAAGCAGTGTGTCGTCTGCAATAGTCCAGTCGAATGAACAGGGTCCTACTTCTGTTTCCCCATCTACACCGCTGGATGTCTCAGGGGGTAGTGATTATTGTGTGCAAGACTCAAATAAAGGTTATTGCACTAGAAGCAGCGTCAGACAGCACGTCAGGGCACGCAGGGCACAGACCACATCCCCTAGATCACCTACATCTGTTCACGTACACGACGTCAGATGCACTGGAGTACACACACAGGATCCACAAGTGTTGTTGGAGGACATGCCTTCAGGAGCTACACAGGCATTCAACACAAAAGGTACTCCCAAGGCATGGGATACTCACATGTCCATGGACTGTTCCTTGGACAAGGCCAGTCAGAAGACTAAGGCACCTACTAAGTGCAGGGAGACTCCCAAGAGCAGGCCCACAGCAGAGGTAAGGGACACTCCCAAGGACAGTGAGAAGACTAAGGCACCTACTAAGAGCAGGGAGACTCCCAAGAGCAGGCCCACAGCGGTCGATAGGAACACTCCCAAGGACAGTGAGAAGACTAAGGCACCTACTAAGTGCAGGGAGACTCCCAAGAGCAGGCCCACAGCAGAGGTAAGGGACACTCCCAAGGACAGTGAGAAGACTAAGGCACCTACTAAGTGCAGGGAGACTCCCAAGAGCAGGCCCACAGCAGAGGTAAGGGACACTCCCAAGGACAGTGAGAAGACTAAGGCACCTACTAAGAGCAGGGAGACTCCCAAGAGCAGGCCCACAGCAGAGGTAAGGGACACTCCCAAGGACAGTGAGAAGACTAAGGCACCTACTAAGTGCAGGGAGACTCCCAAGAGCAGGCCCACAGCAGAGGTAAGGGACACTCCCAAGGGCATGGACACACACAGAGAGCAGGTGTCTACTGGAGACAGGTGCACCACAGACGACAAGTCTGCTGGCAGGAACAGGGCGGCGAGCAGGGCACAGGCTACATCCAGAGACAACACTCCACCTAAGGATAAGGCACCTCCTACGGACAAGGCATCTAGCATGGACATTGGCGCAATCAAGGACAGGCATACTCCACCCCTGGCTGCACTGAGGCTGATGTTTACTACTGGACGCCAAACTAATGTCTCCGCGGCGGAGTCCCCCCATACCTCCACTCCCATCCAGGCCAGTCAGAAGCAGAGGTGGGTGTCCCCTGTTGTAGCATCCCCCATTACACATCATTCCGAGTCCAGGCGGCAGGCACAGAGCAAACGACAAGCAGGCTCCAGCACGTCCCCAGAAACCAGGTCCCCGGCAGCAGTTGCTCCACCTATGCTGGGTGGTGATTCTTTGGAGTCCCCGCCACTTGGCAGTCCAGTCCTGTCCAGGGTGCACTCACACCTCCATAAGAAACGCAGACACACACCATTGACACCTGCCACACCCGATTTGGCTCTAGATGACCTATCACCAGCTCCCAGGGCCACCCTGCCTCCTGGCCCATCCAGCCCTGTGGCTCATCATTTCAGTTGTCCCAGTGGCGCTGGTGCAGTTGACTCTCATGTATCAGATGGTGGCACAGTGTCAGTTGTGCCCTCTCCTGTTGCACGTCCTGGCAGTGTATCTGGGTCTATGGCTCACGTGTCAGTTAGGAGATCTGTGGCTGTGTTGCACACTCCTGTTTCTGGTGCTGCCAGTGTGTCTGGGTCAGTGGCTCACGTGTCAGTGACTACATCTGTGGCTGTGTCTCACACTCCTGTTGCTGGTGCTGCCAGTGTGTCTGGGTCCGTGGCCCATGTGTGTGTGACTCGGGCTGTGGCTGTGGCTCACACTCCTGTTGCTGGTGCTGCCAGTGTGTCTGGGTCCGTGGTCCATGTGTGTGTGACTCGGGCTGTGGCTCACACTCCCGTTGCTGGTGCTGCCAGTGTGTCTGGGTCCGTGGCCCATGTGTGTGTGACTCGGGCTGTGACTGTGTCTCACACTCCTGTTGCTGGTGCTGCCAGTGTGTCCGAGGCAGGTGGTTCACGCAGTCCCCCTGAGTCTGTGATGTGAGGTGCTGTACACTTCACTGAAATGTTACTTCACATGGTGTGTCCATTGGGAACAGCGTGGCACTCTTGTGGTTCCTGTGACGGGTTGGTAGGGACACGTAGTTGTGCAGCCTCTGATGTACCTGCTGTGTACTGCACTGTGCCCTGTTGATGCTCTGATACTGCATAGTGCCCTCTCGTTACCTGCTATGATGTACCTGCTGTGTACTGCACTGTGCCCTGTTGATGCTCTGATACTGCATACTGCCCCTCTCATGTGCTGCCTCTGATGGACCTGTTCTGTGCAATGGACTGTTGATTCTCTGTGCCCCTCTCATGTGCTGCCTCTGATGGACCTGTTCTGTGCAATGGACTGTTCATGCACTTGGCCCCTCTCATGTGCTGCCTCTGATGGACCTGTTCTGTGCAATGGACTGTTGATTCTCTGTGCCCCTCTCATGTGCTGCCTCTGATGGACCTGTTCTGTGCAATGGACTGTTCATGCACTTGGCCCCTCTCATGTGCTGCCTCTGATGGACCTGTTCTTTGCAATGCCCTGTTGATGCTCTGATACTGCATAGTGCCCTCTCGTTACCTGCTATGATGTACCTGCTGTGTACTGCACTGTGCCCTGTTGATGCTCTGATACTGCATACTGCCCCTCTCATGTGCTGCCTCTGATGGACCTGTTCTGTGCAATGGACTGTTGATTCTCTGTGCCCCTCTCATGTGCTGCCTCTGATGGACCTGTTCTGTGCAATGGACTGTTCATGCACTTGGCCCCTCTCATGTGCTGCCTCTGATGGACCTGTTCTGTGCAATGGACTGTTGATGCTCTGTGCCCCTCTCATGTGCTGCCTCTGATGGACCTGTTCTGTGCAATGGACTGTTCATGCACTTGGCCCCTCTCATGTGCTGCCTCTGATGGACCTGTTCTTTGCAATGCCCTGTTGATGCTCTGATACTGCATAGTGCCCTCTCGTTACCTGCTATGATGTACCTGCTGTGTACTGCACTGTGCCCTGTTGATGCTCTGATACTGCATACTGCCCTCTCGTTACCTGCTATGATGTGCCTGCTGTGTACTGCACTGTGCCCTGTTGATGCTCTGATACTGCATAGTGCCCTCTCGTTACCTGCTATGATGTACCTGCTGTGTACTGCACTGTGCCCTGTTGATGCTCTGATACTGCATACTGCCCTCTCGTTACCTGCTATGATGTGCCTGCTGTGTACTGCACTGTGCCCTGTTGATGCTCTGATACTGCATAGTGCCCTCTCGTTACCTGCTATGATGTACCTGCTGTGTACTGCACTGTGCCCTGTTGATGCTCTGATACTGCATACTGCCCTCTCGTTACCTGCTATGATGTACCTGCTGTGTACTGCACTGTGCCCTGTTGATGCTCTGATACTGCATACTGCCCTCTCGTTACCTGCTATGATGTACCTGCTGTGTACTGCACTGTGCCCTGTTGATGCTCTGATACTGCATACTGCCCTCCCGTTACCTGCTATGATGTGCCTGCTCTGGTGCCCACTTTGCCCATGCTCACGCATACACTGTGATTGGACCCCTATTTTGTGAAATAAAGGTGGTCTATCAAATCTCGTGGTTTTTCGTTGTCATTCCTGCTTGCGTACTACAATTGTGTATTCGTATTTGCTTCTCATCAGTGGTTACGGTGACATGACACTCCCCCTCCCTACGTCACGTCCCTTGCTGGTATTCACCTCCAGACAGCCAATGGTTTGTGCCTTACCTGCGTCGTCCATAGTAGGCCATGACTAGGACGTGGTGGATCGCGAAGAGCATCGGGAAGGCGTGTAGCGCAGGGTCCATGGTGGTGGTCAGCTTGCGGTGGGTATCTCGGCTATGTCACCTGTGTTCGCTGTGGGGATTCCGACGTGTTCAGACAGGTTGTTTTTCCGCTGCGGTTTTATGTGTGTTTTCCGCCATCTTGATTGGGGGGACGGTCTTCGTCGTCAGTACGTACGGCGGTGCGTCCGGATCTGTTACGTCCGCCGCGTGGTCGTGTGTAGTTGGCCGGCGGAGCGTGCTTTTCCGTCGCGGACGGAAATTTGACAAGTTTTCCTATCCTGATATGGCGGACGGAGTATCCGCGGCAGGCGGACACGGAAAAGGCTTTTTCCACCTACTCACGGGCCGCGGTGGCTCTTCCGTCCGCCATCCTAATCGACCCCTATATGTGGAGCAGCTAATTAATGAAAACAGGAGCTTACATGACGTCAGTGGTTAATGATTAGCTGTAGTTATCTAATATAGCCTTATAGCCCGCCGTAGAGGGCTATACCGGCTATTAAAGGCCCTCTTCATTATGGTGCTTGTGTTATACACTATGCACATTCTACATAGACACCATCTGGACACAAACAGCTTTGAGGTAAGAGTATTGCTGTGTATGCTCATAGGACTATGGTATTATGCATGAACGCTCTTGGCGCCAAACTGTTGAGTTAAAAAACAATGCATTAAGTTGAACGTGGCAATTTTTTGTTGAGGTAATCTCAGTATTACACATATCTCATATGTAAGGAGTCGGATGCTGTGCTCTGGAGTTTCTTTTGATTTGTTCCCTTTTGGATGTCATTTGTAGACCCGTAGATTTTACTTTAATACATGGGCCACTTATTTACATCACACTGGGTGTTGGATTATCTTGTGCAACAGTGGATCTCATGATTTTCTAATTGATTATAAAATGTTTAGATTTTTTATGACTACATCCGATTACTGTTTCACCTTGGCAGGATAAAAACATTAATATGATATCATCTACTACAGTTGGGAGGAGGTATTGTCTTAGTTTTAATTTGACTGGTGATGTAGGATTATACAATTGTGACCACGGGGCAGATGTATCAACGGTATTTTTAGTCGCAAACGCTGCGAATCACAAAAAAGCAGCGTTTGCGACTAAAAAGTCGCAAAACGGTATGTAGTAGGAAAATCGCATCGCTAAATTAAGGAATCGCAAAATTTGCGATTCCTTATTTTTGTGTAAGCATTTAAGGAATTGCAAATTGCGATTCCTTAAATGCTATGCAACAAATATTCAATTTTTGCGATTTCTCCTTAAGAAATCGTAAATTACCACCAACTTCAAGTTGGTGGTAATTTGCGATTTCTTTCACAAATGCACTTTTTGGCATTTGTGAAGGTGCCATATGGCGCACATACATGCCCTAAGGGCATGTATGTGCACCATTTGCGCACACATGTTAATTTCAGGGGTGCATTAGGTTGTCCTTATGACACCCTTGAAATTATTCTCAATTTGCATTTCTCAAATTGCGAATCGCAAATTGAGAATGGCTTCACATTCATTCATTTGGGCCTCCTGGCCCATAGAAATAAATGGGAAAGTATTCCTTAATTGTGATTTTGCAATTTGCTAATCGTAATTAAGGAATACTAAGAAATCGCTAAAAAATTGTGCTTTTTTACATACATCCGTTTTTGCAATTCTCAAATAGCGATTCTCAAAAAATCACTATTTGAGATTCGCAAACGGGGATTTTCATACATATGCCTCCATATCGCACGTGATACATAATCATGGATTTAATGTTGTAATAGGTATAAACATACATGTATAATTGGGTATATAAATTGCGACCATATTGTAAATGATAGTAGTTAATAAATGTTAGTGTTTCTATCAACAATGTTGTGTTTCTATCAACAAATGTAGGTTCAAGTTTAGGTCATTAGGAACTTTTGTTGTTATCAAATATAAAGACTGTCAGGTGTTTGATTTTCATTGATACTAATGTTTTGAATTTTAAATAGTATGATTTGTTTATGTAATATGAATAACAATAAATGAATAAGTAATTGATTTGAGGAAGGATATAAATTGGTTTGTTTTGGTGATGGGTCAGTATATTGGTTAATTATGAAGGTGATTATGATATTGACAATTTCCATAGAGTCTCATAACTTTGCCTATGAATATAGGTAAATCTTCAAATGCATTTGAATTGTCTGTGTTTCTTAAATAAATGTATTCCATCCGGTAGTATGATAAGTTGATTGGAATTTGGAATTAAGTGCCAGAGTTGGTGTTGGAATTTTAGTTTTAAATTGTATATTGCTTTTTATTAAAGATGAGTACTGTGTAAATAATGTTTATATCTATTTGTATAGCCCTGAAAAAGTCCCAAGGTGGATGAAAGGTGTTGACTACAGCTACAATCAAAGCAATTTTATAAGAAAATGAATATTAAAGAATTGAATACAAACTGCATATATGACTCTTCTGCTGTCTCATTGAAACATGGACAATTGATCTACATTGTTTGTGGAGTACTATTGCTTCTGGGATTTGAATCAGAGTGCTGAGTAATAATGCATTATATTTGTGAGCAAGGAGATTACTCGGTAGAGGGTCTATGGCGGCTGGTCCCTCATACTCGTGCATCTTTATCTCCAAACAAAATTCAGTTGCTCGTAGGAACTAATTAAACATACCGATGTGATAATTTATTTGTATGTAGTTTTACTACTGAAACTATATAGCACAGAAATGCTAATGTGTGGACATAGGGTTTCAGTAAATATTTATTATTTGCACATCACAAAGTAAAGTGTATTGATTTGTTTTGATCCAATTAAAACCTTTGATTTCATCAGACTTCAAAAGTACTATAAAACGTGCTACATTTGTTTCTCCTGATTTCTGATGTATTATGAAATATATGGATAGTCCATTTACAGGTATTTAAATATTGTTGGGTGTTCAGAAAAACACTGACTTCCTTCCTGTCCTTTCAATCCTGTACCCCAGCAGAATTATCACCGGGGTCACTTTTCCAAAATGCTCCCTCTTTGCAGTCCGAAAAATAATAGTAAATACCTGTCTCGGAATAAGAAGCAATTTGTCAGAAGACAAAGCCTGACAGGCCTCTGTCTTTGAACACACCGCAAATGTGAGAAGATAAACACAAAATCTAAAAGTGTCTTTATTGGTCATTCATCTACCAAACTCCAACATGGTTATATTGGGGGGTGCTGCACATCCCCAGCACCCCTACTTCCAGAGCCTAAAAGCCAGGCTCTTAAAATCAAGCACCTATGTTGCCAGAAATGAACTGCTCTGGCCTCACACTCAAAAAAGCATGTCTATTGCTATTATCTACACACTAAGATCAACACAATGTCTACAATGACCACCCCCGCTCAAGTACATCAATGTTCCCGGAGCATGCCGAAGGTGTGCCAAAGGCAAGTGTCTCTTCACCTGTCCATACTCGTACCATGCCTAGCTCCATAGCCTCTGGTCCTGTGAAACCATGGATAGCACAAAGGGGTGTTTACACTATCTGTCTACACTCCTCTCCATCAAGCGTGCAGGTATGTTGTCTTCTCTCTGCCTCCCTCTGGATGTTAATCCACTTCTGGACACTGCTTGCAAGGTGTGTGCGCCTTTCACTTCAACCACTGTCCCCTAAGAAGGATAGTCAGAACTGACTTTAACCGCCTTGATAAGTCACTGACCACTTCAATTTCTGCAAATTCTATCACAGCAGAACCGAAGAATTAGGGAATCCTGGATAGTTCCCAAGTTTAGGAGGAGAGTGGCTCCTTTCTATGGCGCATTCTACAACACCACCATAGCTCGACATCTGCTCCTCTGCTTTTTTTTAGCAGAGTTTGAAGCATGGCATCAGCGCAGTGCCGTCCACACAGAATCACAAAAGGACAGGGCCGGACTGGCCATAGCGGACACCGGGCCTTTCCCCGGTAGGCCACTAGGGTGGGGGCCGATTTTGGACCCCTGGAGGGGCTGTTTTTGTTACCAGGGGTCGGCAATATTGGCCCCCTGTAACAAAATTGTCTGAAACCGACTGTTGCAAACTGCTCGGCTGCACTCCCCCTCACCCCAGGGGGGGCCAGCTGACCAGTTTGCTAGGGCCGGTTTCTGTTCCCAGTCCAGCCCTGCAAAAGGACAAAGCCTTTTGCCATTTTTACAGCAAAGTCTTCAAGCATACGATTAGCAAGCACCATCCATGCCGAGCTAGAAAATGACAAAAGTCTTTTACCACTACAGGCAAAGTATGACATCTTTAATTGGTGAAATACCATCCAAGCAACCTGCAACGAATAAAAGCAGCCCCTGACACATGTTTCCCTCTGGGTAGAGCTCAGAAGGGAGCACCCATTATAAGTCCAAACAATGACCTTTCAGGATCAGAGTTTTTATTCCAGGTTTGCTCTTTTTTTTAACATACTTTATTGAGGACCTTGACATCACATCCAATGCAAAGATTAATACAGAAGGTCTTTTGATCTTGAGACAGCTACTACAATTACATTGCATGAGTCTACTATACAGTGTTCGTACAGTACGACAGAAAATGTACTGCAAATACTTCCAAATAATAGCGATAGGTTTCGAGTACATTGCAGCAGTGTCACATAAATATCAATAACATAAAGCGTATATGCGGGGAATGAGATTTTGATATCAATTTATGATCAATTTAATAACTTATCTCATTCGAAAATTTTGGATCGATCGTTATCTGTCATTGAGTAAAAGACAAACCCCGCATAGGTTAGATAAACCCCATAAACTGACGCCACTCTGAAGAACCACTTACAACTGATAAAGTTTTGAAAGTTTTATATAAAAGTCAAATTTAAATGCAAATACAATCCTCTCAGGATAAATCTCAAAACGTATACAAAAGAATACAAAATCAATTCCAGGATCAGCAAATTAAAGCATCGATGTGAAGTGGTTCCTTTGCGTCATCTACAGAAAGAGAAAATTAATCAAGTTAAATCTGTCCCTACTCTATACTGGGTGACATCCCTACTTCGCAAGTTCCTAACCTAAAAAGGTGTCAGCAGTTTGACTCCCAAAGAAGTTCAAACTCTCTTAGCCTCTAAAGGTAACTTAAGTTTAAGAAGCAGTACCCTCTCTGCCTACCCATCCGTTCTCTAAGGGTCCTCGGCCTACTGCTCTCTTGCGCTCTGATCTCTCTCAGCGCATCTGCTCAAGTCATCTACTCTGAGCTTTCTATGATGGCCTCTGCTCGGAGCTGTTCGCTTTCGCCTTCGCTGTTCCTCTCTTCTCCCCGGGGTGCTGTCCCTAAAATACACAATCACAGTGTGGGTGGAACGCCCCTTCGACGCCCACCACGGACTTTCCCCGTGAGGTCATCTTCTAGCTTTTTCCTTGCTTCGTCTCTTTCGCCGTCCGTTAAGTTGACCTTTCTCCTCCGATGTCATCTTCGTCTTCTTGCTGTTGACTTCATTCAATATTACAATTGACACTTTCAGAACATAAGTCAATTACCTTAGTAGAACTCAAATCTTTATAGTTATGTATATAACCTTTCTTGGTCCTGTAAATGGACTTCTCAAAACAACTCTCAAATTCCAAGCGCTTCTTATCACGTTTAGGCCATAAACTTTGTCCAGCGTTGTCACCTTAAATCTAGCAAGAACTAGACTCCTTGGCTCTCACGTTCACAGCAAGGCTATTCACGACTCCTGTGAGCCCACTAAATCACAAACAGCGGACTACCCTTCTGCGAACCCTTGGTCAGTCAGGTTAAAACCACAAATGACCTAAACCCTTCTAACATTCTTACAAGAAGCTTTCTACACAGTATAACCTTTAACACACATTTATATATATATTCGTATTTAGCAAATCCTTTACATATAAGTGAATATATTGTACATAGAATATAAATTACATAGGGTATAACTTTATATTCTCATTTGTTACATCGCCGTGTATGTTCTCTGCACATTTCTCCATGTTACATTTCACGCGGTTTCTCCATTTAAAGCTACATACGTACATGAATTCTACTTTGCACGTTCTATATTTCGTAAGCATTTCTACACATTTCTACATTAGCCCACTACGTATACGGCCTTCTAAATCTAATGCATGTTCTAAAGTGAATACAGTTACATTTCCTATATTACTTTTGATTACATCGGTTAACTTTATGCTATAAGTGTCAACTTCATGTTACAATATACATTTCATTCCTACGTTTATACGATGTGCTTGTAAATATGGCTCATGCATATTTTTTATTCAAATTTGCGCTCTCTCAGTCCCCCCTTTGATGACTTCTAGGAGTCATCACTAAATGCAATTTGAATAACATCTCTACACAGAACTAGTTACAATATTCTCTCTTTTCATCGTTTCGAGAGCTCTTAAACTTTTGTACTGTTGATCTTGTAACACAGCTAATCTCCTTTCTTGTTCTCTCATTGATCTTTGTAACCGGTTCGACCTATACCATTTATACAATTTTACAAATCCTAATAAGGTGATTATGCAAATTAATACTATCAATACAGGTTTTAATATATACCATACTATGCTTTTACCAAGGTTGGCAAACCAACTTCCAACCTTTCCTACTCCATGACCGACTTTTTCCCAAACGTTTATTTTTGATAAATCTTCGATCTCTTTATGAATCTGTGTAATGTTGCTTATGACTTTCTCAAGTGGTTTTGAATTATCAGGAATATAAGTACAACATTCCTGAACCTTCAAAGCCTTACAAACTCTGCCTTCTTTTGCTAGCAGTACATCTAAAGCAAGTCAGTTCTGAAGAACCATTGCTCTAATCGACTGCATCTCTCCTTCTATTAACATTAATGACCTTGCAGTGCTTGCAGATAGTCTATCTACAACTGTAGCTAGTCTCCTAATCTTAACATCGTTAAGTATCAAACCTAACATAGGAAACATCGCTCCAAATATGTCTCCAACTACTTCTGCATCTCCTACGTCCCTTTTCGTTCTTATCGAAGCCTTTCCTTCTATTATCGCTATATCCTTTGCATGATATATTTTGGGGAAGACAATTGCCAAGTAACACGAACCATACCAATTGTCAGGTAGTTTTACATAGGCATTTCTTCCACATACAAAATACACATTCGGAATAGCTTGCATCCCTTTCATGAAATCTTTCGTATAGTACTCTAATCTAAAAGCATGTTCGCAATTTACTTCACCTACAAATACACTCTCATAATATGTCTTGCTTCGAGTTAAACATAACTTTCCTTTCTGCGTTCTATCCAAAGCTATTGGACCATTGCTACCTTTCTTTTTATGTGCCTTCTCTTCTTCGGTCCAATCAGTTTTCCACTGTCCTGACATTTTTAGAATCTTCTGCCTTCTGTATCGGTCATCTACTTGTCCTATAAACTTTTTCTCAACCTCTGACACTTTGCAAGTTAGATTATTTCTGCGTGCATATGATGTATCTAGTGTATCCCATGGAAGAAAGAATTTGGCTAATCTATCCTCCTTTTTGTAATAGTCCCACTTATTCATTTGCTTATAATTCGGAACTTCAGGTAGTACCGAATCATAATTTGAAAAGTAGTACTCAAATCCTTCCCTACCATAAAATATACTAAGCAGTAAACTACATGTTATTCCATAAGTCAGTGGGAGATGATGGTATCTAATGCCTTCGTCTACAGAAGCCGGCAATTGCATACATACATAGCATTCTTTGGCCTCCATGGCATCGATATACTCATATAATAATTTAGCATATGCATTTGTCCTAAAGTTTCCCTGTGACTCGTCTACATGTAATCTACGAGCTTCATTTGCCAATAACGCCTTTTCACGTATTTCATTGCTCTCCTCTTTCTTCTCCAAAAGAGCAGTTCTCAAAGTCGTTACAGGCTTTACATCTGCTGTTTCTTTATCGGTTTCATGTCCTATTATGTATGATATTGTCACTACTGTAATTATGAAAAAAATTACTACCGTTATAAGTGTACCTACTATGCATCTAGCCTTTCGGTTTGGGTTGCCGTTCTCCATGTTATCAAACAGCTTAGCTCCTTCTTTTGCGAAAAGTTTTTCTTTTCCAGTCTTTGTTTGCTTTATTTGCTTTCTCAGTCTGTAAAGTGCTCTTTATCAACAAAGTCTCTTTTTCGCAACAATGTCTTTTCTCTTTTAGTACAGACAACCCTAACCCTTCTCCGTCCTCTAAATGTAATCCCTAATTTTATTCTTCTTTCCACTCGGCTCTAGGTTATCTTCTTCTTTATAGCTTATATACAAAAGTCTTTATGCATCAACAATTATTCTCGCACCTGCAGCTTTCACAACTATTTCCAATAATTCAAAACGGATGACTTTTTCTTCTTCTTCTGGAATTTGATGACCAAAAGTTGGAAACTGTAATCTATTTAGCACTAGATCTTGAATTTGACTCAAATATGGGGGTATGGGAAGTGTGAAAGTCAGTAACCCCTCAGTCTCGATTCCAGGCGTCAACATCCATATCTCCACTGCCACAAATGGATCGTGATCGATTACTTTCACTTTCTTCACTCTCCCAGATTTCTGTCCCCAAGACATCTGCTAGATAAGTCCACTCTGGGGTGGCGTACCTTCTGCAGGGCACACGTACCCTTCTCGATCTTCTTGGACTTTCAGTTCCTGAGTCTGTAGTTTCCTCTTCCTGATCCGATTCTTCAGCGATTGGGACAAGAGTTCTTTCTTGATCTGCTTTTAAGCTTGGCCTTCTCCTTCTCTCCGGCCAACTAGCTTCATCACTCCTTGTCCTCCCGCTCCTTGTTCTTGGACTTGTCTCTTGGTCACTTTCTGCTTGTTCAGTATCTGATTCGATCTCCCAATTACTCTCTTCTCCTGAGGCGACTTCGGTCCCACTGATGTCCTGACCTTCGTCGACCTGTTCCGTCTCAGTCTCAGCCTCTTCGATCACCTCCACAGCTTGGCTTTCCCCCTCTATGGCTTCTCCGCTTTCCGCTGGATTCTCATCCGAGAGAGGAGCTGTTTCTTCTAGAGGTGTTGGCACTCTTCGGGTGTGTGAGGCATGTATCCAATTTGGCAAACCTCCACACTTTACTGCAGTATTCGTCACAAGTATGACTTGAAACAGTCCTCTCCAGCGCACGTCTAAGCAGTTCTTCCTGACGTGTTTTTTCACCAGGACCCAGTCCCCCGGACTCAGGTCATGGCACAAATCTTGTGCTGATGGAACCTCTGCAGCCTGGACCTGGAGGGACACAGAATTAACGGCATCAGATAGTCCCTTACAGTAGTCCAAGATCAAATCGTCTGTGATGTTCACTAGTGCTGCAGTCGGAACCGATGGCAATCTCATGGCTCTCCCCATTAGCACTTCATGAGGAGAGAGACCTGTTTTCCTATCTGGTGTGCTACGTATGCTCATAAGAACCACTGGAAGTGCGTCTGGCCAACTCAGAGATGTTGATGAACAAACTTTGGCAAGTCTGGACTTGATTGTGCTGTTGATTTGCTCTACAATCCCTGAAGCTTCTGGTCGATAGCTGCAGTGTAACTTCTGATCGATACTCAAAGCTGAACATAGCATCTTCACTATTTCGCTGTTAAAATGAGTTCCTCTGTCCGATTCCAAAGAGGATGGCACCCCAAACCTCGGTATCAACTCTCTAAGTAACAGTTTTGCTACTGTAAGTGTATCGCACCTACGTGTAGGGTAAGCCTCAACCCATCTAGAAAATATACAAACAATCACTAAAACGTATCTGAGTCTATTGCATTTAGGCATTTCTATGAAGTCAAGCTGCATTCTATTGAAAGGCCCCCCAGACCTCCCAATGTGACTCAATGTGACTGGTGTTCTCTTTCCTACGTTTAGCTGCTGACAGATCGCACATCGCTGACACACTGCTTCTGCCGCTACTCTGAACTTCGGGTTAAACCACGTTTGTCTGAACACTCTCACCATAGCATCTCTACCTATGTGTGCTGATCCATGCAATTTCCTTGCCATTGGACTAACAAGTTCATTTGGTAAAACTGCCCTCCCATCGGCAGAGATCCAAAAGTTCATCTCACTTCTAGTACAACCCGCGGTCTCCCAACTCTTTTTCTCATCATCTGGTGCATTTTCCTGAACACTCCTTAGTTCATCCCACGTATCCACAGTATCTAACAACATTGTCAATTCCGTTCTTTCTTGGATTCCCCCCACTTTTACATCGGTGTGAGAATATCCCTGTTCTGCGCAGTAACGCGCTACTTCATCCGCATAGCGGTTACCTTGTGACACAAAATCTAAATTTTTTGTATGCGCAGCACATTTGACGACTGCAATGGCTGCTGGACCTTGCAATGCCTCTAACAATAGTCTCACGAATTCTCCATTCCTAATGGGAGAACCCGAGGAGGTCATGTAACCTCTTTGAGACCATAGCTGCCCGTAATCATGAACTACCCCGAAACCATACTGGCTATCGGTGTATATGGTGACTCGAAGTTTGTCGCCTGCTAGACAAGCACGCGTCAAAGCAACAATTTCAGCTACCTGAGCGGAGTGTACTCCTTCCAGGCAAGCGGCTTCTATTACTCTCGTAATTGTGCAAACTGCATAAGCTGCTCTCAGCTGACCGATATTGTCTCTTACACATGAACCATCAACAAAGAATATTTCATCGGGGTCAGTCAATGGCTCATCTACAATATCAGGTCTCGGTTTGGTGCATAGTTCAGTCACATCAAGGCAATCATGGTCTGTACAAATTTCTTCATCTATCGCATTTGGAAGTGGCATCAAAGTTGCAGGATTCAAGACGGAGCATCTCTTTAGGGTCACATTCTCGGCAGCCAGTATGACTTGCTCGTAGCGTGTGAGCCTGCTATTTGTCAGATGCTGAGTCTTAGTCCTGGTCATTAACAATTCTACAGAATGCGGTACATACACCACTAACTGATGTCCCATTACCACGCTTTCAGAACGTTCAATGCTGACACCCGTTGCAGCTACGGATTTAAGACATCCGGGCAACGCTGCGGCTACTGGATCTAATGTAGCCGAAAAATACGCCACTGGTCTACGCGCATCTCCATGTATCTGAGCTAAAACTGCTAACGCGCATCCCTCTCTCTCGCAGCAGTAAAGCAAAAATGGTTTTGTGTAGTCAGGCATCCCTAAAGCCGGGGCACGACATAAGTCCTCCCTCAGCTGCAAAAACGCCATCAAACAATCTTTGTCCCATGGTACCGGATCACTTACTCCTTTGTGCGTCAGTTGTAATAACGGTTTTGCCTTTAGTGAAAAGTTGGCTATCCACTGCCGACAATAACCGACCATACCTAGAAACATCCTGACTTCTCTTTGTGTTGTAGGCGCGTTCATTTTCATGATCGCCTCTATTCTGTCTGGAGACACCTTCCGTTTTCCCTTTTCAATCCTATGGCCCAAGTATTGCACCTCAGTCATACAATATTGCAATTTACTTGGAGACACCTTGTGTCCGTTCTCGGCCAAGTGATTTAGCAAGGTTATGGTGTCTACTCTGCAAGCTTCCTCAGTTTCTGACGCAACTAGGAGGTCGTCTATGTACTGGACTAGAACCGAGTTCTTAGGCAGTACTAGACTTTCAAGATTTCTTTTTAATAGCTGGTTAAAGATCGATGGGCTTTCTGTATACCCCTGAGGGATACGACACCATGTTAAAACGCGATCTTCCAGCTTAAAAGCGAAAAGATACTGACTCTCTTCATCTAAAGGAATCGAAAAGAAAGCCTGGCACAAATCTATCACGGTAAACCATTCAGCTTGGAACGGTATCTGAAATAATATCACTGATGGATTCGGTACCACTGGACAACATGAGACAACAATATTATTAATCTTTCGAAGATCCTGCACTATTCTGTATTTCCCACTAGGCTTCTGCAAACCCATAATCGGGGAGTTACATGGACTTCCCACGATCTCCTTCAGTATTCCCTGTTTAATCATGGATTCGATCACAGGCTTTATTCCTGCAATCGTCTCTGGTGTCAACTTGTATTGCGGTGTTCTTGGATATTCAGCATTGGGTCTTACCAAGATCTTTACTGGTTCTACTCCTTTGATCAATCCTATTTCCTCTCCAGTAAAATCCCACACATCAGCTGACACTTTCTCCCTCAAATCCTGTGGAAGCTCCTCCCCTGTTAAGGTAGGATATAGTTCCACGCACTCCTGCGAGTTTACAACCTTAAAATCGGCATCCTCATCATTGGTCTGCACTTCTACTCCTTCAGGTGTACAATGTATTGTGCAATTCAGTTTACACAACAGATCTCTTCCTAGCAAACACACAGGGCTAGAATCACAGATCACAAACTGATGTTCGTCACTGTAATTCCCTATCTTTACTGACACTGGTTCGGTCAGAGGATTCGTCATCCTCTTGTTTGCGACTCCTACCACCTGAATCGTCTCTCCCGATATTGGCAGACCTGGGACTACCGCTGATCTCAGCGTGGATCGAGTGGCCCCCGTATCCACCAAAAAGGTTGTAGGACATCCAGCTACTTCAGCCTCTACGTATGGTCCTCTCTGATCTACTTCCAGGGCTGCACCTAGAGTACAGTCTTCTTCCCTATTCACTCGTTGCCCTGTAAGAGGATCAACGTAGTAGCATTCTTCTCCTCCTACAAACAATGGCATTTGTCTATAGGTTTTCCCTCCATTTGTAATGCGAGGTGGTTGAGGAAACGGGGCTCGAGGAGTCTGAGTCCCCCCTTTGATAAACTTTCCCTTCGGGACTGCGGCTCCCTTAACCACGTTGTTCTGTACCTCTTCCTCCTCTTGTTCTAATTCCCCTGTCTCAACATTGTAAGGACACTCGCGTCGCCAATGTCCCACCTCATTACACTGATGGCACCTCGTTGTCTTTTTCAGTGTCGCAATATCCATTCTCGGCCTTGGTCTTTCCTCCTCATCTCTGCTCTGATTATTCTGTTTCTTTCCTTGCGTTCCTGTTCCCTGTTGCCGCTGTCCACCCTTTCCAGCTGCTTGCATTTGTACCAGCATTAGTTTTTCCTTGAGCTTCTTTGCCTTCGAATCTATTTCGTCGCTACAGTACATTGCATACCTCAAAATTTCGTCTAAAGGTTTGTTCTGCCAACAGATCAAATGCTGTTGTATCATCAGGCTTATGTCCGGTCTCAATCCTAAAACGAACTTCGACACAAACTGTCCTATGTCCTTAGGATCCATTACGTCTAACCCACTGTATTGTTTAAATGCTTTCAGTAACCTCTCATAGAACTCGTGAACTGTCTCTTTGGGCTCCTGAATTGTTCGATCTATCTTAACCCAGTCTATGTCCTGCACTGGCACTTTCTCCTTTAGCCATGTTATTACTCTTTCATATTTTTCCATGACTCTATCTGATGGACCATTTGTCCGGTTATCTCTCGGAGGCTCACAAGTGGGCCATTCAACATTAAGCTTGCATGCCGTCCACAAATCTCCGGGTACTACGATATCGAACAAGGTGTTCAAATCGATCCACAGTACCTTAGAGATCTTCACGAATCTCTCTACCTGCTTGTACCACTCAACGGGGTTTTCTCTTAGCTTCGGGAAAGAATTAGTAAATGCCGCTAAATCCCCCCTACTCCAAGGTACATGAACGTAGTTTCCGTTCGCGATTTCTCGCAAAGGGAAAGCTTCCATTCTCATTAGGTCTGTATCCTGGGACTTCACAATTGTACTTCTTCTGACAGATCCCCTTTTAGACCATTTTTCCTCCCATCTATCCAGATCTTTCCATATTCTAATACACATGACCAGTTCCCTTATGTGTACTCTTAGTCCTATCGTTCTACGTTCATCCAGATCTCGGTCTGTGCAATTTAACCTATGATTGGGCTGTAAAGCTTTAGTTCGTGACATGTCTATCATATACTTTTCTGCTAATTCAGATAGTTTTTCATGAGCTGCCCTTGCTTTCCGAGTCACATCCTTAGATAAAAACAATATTTCATCTGGTGCGTACAGCTCTAACCTCTCTATTGCCACTGTGCCGTCTATTATTTCGTCCAAGTCTGATTTTAAGCTCATTACATCAATCCGTCTTGCTTTTATTTCAGCTCTCAGTATGTCAGTCCTAGGTGGTTCGCTCATACCCCTCTCACCTCCACTATGCGCCCTACGCCTAAACACAGGTGAGTTATGAGGAGTTTTCCTTCCATCTCTTTGTTCCCACCTCTCTAGATCCCAAGCCTTTCCATCTTCCCGTGGGGTGTGGTGGAACATTACTCCATCCCCCATCCCTACATTTCGTCTTTTCGGCTCGGTTTCTCCAGATACGAGATAGGATCCACCGTCTTGTTCAAAACCACTATAACTCGCTTGCTGTCTGGTGTCGCTCAATAAACGATAAGGTCCTTCATGGCCCTCCATGCTCCTGTGATCTCGGTCCTGATCACCAGAAGTATGGCGAGACGTTTCGCGACTCCCTATATTCTCGTGACTTCGCTCACGTTCACCGGATGCATGGCGAGACCCTTCACGACTCTCCATGTTCCCGTGATTCCAATGTTGTACTGTTTCACCCGGGGTATGGTGAGTGCATCTGAAAGCATTTCGGTACTCCTGCGTCCTTCGTTCCCCTTCACTAAAGGTGACGCGAGGCACTTCGCCACACCCTGCACTCCTGTCGTCGCACATTTGCCTATTGCCGCTGATAGTAGGACAATTATTTCCTCTGCTTTCCTGGCTCCCTCTCTCCCACTCCGGGCTGCTCTCGCCAGCTCCACAATGAGAGAGAACCCTGTTATCCTGGTCTCTCCACTCTGCTCCTGTTTCTAAACTTTTATTCCGAATCTCTTCAGCAGTATCCCATTCTTTCAGGTATTCCCTTAATTCCTTATGGGATTTCGGTTTTGGTCCCCTCAAGTCCATTGGCCCTCTTTGGCCCCCCTGTTCTACCCAGGGACCTGTTGCGGCATCTAATGGGGTACTCCGACTCATCGGTGCTAGTATCTGCCTCTGAGGATTCATCATGGTATTCCTATTCTCCATCTCTGCTCTTTCCTTGTCCCATCGTGCCTGTTCCTCCTGCTGGACCCCTTCTGGGTTGTAGATTGACACAATAGGGCCTATGGTAACAGGTACCTGTAAAGCGTCTGGCATTTGGTACGACCTTGCATGTTGCGTTTCTGGCATTTTCTGGACCACAAATCTTCCCACTACTCTCTGTTCGGAACTAGATTGAGGTACTTCCTCATCTTTCTTGGGATCCCACTCTGTTACTGGGATCGATTTATATTCCCCCCATCTAGCTCCGTCTTCCTGTTGTAATATGGGACTTGCGGCCCCTCCGCTGTACGGAGGTGGTCTATCTGTTAATAGCCTCTCTATCAGATCCTCCTCCGTCTCGCTTTTCTCATCTTCCTCTAGAGGTTTCTTTTCTCCCGTAACTTCTAGCATCGGGTATAGTTTGTCTGCTTCTATCTTTTGTACTCTCCACTTTTTCGCTTCCTCATCCCATTTAGCATCCTGCACTGCCTTTACTGATCTTCTCACTCTTTCTTGGCGCCTCTTTACGCTCTTTTCGTGTGCTGCTCTAAACCATGCACTAAGGGCTTCAAACTGTGTTGGCCTCGGTAGAGGCCTCGTTGCAAGCATTACCGCTTTCAGTTCGTTCAATACGTCTAGTTTAAACGTTCCGAATCTCGGAAACGTCAGTTCCTTATTCCCTTCAGTTAGCCTATTCCACTCGGAAATCCATAGTATCGAGTGTAAGCCTACATTTACTGCCATATGATAAGCTGGTGTGCCTTCTGGTGGAGCTTCTTCTCCGGCATATAAATTTCTTCTATCTCTCTTGAAGATCGCCCTTAAACGTTTAAAACACTTCATTTTCGATATTCTACGATTTTCCTCTATTCTCTTCCTTGTTTACGTCCCAATGATAAACCAACCAATCCCTACGCGGCTCTCGCTAATCGGCCTATCCCAGTGCGACTCTACGCTGACCGACCAATCTCAGCGCGGCTCTACGCTGACGTATGAAAAACTAACCAATCTCAGCGTGGCTCTATGCTGACGTCACTCGTTCCCTCTGCAGCAGTTCTTCTTTCTCTACTTGTCTCACGATTTCGCATGCGTTTTCATTCATACGCTGAAAAATGACTACTTCCGTCCAAGCGATCACTTTTCTCTGACTGTACGGCCACAGTCTAACTGTAATTGTCACCTCAACTGACGAAACGTCTTCCCTCTTACGGTCAGACGATCGCCTCAACTGATAGGTTACTTACACACAGTAAACGTACGACCAGCGTCCGTTACTCATTCACTCACTCTTACGCTCCCCCTATCATCGGTCTGTCGGGCGATCAATGGTACCTCATGACCCCATTGACAAATGGTAGACAAATTACTCTGGGTGTTCGATACACCCGAACCACTTAAGTCCTCTCTGGAGCTTAAGATTTCATCCGGTTGCGCGCGCTCACAACCTTCCCTCAATCACACTACAGGCATTCAACTCCGCTTGACATTACAACACAGGAACAACATAAAATACCGCAATCTTACAACGCATGACCCTTATACTCACTCTCGACCGACTCTGCTGCTTTTCTCTCGATACACCGTCAGCACCGTCTTCGGCAGGGATTCTTCTTCTGGTCGTCGATGACTAGGGACCTTGGGGTAAACTAGACCTGACCTAGGTTGTCTTCCTCAAGAAGAAAACCATCTTTCTCTGCTACCAACTGCGGGGAATGAGATTTTGATATCAATTTATGATCAATTTAATAACTTATCTCATTCGAAAATTTTGGATCGATCGTTATCTGTCATTGAGTAAAAGACAAACCCTGCATAGGTTAGATAAACCCCATAAACTGACGCCACTCTGAAGAACCACTTACAACTGATAAAGTTTTGAAAGTTTTATATAAAAGTCAAATTTAAATGCAAATACAATCCTCTCAGGATAAATCTCAAAACGTATACAAAAGAATACAAAATCAATTCCAGGATCAGCAAATTAAAGCATCGATGTGAAGTGGTTCCTTTGCGTCATCTACAGAAAGAGAAAATTAATCAAGTTAAATCTTTCCCTACTCTATACTGGGTGACATCCCTACTTCGCAAGTTCCTAACCTAAAAAGGTGTCAGCAGTTTGACTCCCAAAGAAGTTCAAACTCTCTTAGCCTCTAAAGGTAACTTAAGTTTAAGAAGCAGTACCCTCTCTGCCTACCCATCCGTTCTCTAAGGGTCCTCGGCCTACTGCTCTCTTGCGCTTTGATCTCTCTCAGCGCATCTGCTCAAGTCATCTACTCTGAGCTTTCTATGATGGCCTCTGCTCGGAGCTGTTCGCTTTCGCCTTCGCTGTTCCTCTCTTCTCCCCGGGGTGCTGTCCCTAAAATACACAATCACAGTGTGGGTGGAACGCCCCTTTGACGCCCACCACGGACTTTCCCCGTGAGGTCATCTTCTAGCTTTTTCCTTGCTTCGTCTCTTTCGCCGTCCGTTAAGTTGACCTTTCTCCTCCGATGTCATCTTCGTCTTCTTGCTGTTGACTTCGTTCAATATTACAATTGACACTTTCAGAACATAAGTCAATTACCTTAGTAGAACTCAAATCTTTATAGTTATGTATATAACCTTTCTTGGTCCTGTAAATGGACTTCTCAAAACAACTCTCAAATTCCAAGCGCTTCTTATCACGTTTAGGCCATAAACTTTGTCCATCGTTGTCACCTTAAATCTAGCAAGAACTAGACTCCTTGGCTCTCACGTTCACAGCAAGGCTATTCACGACTCCTGTGAGCCCACTAAATCACAAACAGCGGACTACCCTTCTGCGAACCCTTGGTCAGTCAGGTTAAAACCACAAATGACCTAAACCCTTCTAACATTCTTACAAGAAGCTTTCTACACAGTATAACCTTTAACACACATTTATATATATATTCGTATTTAGCAAATCCTTTACATATAAGTGAATATATTGTACATAGAATATAAATTACATAGGGTATAACTTTATATTCTCATTTGTTACATCGCCGTGTATGTTCTCTGCACATTTCTCCATGTTACATTTCACGCGGTTTCTCCATTTAAAGCTACATACGTACATGAATTCTACTTTGCACGTTCTATATTTCGTAAGCATTTCTACACATTTCTACATTAGCCCACTACGTATACGGCCTTCTAAATCTAATGCATGTTCTAAAGTGAATACAGTTACATTTCCTATATTACTTTTGATTACATCGGTTAACTTTATGCTATAAGTGTCAACTTCATGTTACAATATACATTTCATTCCTACGTTTATACGATGTGCTTGTAAATATGGCTCATGCATATTTTTTATTCAAATTTGCGCTCTCTCATATATTTTCAAATTAACTGAAATAAACAAACCCGACTACATCCCCTCACCCCCCAACCCTCCCACCCCGTACTCCTGGCCTGTCCATGCTAATGCCAATAGTAGCCGAAAGGGAGCTAGCAGGGTATTTCCAGATGGTCTATATTAACCTTAAATTACAGTATGTGGGCCAGAATTTGGGAGCTTCAAGTCAATTGGTCGCGGAGTGGTATAGTAAATTATGGTGTGGGGTACACTGTAGGGATAGTAAATCGAGTAGTTCGAATTTGTGGAGCATGACCGCCCTTTCCGTTGAAATGGGTTCTTTCGTTGTCCTTTCTCGGACACGCTTTCAGCTCTCAGCTTTCCCCCACTGTATCATGTCTTCTTGCCAGCTGGACAACATTGGGCACCTGGGGGACTTCCACCTCATGGTAAGGGCTCTTATTGCCAGTATGAGGGCCAGATCCACAAATCTCAGCTGTACCTTCTGTGCACTCGTACGTCTACGAAGGCCCTGAAGACAGGTTAAGGCCGATCGACATAGTGTGCGCCCAACCCGTAAATTACAGGCTCGGCGAGGGCGACATGTTTGGAGGCTCACACAATGTTGTAGTGTAGTTCCTAGTTTCCCACTAGGCCCTGCGCATTGGAATAACATAAACAGTAGTATCGACGTGGAACTGCGTATATTCCAGGCCTCCACTGACTATGCTAAACTTAATTGGGTGTGTTACCAACTAGCTCAGAGGTCACTGGAAACTTTCTTCTCTGCATGGGAAGTGATCAGCTTCCCTGGCACAGACAAGAAGGGATTCAGCTTTCCAACAACCGTGCAACATGACAACGTTGCTCCTCAGATCAAGAGTCAATCTCAGTCAGTTTAGTGCAGTTTACTTTCACGAGATGTAGAGAACAGAGAGACGGGCGTTTGTCAATAAAGGGTTAACATTTATTGAACAGTCTTTCTTCTCGTACAAGAGAAATGTATTGCCACAATTGCAAGACTTGTTATTATAAAAAGTACGTACAGTAAGATAAGGATTGCGAAATAGAACTGTAAAAGCATTGATATGGTTTCTTAGCCATACAATGGTTTAAAAGTAATACAACATATATACAGTCATATATACATTAGGCTAAAATACTCAACTGGTGCTTCTAACTAAGCCTACCCCAGTGTGCCTGACCTAAGCCTAACACGTGGAAGGGGAGTAAGTAAGTAGCTTTAAGTTAAGTTGGTTTTGCCAAGGTTTGCTTCAAGAATTCTCATCTAAGGGTTTAGTCAACACCATACCTCTGAATAGAATGATGGAAGTCTGGTATTTCCTTCAGGGGAAGCTCGATATCCCAGTCACCCGCGAGGGCAGACCGGAAACGCTGGAGCTGGATTTCTCTGGAGGAGAAAGGCAGCGGCTCTTCTTCAGCGCGTCGGGAGGAGGAGGCGGGGGACAGCGTCCGCGGCAGCTGGAATCTGCTAGGCTCTTCGCAGAGGGACGGCTGTTCAGCTCCTAAGCGTACTGCACCATCGTTCGCGCTTTAGCATCGATAATGGTATCAGTAGCTTCACCACCAAGGGACAGCAGCAGCGTACTGCCTGCAGCAGCAATGGGATGCACAACAGGGTGCACGGCAGCATACAACAGCACGACAGCTTATTGCTTAAGGCAACGTTGGTAATATTTATACCTGACAGGTGCCGGGTTTGACGCAAGTTTGCTGGACATAAGACGTCAATTAAAGATGTCACTAGGAAGTGATAGTTATCAGTTGCTCATTAGAGTTCCATTACTAATCAAAACACAGCAAGCGGGGATTTCCAGGTTTGCTGAGTTTTTATCTTGTTGAAGAACTCGGAGTGTTATCTAGGAATATCAGATAGTGAATACTGCTCTGTCATTGCACTAATTGGTTGCAAAGGAAGTGGCAGAGAACTATGCTGGAATGTGGCTCTGTTTGTGTGAGGCCAGAGATGACTTTTCTGAAATCGCACTTGAACGGTTATGCCAATATAGGGAATAAATGGATTTATAGCCGAATAGGGGCATAAGGTCGCAGTATCGATCAGGAACCTAGATAAACAACCAACAATGTCAATTGATCGATGAACATACAGGATTGTGCCTCTTAAATTGTGCGACCCCGCTGGTGTGTAGCTTTCCCTTGCTGGCCTCACCTTGCTCCTCAGTGTGCTATCTAACAGAGATTGAACCCTTGTTGATCACTTTGTTGCGTGACTGCTTTCCCTTAATGGCCTATTTTTATCTATCATAGATCTTTTTAGGTTGCTTTTCACTTAATGTCCTTGCGTCATATTGTCCTGATGATGGCCCTGGTCAAGTTTACCTTTGGGCTGAAACGTTGTCTTTTGGTTCTACAATATGGACTGTCGAAATTGACCAAATCAATGTTTGGTCCTAGATAAATATGTAATTTTTCCCATTTAGGAAATATCTTTTTGGTGTCTCAATCAACACCTTCAGCCTGTTGCTGTGTATTATATATCAGTTTGCTTGTGATGCTCCTTTATTGTTAGATTGTTTATTATACTTTGTTTTCTTTGTTTCTGGTCCTAATAATGGATCAAATGTTTTGTAATATTTTCCTGTGTGCGTTTGATCATTGAATAGGGAGTCACTATCATCATTATTGTTGGTGTCTATATTCGAAGGTAGGTTTATCTTGTGTTTTGCTTTTTTTAGCAGTAGAATTTTTTTACGCGACTGAACCACAGTTGTTTGTTTGCTGAAATTGAAGGGTGCAGAAGAGAGATGATTCTGCTTGGTGAAAGGCATCTGTCTGGTCAGTATCCTGGCGGCCTCTGGAGCTGGGTGCCAGCAGCTTCTTCCTGCCCCTCCCCCTTCCCCTCACTTGTCAGTGCTGCAAGAAATCTGGGGCCTCATTTATGAGGCTGTGCGTCACTTTTACGCAGCCGTTGTGTCACTTTTTGTGATGCACCAGTGGCGTAAAAAATGCGCCTTGTAGTGCCATATTTATAAAGTGACGCATCTATGGTATCTAGGTAGATGCGTCACTTTGTAAACCCCTGCGCCACATTATACCTGCGCCAGGTATAATGTATGCAAGGGGGGCGTTTTGACGCAAGAAAGGGTTGTAGAAGTGACACTGCGTCACTTCTAGGACGCCGTTGCGTCAAAGTCTTGCGCCTGCCTCACAGCAGGCGTAAGACTGATGCAGGCCCTTTCACATCAGGCTGGCCCCATGTGAAAGGACGCATTGCTGGAGTTGCGTCCCTTTTGTGACACACTCCAGCAATGCGTCACTTTTGCGCTTACAGATACGTTGGAAATACTGACGTATCTGTAAGTCCTTGCGCAATGAAGGGTCATACTGTAAATATGACGCATCATTGGTGTCACAAGGAGGGCGCAATGAAAAGTGACGCATCGCTGTTTTCACGCAGGGATGCGTCACTTTTAATAAATGAGGCCCCTGGGACTCATTTGTGTTGCGCTAATAAACTATGAGGCATCACCCAGAGCCTTCCATGGGGGTCTCAAGGCCTCGTCCATAGCCCAGCTCTTGCAGCCTCATCCCGAGCTCTGATGGCCATCCCAGAGGCCTGCGCTGATGCCGCCACTTCATAAATAGCTGCAGATACCTGAGGTCCAGCCTGGGACTATCCAGCTACGTCACTGGAGTCCCATCTGTGTTTCTGGTTACAGTCACCCGAAAACCGTATGGAGTTTTCCTAGATTCACACAGTGCGCTCTAGTTGGTGAGCTGGGAGCCAGCACTCCTGGGCTGGACCCAGTACCAGAGCCACAGAGGATAGTTGCAATCACTTCCTCACTGGCACACAACGACGTCACCATTGGCAACCCGCAGACCAGCCAGATGGTGGAGAGGTCAGAGAGGTCATTGGTCCCCAGGCCCCGCCTTAAAGGGCCTTGAACTTATGCAGAATTATTTACAGATTGTAAAGCAAGTCTGCCCTATTGGTTAACGACGAGCCATCTAAGAAGGTCGGGGCCTCAAATGGAGCCAGATGGAGGACCTGCCCTGCTCTCTGTTTCCCTGCAGCACACTTTTAAAACTTTTAAACACTGTGGGGCCCCACTTTAGTCTGATGGCCCCGGGCCCTGTAAGGACTTGAGAGATGCCTGGTAACCTGACCTCCTTCAGGCCTCACTCCCCCTTTGAGCTCTGATGGAGTCATTAAGACACACCCCCAAGGCCTGGGTGGGATGGGATGGGGGTCGCTGATCAGATATAAACGTGATGTTGATTGTTTAATCTGCAGCTGTTTGTCAGAAGATACTGAACGGATGCAAGGGATGGAGAGACTCACAGATGGAGGGGGAGGGGCCTGGCCTCTGATTTGGGAATCTCTTTATGATAACCATATATGACATTTTCTACAGAATCCTAGCGTATCACACACACCCCAGAATAAAGGCTCACTCAGGGGTTGGTCTGCGGTAGAGACTCAAAGTACGAATAGGAATTAAAATTGGTTGATAAGTCAGTATCCAGACAGTTGTTTTACTTGAAAAGGAGAAAGTATTTTAATGATGCTCACAGCTGAGTAGTATAAATGAAATACAAAAGGCTGGGGGGGGGGTGGAGGGGGCAGGGAGGTAATGAGTCCTGCCTCTGGGATCCAATAGGTTCTTATGACACCATCAGCTTGTAACACATTTAGCTGCCTCCAGGCGGAAGAGTATTTTCAGCCCCCCAAGGCTGTGGATATACCAGTGCTGAGACTGGTGTGGGAGAGTCATTTGTAACAGGCCCGGCTCCAGGGATTTTTATCTGGGTGGGTCAAAGGTGCATTCGGGTAGGCCACTGCGGGCTCGATATGTTGCATATATGTCTGGGCAGGCCTGCTTCAGGGCCCTCCTGTATCTCTTCTGAGTCTCACAAGGCCCAGTAAAATGCACTCTTTTCCAAATCTCTTTCTAAATGTTATCACTCTCAATTTTTCCTTGTAATGTTCCTTTGATGGGAAGAGGAGGTTTCTGAGGTGGGAGTATCAGGCAAGCGACATACTCAGGCTCCCTCTGTGCGAGCCTTCAGGGAGAAGCCCTCTTCATTACTACCTCCACCTGACCCCGGGCTCTGCAACGCACTCCCTTACAGGCTTGACTAGCCACTGCTCCTCTCCAGTGCACCTTATCTCACCGATGACCTTGGGCCCCAGCCCCATATTGAAGGACCAGGTTTTAGAACCCAGCGGCGTCAGGGAGAACGCCCGATGCCTTCGAGTTCCCCTGTCTTGGCAAACAGAGACACTGGATACTTCTTGACGTCAAAGACCAAAGATTATTGGCTGCAGCCAGGAACAGAGATCTACGAAGCACACATGGGTGGTTCGCTAGAGACTGCACAAATTCAACAATAGTCTCGCGAATACACGAGTCCCTTGGCTTGGGGGCCTGCAGGTACCAAATCAAAGCGATCCACTAAAGGATTCCAAAAACAAACTAAGAACTAGGAGATGCTCCACTCATACTTAACTGAAATGTCGATGGCATCACCAGAAGACCCGTTAATCGTCTCACTCTACAAACGTGTAAGGCTCCAAAACAGGGCGACAGTCAGGGCAGCAGTCCTTCGTAGCCGTAGGAAAGCGGGGAACCTCGCAGCAAAGACTTTCGGACCACGCCGACATACAGGGGTCGATGAAGTGGTAGGCCTTCCTCCAGAATTTTCACAGGAAGCTCCTCACGATCTTCGGGCTTGGACCGGTACCGCTGAAGTCGCCCCACGTTGGGCACCAACTGAAGGACCGGGTTTTAGAACCCAGCGGTGTCAGGGAGAACGCCCGATGCCTTCGAGTTCCCCTGTCTTGGCAAACAGAGACACGGGATACTTCTTGATGACGTCAAAGACCAAAGTTTATTGGCTGCAACCAGGAACAGAGATCTACGAAGCACACATGGGTGGTTCGCTAGAGACTGCACAAATTCAATGAGCGGAGCATGGTCTTTTATGCCAAAAATCAAGCCTCAGGTAACTTTCCAAATTAGCATTGGGTTCATACAAACGGACCAATGACAATGTCACAATTTAAAAGTAGCGTATGACGACAATCCCACTTTCCGTTGTCAAGCCCACCAGAAATGACCAAGCAAATTCCAGATTTCCTGTTCGATCAGGCCGGACAAACCCATCATAAAACCCTCAACCCAAATCAGTGATTATGTCGTAAAGGAAGGAACAGAAACAGATTGGAAGCAAGATAGAAAGGTAGGAGCAGTGTACCATAAACTCGGGCCTGCCCTACTCTTTGATCTTTATCAGACCAGCTGTTTAACAAGGAACTGGCTTAGCGAGGGCGGCCTCGGGCAAAGAGTCAGTTAGGCCAGGTCATTCAGAAGTCAGCTAAGGCATACGTGTCTCAAGGACTCGTTCGGCCGTAGTCTTTGGCCTATGTGAGCGCAACCATACAAAATGGCTGCCGTACACAAAATGGAACCCGAAGGTTCGAACTAAATCCTTGAATACGGAGTGTTCCCATTGATCGATTCATGCGAAAACACTCAGACACACTACACTCGTCATTTGCGGTCTGCTGACACCAAAATCGTCTATTTCCGACGACCTTTATTGAACGGGTTCGGAACCATCAAACCTCACTCACAAACCACAGAACTGCAGACCCTCCTTTTGCCCTTACATAGGCAACAAACCCAAACCCATGTCAATCTGAATCCAGATCTATATTCATCAGATCATCGATATGATGCTGTAGCATCATCCTATTACTTAGTACCTCTCTCTGGACAGGTCTCCTTGCACACGAAGTAGCACAGAGGCCACAAACAGCAGGAGAACACTGTACACAGAGACAGAACAGGAAAAGGATAGCTAAGACCATCCCAATGACCATCAAAATCGTCCAACCCCAAGTGGATATCAATCCCCATAACCATCCCATCAACGACCAATCTCCTTTGTCCAAATGGACAGAATCGGAGATCTTATGTAGCTTGGAAATGGCCTGGAAAACCGACGGAGCGTTGTCTGGAATGAAAACGCAGCAGCTCGATTGAATCAGATTACAAACTCCACCTCGATCTGCTAGTATAACATCAAGGGCAACTCTATTTTGGAGTGTCATAAGTCTATCCGACTGGAGCTCAGCAGTCAAGTTACTAAGGGCACCGGCAGTCTCGACTATGGTGGACTCAACCACTCTCGTCAGCTGGCGAATATTCCTGCTATTAGTCATCGGTCCCCAGAACGGCAGAAAACCCTTAAAGAAATCTCCCAACTCTTGCCCTGCAGTGTTTTCTTGACTAAAGACACCTCTAGCAACTCTCGTCTTATGGTAATCTGCCGCAGCTGTAAAAGTGGGGGGCAACAGGAAAGAAACAAAACATGTACCCGAAAAATCGGGGGGCAACCATGTATATGCTTTGTCGTAGCAAACAAAGTAGGTACCCATAGCAGCTAAAAATGCTGGGGAAGACTGGGAGGTAAATAAATAGGTGTCAGTACAAACGCTCTTCCCTAACTGAGCTCTCGGATTCTTGCCATTACCCTGCAGACAATAGCGACCCTGATGGGGCACTATCCAAATCGGTGGAGAACTTTTCGCTCGCTGGTTGACACTCAGACTAACTCCATATCCAGTAATATCCCAACCACTATAGGGTTGCTTCTCATCTATCGGAATAGTTTCAAAGGCATTAGTCCCTTTGACCATATCGACTATGCCTCTAGAAACTGCACTATTCTTTGGGTTGTCTTTCGGTGAACGTTGAGGATAAACACTATGGGCATAAATAAACATCGTTCTGTAAGCCCAAATCGAACCATTTAAACTAAAGGGCAAAACTAAGTACGGAATACCCTTATCAGTCGTATGGGGCATTAGACCACAAATCCAACAGTTCGTCGTGTTCATCACTAACTGGTGTTGGTGCAAAAGTTTAATAAAGGAATTATTGGCAAATTCCAATCGTCTAACTACCTAATGCTCAGGCAAAGGATGAAAAGAATGAGAAGAAATAGTAGGTGGAGGTGTAGGTTGCACAGTGGGAACAAACGTTACTTTAAAAGAGAATGTCACATAACCAATTATGAATGTCATCAGACTCAATAGTAAAAATACACACGGTATTAGAAAATGTTTTGTTGATATGAGTTTACATATTTTCTTTCTAAAAATCATTGTCCGTGCAGATCTTTCCACCTCAAAGAAATCCATCCTAAACTAAATATGCTGCTCACGATGGTAAGTTGTTTCTGCTAAGGAATGCCTCTGTCAACCCAGGGCTACTCCCTTAGGCCAACCAGAACCCTCGACCTAGTGTCTCAGGCTTGCACTCCAAAGACTTTCGGGAACCGCGACCCTACAGCTGAACCTGGATGGCGGTTCGAAAAACAAAAATGAGTAGATCCTCGGTGGAGAGTTAACCTGCAAACAGAAAAATTATAAAAACTTTATTTGTCTTTATTTATTTGTCCATGACTCTCGGTCGCAAATTATAGCGGCTTCTTCCAGGCAATTCTTGATCTTTGAATAAGAGATCAGGCTCAATAGTGTTCAATCGATTTGAAGGAAGCACAGCTTCTTGCAAAATGTCATCATTTTCTCTTTCAGAGTTCGTACCAAACAAACAAGCATCGCTGAATGGCAAAAATCGTGGAACAGTGTCTGTTTCAGAATCTGGAAGTCCCTCCTGGACCCACTTATCGTACGGTAAGGGCAAAGGTGCACGCTTACAGTGCACGCCGTGGATCCAGTTTCGTTTGCCTTGTACTCGAACTGCAGATCGTGTAGACAAGAGGACTTGGAAGGGTCCCGTCCAGCGGGGCTGATCGTTCTTGCTCCGCTGAAAGGTTCTCACGAAGACCCATGAACCAGGTTCAATAGCGTGGCCTGGATCCTCAGTAGCTTGTGGAAGGCTATCGTAAACCTGTTGGTGTAAAACACGCAATTTAGTCGTCAATTCGCGCAAATAGTCAAGCAACACAGGGTGTTCGATCTCACTAAATCTAGTTGGTCTTGGCACACCCCAAATATTCGCTGGGCGACCAAACACAACCTCATACGGACTCAAACCCATTCTCGAATGCACAGTCATTCTTGTGGACAAAAGTGCTAAAGGTAAAGCATCTGGCCACTGTAGACCAGTGCTCGCTTGAATTTTGGCTAACTTTAACTTCAAGGTGCCATTATAGCACATGACTAAACCAGCTGATTGGGGGTGATTTGCAGCGTGGAATTTCTGCCTTATTCCTAGACCCTCACACACTCTCTTCATGACTTGACCCACAAATTCACTCCCATTGTCACTCCAGATAATTCTCGGCATTCCAAATCTAGGGAAAAACTCTTTTATCAAAACTTTCGCTGTGGACAAAGCAGTATTGTCCTTAAGGGGATAAGCTTCTACCCATCTAGAAAAGAAGCAAACAACCACTAAAACATATTTCAAGTTGTTGCATCTCTCCATGTGGATAAAATCTAGCTTCAACGCCTCGAACGGATACGTAGGAGGAGCAAAATGACCAGCTGGTGTTGGAGTTCCCTTACCAGGATTGTACATCAAACACACCATACAGTTCTTGACCAAATTCTCTGCACATTTTGGAATTCCTGCATTCTGCCAAACCAGAGCTAACAACTTGCAAATCCCTTTCACGCTGATATGTGCCATGCCATGAGCCATTGTAACAACTGGAAGCACATACCCGTTAGGCAACAACCATCTCTGATGCTCAGACAAATCAGTCCAACAACCATTCGAATCCAGTCTACCTCTACCTTCTCTCCATTCATTCAACTCTTTCTCTGTCGCTTCAACTTGAATGGATTTCACACTCTGAATCGTATCTTCACACATAATCTTCTCTGGAACCCATCTCGCCGGACCCGCAACATACATTCGACTCATCACATTTCTCGCAGTTTCTTTCGCAACTTCATCCGCAAACGCATTTCCGCGACCAACATCATCCGTAACTTTCACAATCGCTACTTGTAACGGCAAAGTAAGAGATTCAAGAAGTTCATTCACCAACTGTCCATGCCGGATCTTTGTCCCATGCGAAGTCAGGAACCCACGTTCACGCCACAAACGTCCAAAGCTATGAGCCACGCCAAATGCATATTGGCTGTCAGTATACACATTCACTCGTTTTCCTTTCGCCAACACACATGCTCTCGTTAATGCAATCAATTCCGCTGCTTGTACTGAATTATGTGGAATACGTGCAGCTTCAACAATCGAATGCAAAGTCGTAACAGCATATGCCGCAGTCGTATCACCATTCGGCAACTTGAAGCACAAACCATCAACCCACAAAGTACCATCACACTCAGGAAGAGGAGTGTCTTTAAGATCTACTCTCCCTTTTGTCTCTTCTTCAGTTCTCAGGAAACAGTCATGCTGTTCTTCACTAACTGTAATTTGCAACAACGTGGCTGGATTCAACGTGTTGCATCGTTTAACCCCTTCAGCGCTGCGCGAATTCCGCTGCAGTGCTGAAGGTTCTAAAGAACCTATGGGCTCATGAAGGAACGATTCCGTCATGAGCACAGGCCAACCGACGCTCATGACGGAACCGTTTTGTCATGAGCATGGAAGGGGTTAATGTGAACATGACTTGCTAACAACGTCAACTCGTAACCCGACAACCGAGCACTAGTTAAATGCTGTGTCTTCGTACGATTCAACAAGGTATCCACTGCATGTGGAACCATGACCACTAACGTGTTGTCCATAACCAAACCAGCAGACTGTCGAATCGAAACGGCCGCTGCCGCCGTAGCTCTCAAGCAACTCTGCAACGCTCTAGCTACAGGATCTAAAGTCGATGAAAAGTAAGTACACGGACGTTGCTTATCGCCGAAATGCTGAGTCAACACTGACAATGCACATCCCTCTCTCTCATGAACATACAATGTGAAAGGCTTACTGTAGTCGGGAGTACCCAAAACAGGAGCCGAACACAACGCATTGCGTAATTCAGAAAAGCTCTTTTGACAGTCGTCAGTCCAAGGAATAGGATTTGGAGTATCCTTAACAGTAAGAGCTATCAAAGGCTTCGCCAACAAAGAAAAATTAGGGATCCACTGTCTACAGTACGACGTAATACCCAAAAACGCACGTACTTCTCTCTGTGTCGTAGGCACACTCATTTTCGCAATAGCTTGAATTCTCTCTGGGGTCAGTTTCCTTCCCTCCTTCGATAAGAGGCGATCTAAGTAGGTTACTTCTTGTCGACAATATTGCAACTTGGAGAGAGAAACTTTGTGATGGAAATCAGACAAGTGGCGTAACAACGACAAAGTGGCTTCTCTACAAATCTCCTCAGTATCAGCGGTAACTAGCAAATCATCAACATATTGAATAAGGGCTGCACCATCAGGTAAAACCAACACATCAAGTTGTGTTTTCAAAGCTTGACTATATATCGATGGACTCCTGCAATAGCCTTGAGGGGCGCGCTTAAAGCGGAAACTTCGTCCTGAATCCAAAGATGTCCCTACTTTCCATGGCAATCGGGATCCTGAAGAAAGCATTCTTCAAGTCGATCACCGAAAACCATGTGGCCGTAGCCGGAATCAAAGTCAACAAGGCGGTAATATCAGGCACAACAGGAAATTGTGGAACAACAATCTTGTTCACTTCGCGAAGATCGATGACAAACCTATATACAGGAGGCTGTGAAGAATCAGTTCTTTTCAGAACAGGCAAAACAGGATTATTGCCCACATTACCTCTCGTTTCCTCACTCACGCCCTTTTCGATCAGATCATAAATGATCGCTAAAAGTGCTCTCTTACCATCACTCGAGATACGATACTGTGGAATGCGCGGTAACTTAGCATTCGCATTTAGCGTCACAACATATGGGGGAATTTCCAATAGGCCCACATCATTCGGACCAGTAGCCCAAAATGAATCCGGTAAAGAAGACAACTCAGATGGAAAACTATCCTTCGACAGGTACATCGGAGAGATCACTCTCTCACCTAAGGTAAGATGTACTCCTGACGGAGAACAATACAGTGTCGCATACAATCTCTTCATTAAGTCCAATCCCAGCAAATTCTCATTACAACCTGTAGTCAAAAGAAGGGGTGCTTCAAACTTACAAGGACCAACGGAAAGAGACAATGGAGCAGAAATCGGATTTGTAACGGGGCGCCAGAAAAACCTACAGAAACATTATCAAAGCCAGACAGAGGTGCGCCAGGGAGTTTAGAATGCATAATAGAACTCTTTGTAGCACCAGTATCTAGCAGAAAAGGTTCTGACACACCTGATGCAATCACTTCAACATAAGGTCCACTCTGATCTACTGGAACTGAAACAACTCCCTCTCTTTGTCCATGGCTGTCCTAACAATCATTACCATTCGCTTAATCACCTTCAACATAGTAATCATCTACATAGTACTGTGCTGTCCTACCAGACGAACCTTGCTGCTGATTAAAACTATTCATCGAGTTCTGTGGAGGCAAAGGACGTACGTTCTGTCCGCGACCTCTAACTCTAGGCACTTGTTGAGCACCTCTACCTCTCATACCAGAAGCACCATTCGTGCGCTGTAACAAAACCGGACAACTATTCTTGAAGTGACCCTCTTCTTTACAATACGCACACTGATTAGGCCCATACGGGAAACGCTGTTGAGAAGACTCGTTCCTTTGTGAGTTTCTCGAATATTGCTGAGGTTGCTGATAATCGCGCTGACTATTAGTACGGGGTGGATAGGCTTTTTGTAGAAGAACTTTAGTCTTCAATTCCTTAGTCTTCTTATCCGCTTTCTCTAACTCATCTTTGCGCCTATTTTCATAGTACTGGGCTGTAGCTAAAATCTGTGCTGACGTGGAAACTGCCCAAGCACTCTCGGAATCCTTCAACTTAGTGCACAACTCGGGAAGCAAATTATGCACGAACTTGTCAACGAACAATCTCTGGCCACTCTCGGTAGCCATATCCTGACCACTATGATCTACAAAAGTCTCTTCAAACCGCGTAAAGAAATCAGACACAGTCTTGTCTTTCTTCTGCTTACATGCAGACAACTTGTCCCAATTAACACGCACTTCGGGCATCCAAGTCTTCATGAAAGTAATTATTCTACCAGGAAGTTCAGCAACCACATCTTCAGGCTTAGCACCTCCAACTTGTCTGTCATTCGCAGCAACAATATTAACCCACGTATCACCTAATTCATTATCATGATCCGTATGTCGAATCACATTCCAGATAGGCTGTTGAACAACATTGCCAAACAACATGTCTATGTCTGCTAAATTCATGACGCACGAACCCACAGTTTGAGTGAGCTCTTTATAATATCCCGCCGGATTTTTGCGCGGATCAGGTAAAGACTGCTTAAGCGCTAAGACTTCAGCACGTTTCCAAGGAACATGTACCCACACTCGCTGAAAGTGCGCAACAACAGGTGGATGAGCATTTGCATCAGCAGGTCTCCAAACTGGAGGAACCTCACGCATCGGATACTGACGCGCTTCTCTCCTAACTGACGAATCAGGCTCAAACAATCGCTCAGAAGGAGCATTATTACGAAACGACAACAACCTCGACACCGCTTTCTCAATGTCGAGAAGACTCACAATCGTCCCTTTCGCAAACTCGGAACGCACTCGATACAATTCTTCAGGGGCTTTACCCACTTCGTCAATCCATTGTTCATGGAGGATCACACACATCATTTCGAAAATGTATTGTTGCTTTGGTGCTTTCCATTGCCGGAAAACATCCATAATACCCTCAAGGTCATACTGGGAGGTACACGTAACCCATCTACGTGCCATATGATCCAAAACTACACGCTCATCTGTGTCAGGCAATTAACTACGCAATTGTCTACTCTCACTCACAAGAGACATACCCAATTGTCCCAACACAGGAGTCAAGAAACCAGAAAAAGCAGCAGTCATTCGCTGTCTAGTAGAAGGAGAAGACGGAATAATAAGGGAAGAATCCAAAGTCAGAACAGAAGAAGCATTGAGGACAGGCGTAGGAGTAGCAGGCAAAGGAGAAGGCAAAGTTGGCGGCACCTGGGGAGGCTGCGCCAAAGGAACAGTAGCCAGCGGAAGAGGAGCTGGCTTTGGAGGAATCGCAGGTGGCACAAGAACTGGAAGTTGCACAGCCACAACTGGTGACGGTGGTGCCGTAGCACTCTGTGCATAAGGTGGTGGCGAACTCAATAGATGTGACATTAGAGGATCTTTCGTAAGATCTGTCTTGCCTTTCTGCTCTTTAGGCGGCAAAACTGGGTAGCATCTATCTACCGCTAACTTCTTCGCTCTAAGCATCTGTTCGCTCTCTTGCTCTTTCACATTATCCCTAAACGCAATGGCAGCTTGTACCATTGACATACCTCGTTCTCGTTTATTCTTTTTCGCTAGTTTACTTTCTTTCTGTTTGGCTGCTTTGCGCCAAATGCGGAAAGAGTCAAACATTGCCGGCCGGGCTTTCTTCTTGAACAATTTCGCTTCGAGATTATCTAGAATCTCTGCTTCAAAACTACCGTAACGGGGCCACTGTAGGACACCGTCTTTCCTCGTATACTTTACCCAGATCTCATTGTAGCTAATATGACCCACACCATGTTTCACGTATAATTCATATGTAGGAGTTCCAATTGGAGGAACCGGACATGAATCCTCTAACCGGGAATCCTTAGAACAACCACAACCAAACAATTTTCCAAGTCTGCTAAGACCAGGCATCTTGCTCACTAGTCTAGCTTCAAACTACAAGAGAAATCTCAAAACGATAGTCTCGCGAATACACGAGTCCCTTGGCTTTGGGGCCTGCAGGTACCAAATCAAAGCGATCCACTAAAGGATTCTAAAAACAAACTAAGAACTAGGAGATGCTCCACTCATACTTAACTGAAATGTTGATGGCGTCACCAGAAGACCC
This sequence comes from Lissotriton vulgaris, assembly GCF_964263255.1. Classification (NCBI taxonomy): domain Eukaryota; kingdom Metazoa; phylum Chordata; class Amphibia; order Caudata; family Salamandridae; genus Lissotriton; species Lissotriton vulgaris. The sequence continues at coordinate 266,670 of NW_028255728.1, read as the reverse complement.
GTTAATCGGCTCGCTCTACAAACGTCTAAGGCTCCAAAACAGGGCGACAGTCAGGGCAGCAGTCCTTCGTAGCCGTCGGAAAGCGGGGAACCTCGCAGCAAAGACTTTCGGACCACGCCGACATACAGGGGTCGATGAAGTGGTAGGCCTTCCTCCAGAATTTTCACACGAAGCTCCTCACGATCTTCGGTCTTGGACCGGTACCGCTGAAGTCGCCCTACGTTGGGCGCCAACTGAAGGACCGGGTTTTAGAACCCAGCGGCGTCAGGGAGAACGCCCGATGCCTTCGAGTTCCCCAGTCTTGGCAAACAGAGACACGGGATACTTCTTGATGACGTCAAAGACCAAAGTTTATTGGCTGGATCCAGGAACAGAGATCTACGATGCACACATTGGTGGTTCGCTAGAGACTGCACAAATTCAATGAGCGGAGCATGGTTTTTTATGCCAAAAATCAAGCCTCAGGCAACTTTCCAAATTAGCATTGGGTTCATACAAACGGACCAATGACAATGTCACAATTTAAAAGTAGCGTATGACGACAATCCCACTTTCCGTTGTCAAGCCCACCAGAAATGACCAAGCAAATTCCAGATTTCCTGTTCGATCAGGCCGGACAAACCCATCATAAAACCCTCAACCCAAATCAGTGATTATGTCGTAAAGGAAGGAACAGAAACAGATTGGAAGCAAGATAGAAAGGTGGGAGCAGTGTACCATAAACTCGGGCCTGCCCTACTCTTTGATCTTTATCAGACCAGCTGTTTAACAAGGAACTGGCTTAGCGAGGTCGGCCTCGGTCAAAGAGTCAGTTAGGCCAGGTCATTCCGAAGTCAGCTAAGGCATACGTGTCTCAAGGACTCGTTCGGCCGTAGTCTTCGGCCTATGTGAGGGCAACCATCCAAAATGGCTGCCATACACAAAATGGAACCCGAAGGTTCGAACAAAATCCTTGAATACGGAGTGTTCCCATTGATCGATTCATGCGAAAACACTCAGACACACTACACTCGTCATTTGCGGTCTGCTGACACCAAAATCGCCTATTTCCGACGACCTTTATTGAACGGGTTCGGAACCATCGAACCTCACTCACAAACCACAGAACTACAATATCAGGCACCATCGTGCTCCACATCAGGATCTTTAATCACCAGCGGTATCTGGGCATTTTGTATTGTCTTATTTTGTCCTGCATCAGCCATGATAATGATAAAAACTGTTTAAATGAAGCGCACATGAAGTATGTGTCCTGCTGGCCCTGTGCAGATTTTAAAAAGAAAAACAAATAGCAACACATTCCCTTACCTACTACTCCATTAGTCAAAGTTTGTGTCACAGCCTCATGTGATAAGCAGCTGCAGGGGTCAGGAAAGGTGAATAGGAATAAACAAATTTATTTTCTCCTGAGCTGCATAGAAAAATAAATATAAACGCAATAGGACAGTAGGCAAAGGTTACCAAAAGTGACCCATGTCAAAGAAAGGATTTGATGCATGTTGCCATGTGGAGATGAAGGGGTGAAAGAATAGACAAAGCCTCATTAACATGTGAATGGCCTTTTAAAGACATGTGTAGTACACGGTGCCGTGTGAGTGTGTGCGCCCAGGAAGCTGTCTCTGCCCGGGCGCGCACACACTCAGACAGCCCTTTGAGCCAAATGCCCTTGCACGCCTGCCTTCAAGCCCTCACTGCGAGGGCCAAGGCTCATGTTTGAGTGGGCCTGGCACACCCAGCCCACCCTCTAGAACCTGGTCTGATTTAGCCAGATGAGGCATAGTCGCTGCCCCGCTAGTGCCCGCGTTCGCACACAGACTCTACGGAACGGCTGCGCTGCCTTGGCTTCGGCCTCCTTACTACAGCGATGCCCTCTGGCGGTGGGTCCTGTGCACACATCTAGAGGTCTGAATCCTACTGCAAGAGCACAGGAACAACAAACTGCAAGCGAGTGCAAGGCTGTCTGTGTAGCGTTAAGTTCTTTCTTTCTTGGCACAAAATGCATCCTCTGACCCGTTTTCGACGCAAAGATGCATTTTGCACTAAGAAAATGGCGCTAAAGGCTAGATTTTGCTTTCCACGTAATTATGCATAATTATGAGTCATTTTGTGGTTATTATGAGTAATTACACTAAAGAGAATTACGGCAGTTACGCCCACCCCTAGTCTGAGCAGGCACAGGTCAGCAGACGACGCACTTCCTTGCACTTGCCACAGGGAGGGAAATCTTCATTGCTGGAACTTCGTTAGGACTCAGAACTCTTGTCCACCACAGACACAAACAAAGAGCACACCCAGGGCTGCAGCAGTGAGCCTGTGGAGAGTCTGTGATAGACAAAACGCAGACTCTGGCTGTGACTTCTACGCGCGCCACGCCCTCACAGGCATTCCTTCTTCTGGCGACCGAACAATCGAACACAGTTGTGAATTGTCTTAGCACCAAGGTGCCACAGACTCTTTTTCTCCAAGACTGTCTTCTTGCCACTATGATGGGGTGGCATCACCATATACATACTCAAGGGCAGACTGAGAAACACTGTAGGGGTGCCAGGGTCACAAGCTCCCAGCAGGTGGCCTGGCCTTGCAGATGCGTCCCTGGAGCTCAGCTTCTCGCAGGCCTCCTCTTCCAAGACACCTTTCCTCTGTGCAAGGTCAGCAGTCAGTGGGCTTCCTCCCTCAACGTGTGTTCAAGGCAGCTCTTCTTAGCAGGGCACAGAGGTGACCATGGTGAGGGGAGTTGGCCATCAGTGACCCCAGCCCTGGAGCTCAGGTGCTTTACTTGGGCTCCACTGGCACTGGTCATTGGGACATCCCGGCCCATCAGCTGGGGGTCTGACCCATCCTTGTTAAAAAGGGGTTCCAAAGACAACCAGTAACTAAAGACCCTTTTTGTTGCCCGGCGATATCGCCTCTATGACCCACCAATGTTAATCAATGAAGAAGCAGGCGCTGGAGACTGGAAGGCAGGAAACGAGGATTTTATTCTCTCCGGAGGAGAACACATCAATTCAGACAGCAAGTATCGTCACGAGGTGCTCTAACCACATCTCTGAGGCCTGGCCTCTTATACTAGGGTTTATGACCTTTATTGCACATAACACATTCTCGCAATACGTTAATAGTTGAAAGAACATCCTCGGAATCTCCCCTTTAGGCCCGTTCCCACATACATTTACAGTTGGATTCCCCACCCCGGTCACAACAGGTGATGGTTGTCGCACAGCAGGGCATTCCGCCGATTCACGGAATGCATGGGGTTGATCGGATCTCATGGGGTGGGGGCTTTGATCGGTTCGGGGGTCTTTTGATGGGGAGGGGAAGCTTCCTACTGTACGGGGTAATAAACAGTATCCGCAGAGCCAGGTGGCGGCCTGGGAACAAGGAAGACAAACGGGGACACAGGAAAAGGGGGTTTGCATCAAAAGGATTTGAGGCCACGAAAGGAATGAGGGGAGGTGTCGCGCTGGGAACAGGATGGGATTCAGTGGTGAAGCTGCGCTGAAGAGGGGTTTTATGACCCAAGGCATGAGAGAGCGGGGGTTGTCAGTGTGCGGGGGGATGCTTGCGAGGTTAAGAGAGAGAGACGCGCTGGCTATCAGCGAGGGGCAGGGAGGCCATGGTGTTCAAAATGGTTGCCGCTTACGCGCACGAATGGGCTTAAAAAAAGGGGGCAAGATGGCGCCGATAATGTTCACCAAGTTTGTGTTAATTTTCCACAGTCCTCCCTTTAACATTTCCAAGACATCTTGCTGGCCTATATCCTATCTATACCTATATGCAGCGATCATAAGTAAGGGAGAGGGGACTTAGGCAAAAGAACTGTACATAAACATCACATTATAAACATCATATTGAAAAATCTCATCATCTAGTAGGCGGGTTCATCGTTAAGTTGGTTGCAGAAAAAGTCATCGTAATGCAATATCAGACTAGAAGTATGTAGCGAGGGTGTTGGGTACAGATCATAGATACTTATAGTCATTTGGAATAAGAACTGGTAAGTTATCATATGAGTAAGTCCTTTTTGTATACGGCGGGAGCATAGTTAGTCCAATGGTGATTGGGAGAGAAAAGAGATACAGTAAAAAATATCAGAGTTCTCGTTGTCTTTTGTCGTCTTCTGTCGGCACTGTTGAGCACCTGGACTACTTATCAACAGAAATGTTCATGTGGCTCTGTGGTGGGCATTTCCTGTTGCTTCCATCATCTTCGAGGTGCTTGGTAGCGGGCAGAACCACAGACTTTGTTTATCTTTTCTTCGGGGGCGACCCTTGGTGGAGTTCTAGGTCACCGTTCTGAGATTTAACATAGTTCGTGGTCTACTTAGTCGGAGCTCCCTCCCTTCTGACGCAGGGAGTACTCTTCTCTGGGTAGCTCAGTAGGATTTGGAGGAACTTGGGAGTTCGGGTGGAAAGGTGCGGGTGTGAACAGTCCGTACGGTAGGTCGGAGGAGGAGGGGATGGAGCAAGGCCAAGTCGGGAACAGATCAGGGGGACGGAGAGGTTGCGACAGGCGGGTCCGTAACCATGTTCAGAGAGCGGGGACTTTTTGGCACACGTTGATCATAGAGCAGGGGCTTCAGGTCAGCCCTTTCCTTAGCTTTGTTTGAAACAGTGCCCCGTCCTGCGACTCCTTACTGCTGTGGTCTTGCCTCGGCCCCCGTCGCTGATGTTCCACAATCCGCAGTCAGGCCGCGTGCTCCCACATCCGGTCTCTTTCTCCTCCGACAGTGATACCCTTAAATGAGTTTTGAAAAGACAGTCTTTAGAGATATTGCAGAAGAAGGTAATTACATAAATCTATTTCTCTCCCAACACCAAGCAACTGGGGTAAGCACTCGCTACATTTGAGATTTTTGCGGCTAACGTATAAACAATTGATGATGGGTTTGCTGGAATCCTTACAACCTCCTTTTGTTGGCTAATTCTTTGGCGCTTTGATGATTATTACGTTCATTTGTAATAGGTACGAGGTCTGGTACTCATTTATTGCATATGTCTATTATAGTAGATGTCAGTTCTTCTGGCAGAGACCCATTTCCCTAGTACGAGGCTTGCAAGGCTAGGCTGGTCTTCAGGGCCTTGTATTTTACAAAAAGTGCAACGTGCTATTCACCATAGTCTGATAGGCATCCTTCTGAGGGACGAACATAGGCTAAACAAGTCTTCATTACATCAAAACATCTTATTTTCAGCAAGGCTTACTGCAACAAGTTCTTTCGATTTTCGATCTAATTTTTAACTTTGCACACATCTTTCTAACTTTCTATATATATCCTCGCAACCTGGTTGCTATAAAAACTCGGGGGGTGGTTTGCGATAATTATTAAACTTATCCTCGGGGAAGGTGAGATCTTATGGAAAACGATTAGGAACACAGCGAATCGGAGCAAGGGGCGTTTTTCAGGCTCTCGTTCAGGGCAGCTGACACCAAACTGGGGGCATTTTGGGAAGACGGGGGTGTCTCGATCATTGCTTACTGTTTGGGGTATGGGGACAATTTGGAATGGGGATGGTCGCATTACCACAGACATATTTTATCATAGAAGCCACTGACAAATAGTTCCCTGGCTGTGGGTCAAATTTAGGGAACCTCAGTCGTCTTACCTGTCCCTTTCCTATTGGCCAATTTAAATTTCATCCATATTTAGCAGAAAAGGAGAGGTAGTAACGTGGTACCGATACAATTTTATTTAGGACAAATTTGTGCAAATACTTGTGGTATTTGGGGCCAATCGGGAGGTGCACCAGGTTCGTTAATTAGGTGCCAGTCGCTAGGAGGAGGGAAAGTGTGGAGGGGTGAAAGAGTGAGAGAGAGAGAGAGAGAGAGAGAGAGAGAGAGAGAGAGAGAAAGAGGGAGAGAGAGAGAGAGAGAGAGAGAGAGAGAGAGAGAGAGAGAGAGAGAGAGAGAGAGACAGAGAGAGACAATAGGCCAAACAGTACACGTAGGACATGGAGAATGACCGTGTATTGTTTGGGCTATTCAGTGCGTTACCCAACGTTAGACGTTTCGGGTCTGTGTTAGGATGTAGAAAGCATGCAGTTTTGGGACAGAAGAGCATTAGATCAGGTACAAAAAAGGTCGTGCATTGGGTAGGGCGTCCTTTTTGTGTCGTCTTGCAGCAGTAGTCCGTTTTCATGCATCGGGCGTGACGTGGTTCCAGATCCCTTACGATACTCTAATCGGGATTCTGATGTAACCTGCAGAGGGAAGAAGGGAGGGAAAGGGGGAGGTGGGGGGACAACATTCGAACACATCAAATGTATGGGCACGAAAGTCCTCTACTTACCGCATACTCGTCCTTATCTCTTCGGGATATAATCCCTTAGGGTTTTGGTTTCCGAAAGTCAAGGGGGTGGGCAATGTGGTAGGTGGTTCATGGGGAGGTTCGAGGATGGCATTAAGGGTCGTGTGTAGAGAAACGCTTAAAAAGGAATCAGAGGTGCCTAGCGTGAGGTACCCGGTTTTGTAGATGTATCCGGCCTTCGGGATCCTTAAATCATTCCCAAAGCTGTGAGGTTCTAAGGCATATCAGTTCTTCGTTTAAACCGGTACCTTAGTACCTTTGACCACCATATCTTAATAACATTCTATCAATCACCCCGCTTTACTTTACCCATTCTCAGAAGCCGAGGTCCTTCTTCATATGTTAGTTCCTGAGCTTAGTCGCATATTTTGGAGGCAACGTATCATACCTGGGATCCGATCATCAATCCGGGGCCGAACAACCATTTCTCGGATAACCTTAAAAAAAGAGCAGAACGGTTGCGCACAGAAAAACCCTCCCTCCGATACCCGTATTTACAAAAGTATGCGATGCCTATCCATAGTTTTTTAAGACCTTTATTTGTAGAATTTATTCAGTACGTAAAATGTGAGAGCGCAATCATATTTTGGCCTGACATGTCGTCGATGGAAGCACATACAGTAGGGGGTTATTTTGTAGCACAAGAACATGTAAAAAAAAGGCCTAATTAATTATTTGCAAGTAACTAGAAACATTTCATTGCGTGACGAAGGAATCAGGGGCATTTCAGTTCATAAATGGAAACACAGTCAAGCTCATCGTAATCGCATTTCCTAGATGTAAACCGTGGGTGTGCATCATAAGCGACGTTATGTACCAGTTACAACAAATATCAAAAATAAATTGTTCATTGAAATCAACATTTTACGGAACTCTTCTCAAATGTTCGCCAAGTGGACCCTCCTCCCTTTAACATCGAGTGCGCAATGGTTCGTATATATATATATATCTTAGTACATCAAGTTTCATTAGCTAAGGAACACCACGAGGCATCCGTTAGTTCCTATTGATACCGGCGCCATTTTGGGCGAGGCCGGTTTAGTCCGGAAGTAGCATCAGGGGCAAAATATCCCCGACGATTGGCGGTTGGACCAGGGTCCCTTTCGGCAGTTCAAAAGAAAACTGTGCTAACAGAGGGGCTGGTGATGTGGACCGTCAATCAAGAGAGGGAGGGGGATAGAGTCTTTCTTACCGGGTCATGTTGATGTTCAGCCGGAACTTGCTCGAGTTCGTTAGCCCATAATGTTCCTGGGTGGTTCAGACGGAAGCTGATGCAAACACGAGAGCACCGCCATCTTGTTGCTGTGCCGTGGTTATTTCATTTGAGATCAATGCAACTGTTCCTCACCGGAAGCCTGAAGGGGCTGAGGGCTCTTGGGACTTTGGTAGAATCTTCAAAGTCGAGGGGATGTTCGTCGATGGTGGGGGCTTGCGCCCAGGTGGGCAAGTGCCCGAGTTGCAATTTCGGACAAAGTTACTCCAGCGGCCTAGACCCGCCTTTCGAGGGCCCAGACGCCATTTTGAGACCCTGCGGCAACCACCTTTGTCGTATCCATCAGGAGTGGAAGAAACTTCTTGTGATGTCGAAGGACAGAGCATCATGCTGCTGGAGCAGGACATTTTGGTTCGGGGTGCCAGGGTGCAGCGGTGGAGCCTTCATCTGGGGAGGTGAGGGAGGCTCGTCCGTGCCGCCTTCCTCTCCCGGCGCATCCTACGCCGCCCCTTTGAATCAGGGGCGCACATGATGACCACCCTACACCCCTGATTCCGACTCTTGGGGGACCACTGTACATCCGGTGCTCCGTAATATGCCCGTCGGACATTGTGTGTCCTGTACTATGCAAGTATACCAGACGGGTCTTGTATGTCCTGTGCTAAGGAAATATACCAGTCGGGCATTATGTGTCCTGTGCAGCGTAGGTATAGGGCCGTCGTCCGGCTGGAGGACATCGGCGCCGGACCAGGGCAGGGAAGCCTCCTACCTGTGGAGGTGGAAGAGGCTCGTCCGCGTCGCCTCTTCCTCCCTGCCCACCCTGCATCCGTTCGATGGAGGAATTCGTGATGGCCGGACCAGGAGATACGAGGGAGGGGGTCATTTGCAGCCGCCCCCTCCCTACTCGCGGCCCGGGGGACGCCATCCCTGGAAGGGTAGTATGGGAAGACCATTTCATTGCCTGCTTGGTGGAGCCTCCAGGACCTTCTCGCCAGCGATCTCTTTTTGGCCCATGGTTGCTGGCAGGCCCCGCCCCACACGTGCTATGTGTTTCGGATGGGCGGGACCATCGAACTGTTACATTTCGAGGACTTCCGGAGTGAGCATAATATGTTTTGTATTTTTCCTATTAGTAAAGTTTGTTTTGGGGAGAGTTCTACTAGTTATTCTATTTACTGTTGGTTGTGTGTTTTCTTTACCGTAATTAAATCCTAAGTTATATAATAGACGCTTGGCTTCCTTGAGTCCTTTCTCTAACGGGGGTTGTTTACACTGGTCTGCAGTTGTGTTTGTTTTTCAGAGTGGGGGGAGCAACAGAGAGCAATCAGTCCCAGAACTCTAACATGTCGTTAAAATTGGTCTGACGAAATCTGTGCCATCGAGCATAATCAAACGGGGTGGTCCTGTCTGCACTAGTCTGATTGGTTTTTATCTCGTGCCTTTTCCCTTTCTGTCGGCCTGTTCTTTCTGTCGACCCTCCGTTCTTACCTATGCTCTGCAGAGTCGGGCATTGGGCTTTCCAGTGTCCAAGACATTTACAGAAAGCACATTGGTTTTGTTTTACATCTGTTCGTCCTGTGCATAGTGCCGGGGGATTACCTTCGGGTCGTTGTGTTCCGGGGTTGACTTGTCGGCACACCCCTTTACACCGTTCTCTTTTCATGTCTACTCCTCGGGACTGTGCCATCGCTGGCCCTCCCCTTTGCCTACTAGACGTTTGGAGGGTTGTCCGTCGTGTCCCCTCATCTTTTCTAAATTCGTCGCCTTCCCTTCGTCGTGTGGCTTCTTTGCGCCACATGCCGAGACTATCGAGCATAATAGGTGTTGTTTCATTCCTACGAAGGGCTATTTCTACCGTTTCTATTTTGTCAAGATCAAAGGATCCTCTCAGTGGCCACTGACTTTCTCGATCCCTTTTCGTATATTTATGCCACAGCTCACTATAGGCTATAGCGATCAATCCATGCTTCATGAACATGTCCTTATTAGGGGTGCCTTCCAGCGGAGCCGGATGGTTCATCTCTAATAAGCGGTCCGGGCTAAACAGGCTACTAACCAGTGGGGAGAAGACAGGCATGACGGATCACAATGGGATAATAGTCAGCACTACCTATCTTATCACTGCGCGCAAAGACTAGACAGAATATTTCTATTCTACGTTGTTTGCACGTAGTGAATACCTCATGAACCAATCTTGAGCAATCAATGTTAGGTCAAAAATAAAAAATCAATATGGTCAATGGGGAGAATAAGTAGGCTCGCAAAAGTTCGCGTCACCTACCCTTTCACTATCTGCAAAGAGGGGACCTATTCTTCCCTGTTTGCAGACAGAGAATCTCCAGAAAACAATCTATAACAGTTAATCAATGGGGGGAAGGGGCAATTGTTCAGTGGGGGAGAAAGATAGGTCCGACGGGTGCGTACCTATCCTTCGCTGTTTATAAAGGGAGAGCCTGTTGTTTCTCCGTTTGTAGACAGTGAATCTCCAATAAATTAACAAAAAGTAATACTAGTATTTTCTCAACAATTATCAATCACTTTCAATTATCTATCACTTTCGCAATTCGTCGTGTTTACACGACCTTACCCGGACCGCATGGACAGTTTCTTGTCTTCCGAATCCAGCGCCCGATCGTCCTCTTCTCTTCGTACTTCTCGTGGCACTCCTGATGGTTCCCAGTCAGGACCGCAGATCACTCGAGAGAGGTCTGTTCGGAACCAGTGAAGTTCGGATGATCGGCTGTCAGACGAGGGTCTATCGGACAGGGTACCTTCCGATCGTTGCAGTCGTTCACTCTGTCGTCAGGACCTCTCCCACTGGATCCACGAGTCGCTGATGGGCCCCACGTTTGGGACGCCAATTGTTAAAAAGGGGTTCCAAAGACAACCAGTAACTAAAGACCCTTTTTGTTGCCCGGCGATATCGCCTCTATGACCCACCAATGTTAATCAATGAAGAAGCAGGCGCTGGAGACTGGAAGGCAGGAAACGAGGATTTTATTCTCTCCGGAGGAGAACACATCAATTCAGACAGCAAGTATCGTCACGAGGTGCTCTAACCACATCTCTGAGGCCTGGCCTCTTATACTAGGGTTTATGACCTTTATTGCACATAACACATTCTCGCAATACGTTAATAGTTGAAAGAACATCCTCGGAATCTCCCCTTTAGGCCCGTTCCCACATACATTTACAGTTGGATTCCCCACCCCGGTCACAACAGGTGATACTGTACGGGGTAATAAACAGTATCCGCAGAGCCAGGTGGCGGCCTGGGAACAAGGAAGACAAACGGGGACACAGGAAAAGGGGGTTTGCATCAAAAGGATTTGAGGCCACGAAAGGAATGAGGGGAGGTGTCGCGCTGGGAACAGGATGGGATTCAGCGGTGAAGCTGCGCTGAAGAGGGGTTTTATGACCCAAGGCATGAGAGAGCGGGGGTTGTCAGTGTGCGGGGGGATGCTTGCGAGGTTAAGAGAGAGAGACGCGCTGGCTATCAGCGAGGGGCAGGGAGGCCATGGTGTTCAAAATGGTTGCCGCTTACGCGCACGAATGGGCTTAAAAAAAGGGGGCAAGATGGCGCCGATAATGTTCACCAAGTTTGTGTTAATTTTCCACATCCTTCACCTCTGTTTGTCAACACAGTGGTGGCTCCCACAGGCCCATCTTTGGGCCATTTCAGGTTGTGCCCGAGTTGTTGCATAATTCTGCTCTGTTGGTCAAGGACAGGTTTTTGTCCTGTACTCTCAGGAAGACCATCAAGAAAGGTTCAAAAGAGCGAGGGGCTTCCCCACTCACTTCCCTCCCAGCCTGCTGGGAGTAACATATCAGCAGGAAGGGTCCGAGGACTGCCTGTATCCTTCAAAGGACCCTCTCTCCCACCTCCAACACCCTAAATACTGATCCATTCCACAGGAAGGTCCTCAGGGGGGCTTCGCAGGAGCCCTGCAGGTCTTGGAGCTGCCTGGCAGGAGGCATCTATGCCCCTCACACACTGGAGACACAAGATGGTTCCTGGCCTCATCCGTCCAGCGCAGCTCACACGCTCCGCACCCGTGCTACTACACACGAGTAGGGTAAACGCACATGCATGGAGCAAAGGACCCGGATGTAGGGATCCACAGATAAGCATCAACAGTAGAGGCCAGTAGGCACTCTCCAGGTGCAGGCAACCGGTAAAGGGGCTGTGCCTTCCATAGAATCAGATCCTGCCACCACTGTCGGTGGTCTGTAGACCAGAGAGGTGGTGGGGTTCATGCCCAATAAAAGGGGGGTGCTCCTGGTGTACCCCTAAAGCCCACAGACCTCAGCCCTGAGTCACAGGGGTGGATGTTGCGTGTGATGAGGCTAAAAAACAAAACTACCAGAGTCTCAGTACATGGGGAGCTCAGAACTGGGGGGCGCTCTCCTGCACCATGGATGGGGTCTCCTCCATCCAGAATGTAGGGCTCAGGCTCGCGAGGACTGAAGGCGGAGCTGGCCTTGATTGGACTCAAACCCACACACTACTGATCACAACTGAGGTCAGTCACGAGCATTTAACTCACTGAGACATTTTGCTGGAAGTCTGTAACATAACAAAACACAGTATAGTTATTATCATACGTAAAGAATAAATAACCCGGCTTCTAACCATTGGAAATCAAGGCGTCCTCGGAGCTTCAGTCTGGCTGTGGCCCATTTGAACCAAACAAAGCAATGTTCTGAAATAGGAAAACTCAGCACTGGGAGGTGGTATGTGGGTGGCATGAAGTCACATGGGACCCCTCGCCTGTGCATGGTGTCTGTATACAGGCGCGGCCCGTGCAGGTAAAAGCGGTGGGCCCGGGGAGGGGCGTGAGCAGGGTCGGACTGGGAACCGAAACTGGCCCTGGCAAACTGCTCGGACTCCCACCCTGGGGGGGAGAGAGGGTGCGGCCGAGCTGTTTGCTATGGTCGGTTTCGGCCGATTTTGTTACAGGAGGCCGAGATTGACAGCCTCCGGTAACAAAAATGTCCCCCAGGGGCCAAAACAGGCCCCCTCCCTGGCGGCCTACTGGGGAAACACCAGGTGATGGCTACAGCCAGTCCGGCGGGATTCAACATACGACAGCAAGGGAAACTTACCGTTAAAAAAGAATATCTCATGTAGGTGACACAGTGGCTGCATGTGCCTGCTGGCGAGCCTGTGTCTGTGTTTGCATCAGTGTGCACGCCTGCACTTCTGCATGGGTGCCTGCAAGCCTGTCTCTGCAGCATCCCTCTGTCTGCTTGTAGGTTTGCTAGAATGTGTGAAACTATGGGTTGTCCCAGAAAATTGTGAAAAGTAAGCAAAAATGTGCATTAATGAGGCATTGTGAAGTCAAAATGTGCATTGCTGGCAAAAGTGTGCATGAAAGTTTTACTGTGGCCTGAGTTAGCAACTGCACTTTGAGTTAGCATAGAAACTTCGGGGTCCGATTTACAGGGCGTGCGTGCTTAGCATTTGAGCCCACTCCCAATGTACCTTCGCGAGTGTGACAAAAAAGCCTTCGTTGAAAGTTGAAAGTTTTTTCAGGCCGCGCCTACACAGCACATGTGTTGTCTCTTGTGAGACATTGTTTTTTATCAGTGGACTTGGATGCTTTGCTTATCATTGGTTGGCTTGATTGCCATTCTTATTTGCTTGTTTCTTATTGGTCAGCTGTCATAAGCTTCCTTCCTCTGCATGTGTTTGTCCCTCCCCTGCAACATGGAAGCATTACTTGTGTCCTTTCACTTCTCATTTTTGAAGGCGTTACTTTTTTTTGTGTTCCGCACTCTACTAGAGTGATTCTTTGTCAGTTGGCTCCCTCGTGTCCGTGTGTCTCCCACCTGCTCTTCTGTTCTGTGTCTTCCATTATCTGTGGTGTTGTGCACCCACCCTCCTTCCCTTCTGTTCCCTGTGGTGTTGCCCCCTCCCACCCACACACCCTCCTTCCCTTCTGTTCCCTGTGGTGTTGCCCCTCCCACCCACACACCCTCCTTCCCTTCTGTTCCCTGTGGTGTTGCCCCCTCCCACCCACCCACCCTCCTTCCCTTCTGTTACCTGTGGTGTTGCTGACCCTCCTTCCCTTCTGTTACCTGTGGTGTTGCACCCTTTCACCCACACACCACCCTTCCCTTCTGTTCCCTGTGGTGTTGCCCTCTCCCACCCACACACCCTCCTTCTCTTCTGTTCCCTGTGGTGCTGCACCCTCCCACCCACCCACCCTCCTTCCCTTCTGTTACCTGTGGTGTTGCACCCTCCCACCCACCCACCCTCCTTCCCTTCTGTTACCTGTGGTGTTGCACCCTCCCACCCACACACCCCCTTCCCTTCTGTTCCCTGTGGTGTTGCCCTCTCCCACCCACACACCCTCCTTCCCTTCTGTTCCCTGTGGTGTTGCCCTCTCCCACCCACCCACCCTCCTTCCCTTCTGTTCCCTGTGGTGCTGCACCCTCCCACCCACCCACCCTCCTTCCCTTCTGTTACCTGTGGTGTTGCCCTCTCCCACCCACCCACCCTCCTTCCCGTCTGTTCCCTGTGGTGTTGGGCCCTCCCACCCACCCACCCTCCTTCCCTTCTGTTCTCTGTGGTGTTGCCCCCTCCCACCCACACACCCTCCTTCCCTTCTGTTCCCTGTGGTGTTGCCCCCTCCCACCCACCCACCCTCTTTCCCTTCTGTTCCCTGTGGTGTTGCACCCTCCTTCCCTTCTGTTCCCTGTGGTGTTGCCTTTTCCCACCCACACACCCTCCTTCCCTCCTGTATTCTGTGGTGTTGCCCCCTCCCACCCACACACCCTCCTTCCCTTCTGTTCCCTGTGGTGTTGCCCCCTCCCACTCACACACCCTCCTTCCCTTCTGTTCCCTGTGGTGTTGCCCCCTCCCACCACACACCCTCCTTCCTTTCTGTTCCCTGTGGTGTTGCCCTCTCCCACCCACCCACACTCCTTCCCTTCTGTTCCGTGTACTGTTGCCCCCTCCCACGCACACACCCTCCTTCCCTTCTGTTCCCTGTGGTGTTGCCCCCTCCCACCCACATACCCTCCTCCCCTCCTGTTCCCTGTGGTGTTGCCCCCTCCCACCCACCCACCATCCTTCCCCTCTGTTCCCTGTGGTGTTGCCCTCACCCACCCACCCACCCTCCTTCCCTCCTGTTCCCTGTGGTGTTGCCCTCTCCCACCCACACACCCTCCTTCCCTTCTGTTCCCTGTAGTGTTGCCCACTCCCACCCACACCCCCTCCTTCCCTTCTGTTCCCTATGGTGTTGCCCCCTCCCACCCACACACCCTCCTTCCCTTCTGTTCCCTGTAGTGTTGCCCCCTCCCACCCACATACCCTCCTTCCCTTCTGTTCCCTGTAGTGTTGCCCCTCCCACCCACACCCCCTCCTTCCCTTCTGTTCCCTGTGGTGTTGCCCCCTCCCACCCACACACCCTCCTTCCCTTCTGTTCCCTGTGGTGTTGCCTTTTCCCACCCACACACCCTCCTTCCCTTTTGTTCCCTGTGGTGTTGCCCCCTCCCACCCACACACCCTCCTTCCCTTCTGTTCCCTGTGGTGTTGCCCTCTCCCACCCACCCACCCTCCTTCCCTTCTGTTCCCTGTGGTGTTGCCCTCTCTCACCCACCCACCCTCCTTCCCCTCTGTTCCCTGTGGTGTTGCCCCCTCCCACACACACCCTCCTTCCCTTCTGTTCCCTGTGGTGTTGCGCCCTCTCCCACCCACACACCCTCCTTCCCTTCTGTTCCCTGTAGTGTTGCCCTCTCCCACCCACACCCCCTCCTTCCCTTCTGTTCCCTGTGGTGTTGCCTTTTCCCAACCACACACCCTCCTTCCCTTCTGTTCCCTGTGGTGTTGCCCCCTCCCACCCACACACCCTCCTTCCCTTCTGTTCCCTGTGGTGTTGCCCTCTCCCACCCACCCACCTCCTTCCCTTCTGTTCCCTGTGGTATTGCCCTCTCTCACCCACCCACCCTCCTTCCCTTCTGTTCCCTGTGGTGTTGCCCCCTCCCACACACACACCCTCCTTCCCTTCTGTTCCCTGTGGTGTTGCCTTTTCCCACCCACACATCCTCCTTTCCTTCTGTTCCCTGTGGTGTTGCTCCCTCCCACCCACACACCCTCCTTCCCTTCTGTTCCCTGTGGTGTTGCTCCCTCCCACCCACACACCCTCCTTCCCTTCTGTTCCCTGTGGTGTTGCCCCCTCCCACCCACCCACCCTCCTTCCCTTCTGTTCCCTGTGATGTTGCCCTCTCCCACCCACACACCCTCCTTCCCTCCTGTTCCCTGTGGTGTTGCCCCCTCCCACCCACACACCCTCCTTCCCTTCTGTTCCCTATGGTGTTGCCCCCTCCCACACACACACCCTCCTTCCCATCTGTTCCCTGTGGTGTTGCGCCCTCTCCCACCCACACACCCTCCTTCCCTTCTGTTCCCTATAGTGTTGCCCTCTCCCACCCACACACCCTCCTTCCCTTCTGTTCCCTGTAGTGTTGCCCCCTCCTACCCACACCCCCTCCTTCCCTTCTGTTCCCTGTGGTGTTGCCCCCTCCCACCCACACACCCTCCTTCCCTTCTGTTCCCTGTAGTGTTGCCCCCTCCCACCCACACACCCTCCTTCCCTTCTGTTCCCTGTAGTGTTGCCCCCTCCCACCCACACCCCCTCCTTCCCTTCTGTTCCCTGTGGTGTTGCCCCCTCCCACCCACACACCCTCCTTCCCTTCTGTTCCCTGTGGTGGTGCCTTTTCCCACCCACACACCCTTCTTCCCTTCTGTTCCCTGTGGTGTTGCCCCCTCCCACCCACACACCCTCCTTCCCTTCTGTTCCCTGTGGTGTTGCCCTCTCCCACCCACCCACCCTCCTTCCCTTATGTTCCCTGTGGTGTTGCCCTCTCTCACCCACCCACCCTACTTCCCTTCTGTTCCCTGTGGTGTTGCTCCCTCCCATTTATTTATTTATTTATTTATTTATTTATTTATGCAATTTTATATAGCGCGGACTTTACCCGAAGGTGTCAGAGCGCTTCACATAAGGACCAATAATGAAATACAGGAACAGAATACAAATGCATACAATAAGTTACATGGATCAAAAGTGACACTAGTGAGCAACCAAAATACATGAGGTAGCAGTCGGTGCATTACATGAGAAAAAAGTGAATGGGTGCAGGTTACAAAGATGTATAAAAAACAAGTCGAAGAATAGTACTGCAATAAAAGGCAGACACTCCATCACAAGAACAAACGTTACGTAGGCAATGGAGGCACTTGTGCAAGTATCTAAAATAACCAAAATGTGTGAGGTAGCGAACAGTGTGTTATAAAACAAAAGTGACATGTGCAAGTTCCAAAAGGGTACCATACACAGGTGTTAGGATATTACTAAACATTTAAACTACCAAAACACACTGGGGAGGAAGACCATACTCCTGGCCAAAAGACTTTCCAGTAATGGGAGGTCTTCCTTCAAACGAAGGCAAGGGTGTGAGTTGGCTTGGAGGTGTCTTTGGAGGAGGAGAACTTTAAGGTCCCGTTTGAAGGCCTGAGAGGAGGAGGTAGTCCAGAGCTGAGGCGGGAGAGAGTTCCAGATTCTCACTGCGCTGCCTGAAAAGGATTGGGCCATCGATCTTTCCTTCTTGAAAGTGGGGGGTTCAAGCAGAAGATTTTCCGCATTCCGAGAAGGTCTAGAGCCTCCAGAGAGTTTCAGTTTATTCGACAGGTAGCGAGGAGAGGAGTGCAAGGCTTTGTGGGTGATACAGGCAGTCTTGTAGATAGCTCTAGCCTCGATGGGAAGCCAACGCAGGGAGGATAGCAGCAGTGTGATGTGGTCGCTTCTTTTAGCCCCATAGATGAAACGGGCTGCTGAGTGTAGGACCGATTTCAGGGGGGATAGGTGGGATTTAGGGAGACCAGTAAGAAGAGAATTGCAGTAGTCCAGTCTGGAGAGGACCAGCGATTGCACCAGTGTTTTAAGGTCATGCTCAGGAAAAAAGCGACAAATTCCCCAAAGAAGTCGCAGTTGGTATCGTGCAGACTTTGCAATGGAATTGATGTGGGGGATTAGATTGAGATTCTTGTCGAGTAAGACACCAAGGGATTTTGCGCTTTCAACAATGATGTGCTTATTGTTGAGTAGATTTGTCTGATCCATCCAAGATTGAACCGGGGGAGGGGCAAGTGAGGCAGAGAGGAGGAGGAATTCAGTTTTGGAGGGATTCAGAATCAGTTGGTGAGTTGACATCCAGTTTTGAATGGAGTCGAGAGTTGATCTAAGGAAAGTGAGATCGTGGGTGGAGGCAACTTTGAGGTAGATTTGAGTGTCATCTGCGTAGAGGTAATAGTTGATCCCAGATTTACTTAAGAGATTTCCCAGGGGTTCTATGTAGAGGTTGAACAAAGTAGGTGCAAGTATAGAGCCTTGAGGAACCCCTTGACCTACCGCCAGAGGAGATGAAAGGCTGTTCGCTATTTTGATCATTTGGGATCTATCTGAGAGGAAGGAAGCAAACCATTTAAGCACATTACCCTCCATGCCCATTCTCTGTTGCAGAATGTTAAGGAGAGTGTTGTGGTTGACAGTGTCAAAGGCTGCAGAGAGGTCAAGGAGAATAAGGAGACAGGACCCCCCCGAGTCGAGTATCCTCATCGCGTCATCAACCACTTGCAATAGGGCTGTTTCAGGGCTGCAGTTTTGGATGAAGCCGGACTGACGACTGTCAAGAAGATCATTGTCCCTGATATAACGAGAGAGTTGTTTCGCTACACATCTTTCTGTGATCTTCGCAAGAAAGGGAAGGTTAGTGATGGGGCGGTAGTTGTTGAGGTCATTCGCATCAGCAGAGGGTTTTTTGAGCGGAGGGGTGACCTGCCCTGTTTTGAAGGAGACGGGAAGGGAGCCTTGCCAGAGGGAGAGGTTGACCAGAGTGGTCCAATAGGACAGTGAGTGGGAATAGAAGTTGATAGCAATGGCACTAGGGATGGGGTCAAGAGAGTGGTTGGAGGGCTTTGTTTCGAGGATGCATTTGAGGAGGGCATCTTCAGAGATGAGGTCAAAGTTCTGCCAAACGGCTAAGGATTTGCGCTCCTCAGGAGGGGTAGGGTGAGCGACCTGAGCCACAAGGGATATCACTTTTTCGTCAAAGAATAGAGCAAAGTCTGTTGCTTTCTTGGTAGAGTCCTCCAGCTTGGAGGTTGGGGGAGAGTGGTTGGGAATCTTGATGAGATCGAATAGTTTTTTGGGTCTATTTTTGGCAGAGTCAAGGAGGGTTCTGAAGTGCGACGCTTTCCCAAGGAAGATGAAGCTTTCCCACACACACACCCTCCTTCCCTTCTGTTCCCTGTGGTGTTGCGCCCTCCCCCACCCACACACCCTCCTTCCCTTCTGTTCCCTGTGGTGTTGCGCCCTCCCCCACCCACACACCCTCCTTCCCTTCTGTTCCCTGTGGTGTTGCGCCCTCCCCACCCACACACCCTCCTTCCCTTCTGTTCCCTGTGGTGTTGCCCCCTCCCACCCACCCACCCTCCTTCCCTTCTGTTCCCTGTGGTGTTGCCCCCTCCCACCCACCCACCCTCCTTCCCTTCTGTTCCCTGTGGTGTTGCCCTCTCCCACCCACACACCCCCCTTCCCTTCTGTTCCCTGTGGTGTTGCGCCCTCCCACCCACACACCCTCCTTCCCTTCTGTTCCCTGCGGTGCTGCCCCCTCCCACCCACACACCCTCCTTCCCTTCTGTTCCCTGTGGTGTTGCCCCCTCCCACCCACCCACCCTCCTTCCCTTCTGTTCCCTGTGGTGTTGCCCCCTCCCACCGACCCACCCTCCTTCCCTTCTGTTCCCTGTGGTGTTGCTCCCTCCCACCCACACACCCTCCTTCCCTTCTGTTCCCTGTGGTGTTGCCCTCTCCCACCCACCCACCCTCCTTCCCTTCTGTTCCCTGTGGTGTTGCCCCCTACCACCCACCCACCCTCCTTCCCTTCTGTTCCCTGTGGTGTTGCCCTCTCCCACCCACCCACCCTCCTTCCCTCCTGTTCCCTGTGGTGTTGCCCTCTCCCACCCACCCACCCTCATTCCCTTCTGTTCCCTGTGGTGTTGCCCCCTCCCACCCACCCACCCTCATTCCCTTCTGTTCCCTGTGGTGTTGCCCCCTCCCACCCACCCACCCTCCTTCCCTTCTGTTCCCTGTGGTGTTGCCTTTTCCCACCCACACACCCTCCTTCCCTTCTGTTCCCTGTGGTGTTGCCCCCTCCCACCCACACACCCTCCTTCCCTCCTGTTCCCTGTGGTGTTGCCCCCTCCCACCCACCCACCCTCCTTCCCTTCTGTTCCCTGTGGTGTTGCCCCCTCCCACCCACACACCCTCCTTCCCTCCTGTTCCCTGTAGTGTTGCCCCCTCCCACCCACCCACCCTCCTTCCCTCCTGTTCCCTGTGGTGTTGCCCCCTCCCACCCACACACCCTCCTTCCCTTCTGTTCCCTGTGGTGTTGCCCTCTCCCACCCACCCACCCTCCTTCCCTTCTGTTCCCTGTGGTGTTGCCCTCTCTCACCCACCCACCCTCCTTCCCTTCTGTTCCCTGTGGTGTTGCCCCCTCCCACCCACCCACCCTCCTTCCCTTCTGTTCCCTGTGGTGTTGCCCCCTCCCACCCACCCACCCTCCTTCCCTTCTGTTCCCTGTGGTGTTTCCCTCTCCCACCCACACACCCCTCTTCCCTTCTGTTCCCTGTGGTGTTGCGCCCTCCCACCCACACACCCTCCTTCCCTTCTGTTCCCTGTGGTGTTGCCCTCTCCCACCCACCCACCCTCCTTCCCGTCTGTTCCCTGTGGTGTTGGGCCCTCCCACCCACACACCCCCCTTCCCTTCTGTTCCCTGTGGTGTTGCCTTTTCCCACCCACACACCCTCCTTCCCTTCTGTTCCCTGTGGTGTTGCCTTTTCCCAACCACACACCCTCCTTCCCTTCTGTTCCCTGTGGTGTTGCCCCCTCCCACCCACACACCCTCCTTCCCTTCTGTTCCCTGTGGTGTTGCCCCTCCCACCCACACACCCTCCTTCCCTTCTGTTCCCTGTGGTGTTGCCCCCTTCCACCCACCCACCCTCCTTCCCTTCTGTTCCCTGTGGTGTTGCCCCTCCCACCCACCCACCCTCCTTCCCTTCTGTTCCCTGTGGTGTTGCCCCTCCCACCCACCCACCCTCCTTCCCTTCTGTTCCCTGTGGTGTTGCCCCCTCCCACCCACCCACCCTCCTTCCCCTCTGTTCCCTGTGGTGTTGCCCCCTCCCACACACACCCTCCTTCCCTTCTGTTCCCTGTGGTGTTGCGCCCTCTCCCACCCACACACCCTCCTTCCCTTCTGTTCCCTGTAGTGTTGCCTTTTCCCACCCACACACCCTCCTTCCCTTCTGTTCCCTGTGGTGTTGCCCCCTCCCACCCACACACCCTCCTTCCCTTCTGTTCCCTGTGGTGGTGCCTTTTCTCACCCACACACCCTCCTTCCCTTCTGTTCCCTGTGGTGTTGCCCCTCCCACCCACCCACCCTCCTTCCCTTCTGTTCCCTGTGGTGTTGCCCCTCCCACCCACCCACCCTCCTTCCCTTCTGTTCCCTGTGGTGTTGCCCCCTCCCACCCACCCACCCTCCTTCCCTCCTGTTCCCTGTGGTGTTGCCCCCTCCCACCCACCCACCCTCCTTCCCCTCTGTTCCCTGTGGTGTTGCCCCCTCCCACACACACCCTCCTTCCCTTCTGTTCCCTGTGGTGTTGCGCCCTCTCCCACCCACACACCCTCCTTCCCTTCTGTTCCCTGTAGTGTTGCCTTTTCCCACCCACACACCCTCCTTCCCTTCTGTTCCCTGTGGTGTTGCCCCCTCCCACCCACACACCCTCCTTCCCTTCTGTTCCCTGTGGTGGTGCCTTTTCTCACCCACACACCCTCCTTCCCTTCTGTTCCCTGTGGTGTTGCCCCTCCCACCCACCCACCCTCCTTCCCTTCTGTTCCCTGTGGTGTTGCCCCCTCCCACCCACCCACCCTCCTTCCCTCCTGTTCCCTGTGGTGTTGCCCCCTCCCACCCACCCACCCTCCTTCCCCTCTGTTCCCTGTGGTGTTGCCCCCTCCCACCCACCCACCCTCCTTCCCTCCTGTTCCCTGTGGTGTTGCGCCCTCTCCCACCCACACACCCTCCTTCCCTTCTGTTCCCTGTAGTGTTGCCTTTTCCCACCCACACACCCTCCTTCCCTTCTGTTCCCTGTGGTGTTGCCCTCTCCCACCCACACACCCTCCTTCCCTTCTGTTCCCTGTGGTGTTGCCCCCTTCCACCCACACACCCTCCTTCCCTTCTGTTCCCTGTGGTGTTGCCCCCTTCCACCCACACACCCTCCTTCCCTTCTGTTCCCTGTGGTGTTGCCCCTCCCACCCACCCACCCTCCTTCCCTTCTGTTCCCTGTGGTGTTGCCCCTCCCACCCACCCACCCTCCTTCCCTTCTGTTCCCTGTGGTGTTGCCCCTCCCACCCACCCACCCTCCTTCCCTTCTGTTCCCTGTGGTGTTGCCCCCTCCCACCCACCCACCCTCCTTCCCTCCTGTTCCCTGTGGTGTTGCCCCCTCCCACCCACCCACCCTCCTTCCCCTCTGTTCCCTGTGGTGTTGCCCTCTCTCACCCACCCACCCTCCTTCCCCTCTGTTCCCTGTGGTGTTGCCCCCTCCCACCCACACACCCTCCTTCCCTTCTGTTCCCTGTGGTGTTGCCCCCTCCCACCCACACACCCTCCTTCCCTTCTGTTCCCTGTGGTGTTGCTCCCTCCCACCCACCCACCCTCCTTCCCTTCTGTTCCCTGTGGTGTTGCCCCCTTCCACCCACCCACCCTCCTTCCCTTCTGTTCCCTGTGGTGTTGCCCCTCCCACCCACCCACCCTCCTTCCCTTCTGTTCCCTGTGGTGTTGCCCCCTCCCACCCACACACCCTCCTTCCCTCCTGTTCCCTGTGGTGTTGCCCCCTCCCACACACACACACCCTCCTTCCCTTCTGTTCCCTGTGGTGTTGCGCCCTCTCCCACCCACACACCCTCCTTCCCTTCTGTTCCCTGTGGTGGTGCCTTTTCCCACCCACACACCCTCCTTCCCTTCTGTTCCCTGTGGTGTTGCCCCCTCCCACCCACACACCCTCCTTCCCTTCTGTTGGCCTCAGCCGCCAATGTTTTAGCCATGGTGTACAGCAAATTGCTGTACACCATGGCTAAAACATTGACGTCAACGAACCTAGACTGAGCTGACTCCTCTCTCTCTTGACATTCAAGGATAGTTGGTGACCGGACTGTGTTGGCCACCTTTGTTTGTTTTCTCTCCCTCCCGTTTACCTATTTTTCATGTTGTATTTTTTATCTCTGTTTTGCTTCCTCACCGCCTTCCTACTATGTAATGCGGTTTGCAGTTTTCTTCTGTCTTTATTGTGTGTATGTAAAGCGCTCTGACACCCACAGGTCAAGCTAGCGCTTAATAAACCTTTCAAAATAAAATAAAATACATTGACAAAGCCAATACCTTGTGAAGATAACACATTGGTTTTTGCCAATGCTTGTTGAGATGAGAGGGTAAGGTGCCTGGCAGCTGTCTCTTGTTGTACTTTTATTGCACTCCTGATTTATTGCCCCCCCCCCCTCCCCCCCCAGGCCCCATCAGGACATCCTGTAACCATACATCAAAGCGCCCAGTGCAGGCCTTTTATGTGCAGGTGGCGGCTCGCTCCCGGGCTTCAGAGGGGCTGCACAGGAACGGCCTGGCTCCTGTGTTTATGCTGCTGCGGCCTGTGCTTCATCAGAGCAGGGCGAGGCGGGCTGCCAGCCTGCGGTCCATCAGAGCAGGGCGAGGCGTGCTGCCAGCCTGCAGTACATCAGAGCAGGCTGTGGGTGCTTTATGTGCCTGTCGGGCTCTCAGTGCCCTGCTCCCCCACCCACCCGGATGACACACAGCAGCTCCTGGGTAATCGCTCTTGCTACAAATTGGCTTTTACTCGCGTTTCTGGGGCCCCACAAGCGCTGAGTTCTCACCGAGGCCTCTGAAAAAGGAATGCTTCCTCAATAAGTACCTATCTGCTTCCCTCTCTCGTTTGTCTCACTTTCCTGCCCTTCTCTGTCCCTCCCTTGCTGGTGCTGTGACTGCACCCCCCCCCTCCGACCCCACTTAATGCAACTCTGCTGTTCTGTATATAGAGATGACTCTAATCACTAGTATATGCAGTAGACCTCTGTACTCTCTACCATTCCTATGTGACTCTTGGAGTATATCCATTTGTATCCCTTCCTTAGGTCTTTAGAGATAACTCTAATCACTAGTATATGCAGTAGACCTTTGTACCCTCTACCATTCCTATGTGACTCTTAGAGTATATCCATTCGTATCCCTTCCCTATGTATATAGAGATAACTCTTTTCACTAGTACATGCATTAGACCTTTGTACTCTCTACCATTCCTATGTGACTCTTAGAGTATATCCATTCGTACCCCTTCCCTATGTATATAGAGATAACTCTAATCACTAGTATATGCAGTAGACCTTTGTACCCTCTAACATTCCTATGTGACTCTTAGAGTATATCCATGCGTATCCCTTCCCTATGTATATAGAGATAACTCTAATCACTAGTACATGCATTAGACCTTTGTACTCTCTACCATTCCTATGCGACTCTTAGAGTATATCCATTCGTACCCCTTCCCTATGTATATAGAGATAACTCTAATCACTAGTATATGCAGTAGACCTTTGTACCCTCTGCCATTCCTAAGTGACTCTTAGAGTATATCCATTCGTACCCCTTCCCGATGTATATAGAGATAACTCTTTTCACTAGTATATGCATTAGACCTTTGTACTCTCTACCATTCCTATGTGACTCTTAGAGTATATCCATGCGTATCCCTTCCCTATGTATATAGAGATAACTCTAATCACTAGTACATGCATTAGACCTTTGTACTCTCTACCATTCCTATGCGACTCTTAGAGTATATCCATTCGTATCCCTTACCTACGTATATAGAGATAACTCTAATCACTAGTATATGCAGTAGACCTTTGTACCCTCTACCATTCCTATGTGACTCTTAGAGTATATCCATTCGTACCCCTTCCCTATGTATATAGAGATAACTCTTTTCACTAGTACATGCATTAGACCTTTGTACTCTCTACCATTCCTATGTGACTCTTAGAGTATATCCATTCGTACCCCTTCCCTATGTATATAGAGATAACTCTAATCACTAGTATATGCAGTAGACCTTTGTACCCTCTACCATTCCTATGTGACTCTTAGAGTATATCCATTCGTACCCCTTCCCTATGTATATAGAGATAACTCTTTTCACTAGTACATGCATTAGACCTTTGTACTCTCTAATATTCCTATGTGACTCTTAGAGTATATCCATGCGTATCCCTTCCCTATGTATATAGAGATAACTCTAATCACTAGTACATGCATTAGACCTTTGTACTCTCTACCATTCCTATGCGACTCTTAGAGTATATCCATTCGTACCCCTTCCCTATGTATATAGAGATAACTCTAATCACTAGTATATGCAGTAGACCTTTGTACCCTCTACCATTCCTAAGTGACTCTTAGAGTATATCCATTCGTACCCCTTCCCTATGTATATAGAGATAACTCTTTTCACTAGTATATGCATTAGACCTTTGTACCCTCTAACATTCCTATGTGACTCTTAGAGTATATCCATGCGTATCCCTTCCCTATGTATATAGAGATAACTCTAATCACTAGTACATGCATTAGACCTTTGTACTCTCTACCATTCCTATGCGACTCTTAGAGTATATCCATTCGTATCCCTTACCTACGTATATAGAGATAACTCTAATCACTAGTATATGCAGTAGACCTTTGTACCCTCTACCATTCCTATGTGACTCTTAGAGTATATCCATTCGTACCCCTTCCCTATGTATATAGAGATAACTCTAATCACTAGTATATGCAGTAGACCTTTGTACCCTCTAACATTCCTATGTGACTCTTAGAGTATATCCATGCGTATCCCTTCCCTATGTATATAGAGATAACTCTTTTCACTAGTACATGCATTAGACCTTTGTACTCTCTACCATTCCTATGCGACTCTTAGAGTATATCCATTCGTACCCCTTCCCTATGTATATAGAGATAATTCTAATCACTAGTATATGCAGTAGACCTTTGTACCCTCTACCATTCCTAAGTGACTCTTAGAGTATATCCATTCGTACCCCTTCCCTATGTATATAGAGATAACTCTTTTCACTAGTATATGCTGTAGACCTTTGTACTCTCTACCATTTCTATGTGACTCTTAGAGTATATCCATCCGTATCCCTTCCCTATGTATATAGAGATAACTCTAATCACTAGTATATGCTGTAGACCTTTGTACTCTCTACCATTCCTATGCGACTCTTAGAGTATATCCATTCATATCCCTTCCCTATGTATATAGAGATAACTCTAATCCCTAGTATATGCAGTAGACCTTTGTACTCTCTACCATTCCTAAGTGACTCTTAGAGTATATCCATTCATATCCCTTCCCTATGTATATAGAGATAACTCTAATCACTAGTACATGCATTAGACCTTTGTACTCTCTACCATTCCTATGCGACTCTTAGAGTATATCCATTCGTATCCCTTACCTACGTATATAGAGATAACTCTAATCACTAGTATATGCAGTAGACCTTTGTACCCTCTACCATTCCTATGTGACTCTTAAAGTATATCCATTCGTACCCCTTCCGTATGTATATAGAGATAACTCTTTTCACTAGTACATGCATTAGACCTTTGTACTCTCTACCATTCCTATGTGACTCTTAGAGTATATCCATTCGTACCCCTTCCCTATGTATATAGAGATAACTCTAATCACTAGTATATGCAGTAGACCTTTGTACCCTCTAACATTCCTATGTGACTCTTAGAGTATATCCATGCGTATCCCTTCCCTATGTATATAGAGATAACTCTTTTCACTAATACATGCATTAGACCTTTGTACTCTCTACCATTCCTATGCGACTCTTAGAGTATATCCATTCGTACCCCTTCCCTATGTATATAGAGATAACTCTAATCACTAGTATATGCAGTAGACCTTTGTACCCTCTACCATTCCTAAGTGACTCTTAGAGTATATCCATTCGTACCCCTTCCCTATGTATATAGAGATAACTCTTTTCACTAGTATATGCTGTAGAACTTTGTACTCTCTACCATTCCTATGCGACTCTTAGAGTATATCCATTCATATCCCTTCCCTATGTATATAGAGATAACTCTAATCACTAGTATATGCTGTAGACCTTTGTACTCTCTACCATTCCTATGCGACTCTTAGAGTATATCCATTCATATCCCTTCCCTATGTATATAGAGATAACTCTAATCCCTAGTATATGCAGTAGACCTTTGTACTCTCTACCATTCCTATGTGACTCTCAGAGTATATCCATTCGTATCCCTTCCCTATGTATATAGAGATAACTCTAATCACTAGTATATGCTGTAGACCTTTGTACCCTCTACCATTCCTAAGTGACTCTTAGAGTATATCCATTCGTACCCCTTCCCTATGTATATAGAGATAACTCTTTTCACTAGTATATGCTGTAGACCTTTGTACTCTCTACCATTCCTATGTGACTCTTAGAGTATATCCATCCGTATCCCTTCCCTATGTATATAGAGATAACTCTAATCACTAGTATATGCTGTAGACCTTTGTACTCTCTACCATTCCTATGCGACTCTTAGAGTATATCCATTCATATCCCTTCCCTATGTATATAGAGATAACTCTAATCCCTAGTATATGCAGTAGACCTTTGTACTCTCTACCATTCCTAAGTGACTCTTAGAGTATATCCATTCATATCCCTTCCCTATGTATATAGAGATAACTCTAATCACTAGTACATGCATTAGACCTTTGTACTCTCTACCATTCCTATGCGACTCTTAGAGTATATCCATTCGTATCCCTTACCTACGTATATAGAGATAACTCTAATCACTAGTATATGCAGTAGACCTTTGTACCCTCTACCATTCCTATGTGACTCTTAAAGTATATCCATTCGTACCCCTTCCCTATGTATATAGAGATAACTCTTTTCACTAGTACATGCATTAGACCTTTGTACTCTCTACCATTCCTATGTGACTCTTAGAGTATATCCATTCGTACCCCTTCCCTATGTATATAGAGATAACTCTAATCACTAGTATATGCAGTAGACCTTTGTACCCTCTAACATTCCTATGTGACTCTTAGAGTATATCCATGCGTATCCCTTCCCTATGTATATAGAGATAACTCTTTTCACTAATACATGCATTAGACCTTTGTACTCTCTACCATTCCTATGCGACTCTTAGAATATATCCATTCGTACCCCTTCCCTATGTATATAGAGATAACTCTAATCACTAGTATATGCAGTAGACCTTTGTACCCTCTACCATTCCTAAGTGACTCTTAGAGTATATCCAGCCGTACCCCTTCCCTATGTATATAGAGATAACTCTTTTCACTAGTATATGCTGTAGACCTTTGTACTCTCTACCATTCCTATGCGACTCTTAGAGTATATCCATTCATATCCCTTCCCTATGTATATAGAGATAACTCTAATCACTAGTATATGCTGTAGACCTTTGTACTCTCTACCATTCCTATGCGACTCTTAGAGTATATCCATTCATATCCCTTCCCTATGTATATAGAGATAACTCTAATCCCTAGTATATGCAGTAGACCTTTGTACTCTCTACCATTCCTATGTGACTCTTAGAGTATATCCATTCATATCCCTTCCCTATGTATATAGAGATAACTCTAATCACTAGTATATGCTGTAGACCTTTGTACTCTCTACCATTCCTATGCGACTCTTAGAGTATATCCATTCATATCCCTTCCCTATGTATATAGAGATAACTCTAATCCCTAGTATATGCAGTAGACCTTTGTACTCTCTACCATTCCTATGCGACTCTTAGAGTATATCCATTCATATCCCTTCCCTATGTATATAGAGATAACTCTAATCCCTAGTATATGCAGTAGACCTTTGTACTCTCTACCATTCCTATGCGACTCTTAGAGTATATCCATTCATATCCCTTCCCTATGTATATAGAGATAACTCTAATCACTAGTATATGCTGTAGACCTTTGTACTCTCTACCATTCCTATGCGACTCTTAGAGTATATCCATTCATATCCCTTCCCTATGTATATAGAGATAACTCTAATCCCTAGTATATGCAGTAGACCTTTGTACTCTCTACCATTCCTATGTGACTCTCAGAGTATATCCATTCGTATCCCTTCCCTATGTATATAGAGATAACTCTAATCACTAGTATATGCTGTAGACCTTTGTACCCTCTACCATTCCTAAGTGACTCTTAGAGTATATCCATTCGTACCCCTTCCCTATGTATATAGAGATAACTCTTTTCACTAGTATATGCTGTAGACCTTTGTACTCTCTACCATTCCTATGTGACTCTTAGAGTATATCCATCCGTATCCCTTCCCTATGTATATAGAGATAACTCTAATCACTAGTATATGCTGTAGACCTTTGTACTCTCTACCATTCCTATGCGACTCTTAGAGTATATCCATTCATATCCCTTCCCTATGTATATAGAGATAACTCTAATCCCTAGTATATGCAGTAGACCTTTGTACTCTCTACCATTCCTAAGTGACTCTTAGAGTATATCCATTCATATCCCTTCCCTATGTATATAGAGATAACTCTAATCACTAGTACATGCATTAGACCTTTGTACTCTCTACCATTCCTATGCGACTCTTAGAGTATATCCATTCGTATCCCTTACCTACGTATATAGAGATAACTCTAATCACCAGTATATGCAGTAGACCTTTGTACCCTCTACCATTCCTATGTGACTCTTAAAGTATATCCATTCGTACCCCTTCCCTATGTATATAGAGATAACTCTTTTCACTAGTACATGCATTAGACCTTTGTACTCTCTACCATTCCTATGTGACTCTTAGAGTATATCCATTCGTACCCCTTCCCTATGTATATAGAGATAACTCTAATCACTAGTATATGCAGTAGACCTTTGTACCCTCTAACATTCCTATGTGACTCTTAGAGTATATCCATGCGTATCCCTTCCCTATGTATATAGAGATAACTCTTTTCACTAATACATGCATTAGACCTTTGTACTCTCTACCATTCCTATGCGACTCTTAGAATATATCCATTCGTACCCCTTCCCTATGTATATAGAGATAACTCTAATCACTAGTATATGCAGTAGACCTTTGTACCCTCTACCATTCCTAAGTGACTCTTAGAGTATATCCAGCCGTACCCCTTCCCTATGTATATAGAGATAACTCTTTTCACTAGTATATGCTGTAGACCTTTGTACTCTCTACCATTCCTATGCGACTCTTAGAGTATATCCATTCATATCCCTTCCCTATGTATATAGAGATAACTCTAATCACTAGTATATGCTGTAGACCTTTGTACTCTCTACCATTCCTATGCGACTCTTAGAGTATATCCATTCATATCCCTTCCCTATGTATATAGAGATAACTCTAATCCCTAGTATATGCAGTAGACCTTTGTACTCTCTACCATTCCTATGTGACTCTTAGAGTATATCCATTCATATCCCTTCCCTATGTATATAGAGATAACTCTAATCACTAGTATATGCTGTAGACCTTTGTACTCTCTACCATTCCTATGCGACTCTTAGAGTATATCCATTCATATCCCTTCCCTATGTATATAGAGATAACTCTAATCCCTAGTATATGCAGTAGACCTTTGTACTCTCTACCATTCCTATGCGACTCTTAGAGTATATCCATTCATATCCCTTCCCTATGTATATAGAGATAACTCTAATCACTAGTATATGCTGTAGACCTTTGTACCCTCTACCATTCCTAAGTGACTCTTAGAGTATATCCATTCGTACCCCTTCCCTATGTATATAGAGATAACTCTTTTCACTAGTATATGCTGTAGACCTTTGTACTCTCTACCATTCCTATGTGACTCTTAGAGTATATCCATCCGTATCCCTTCCCTATGTATATAGAGATAACTCTAATCACTAGTATATGCTGTAGACCTTTGTACTCTCTACCATTCCTATGCGACTCTTAGAGTATATCCATTCATATCCCTTCCCTATGTATATAGAGATAACTCTAATCCCTAGTATATGCAGTAGACCTTTGTACTCTCTACCATTCCTAAGTGACTCTTAGAGTATATCCATTCATATCCCTTCCCTATGTATATAGAGATAACTCTAATCACTAGTACATGCATTAGACCTTTGTACTCTCTACCATTCCTATGCGACTCTTAGAGTATATCCATTCGTATCCCTTACCTACGTATATAGAGATAACTCTAATCACTAGTATATGCAGTAGACCTTTGTACCCTCTACCATTCCTATGTGACTCTTAAAGTATATCCATTCGTACCCCTTCCCTATGTATATAGAGATAACTCTTTTCACTAGTACATGCATTAGACCTTTGTACTCTCTACCATTCCTATGTGACTCTTAGAGTATATCCATTCGTACCCCTTCCCTATGTATATAGAGATAACTCTAATCACTAGTATATGCAGTAGACCTTTGTACCCTCTAACATTCCTATGTGACTCTTAGAGTATATCCATGCGTATCCCTTCCCTATGTATATAGAGATAACTCTTTTCACTAATACATGCATTAGACCTTTGTACTCTCTACCATTCCTATGCGACTCTTAGAGTATATCCATTCGTACCCCTTCCCTATGTATATAGAGATAACTCTAATCACTAGTATATGCAGTAGACCTTTGTACCCTCTACCATTCCTAAGTGACTCTTAGAGTATATCCATTCATACCCCTTCCCTATGTATATAGAGATAACTCTTTTCACTAGTATATGCTGTAGACCTTTGTACTCTCTACCATTCCTATGTGACTCTTAGAGTATATCCATTCATATCCCTTCCCTATGTATATAGAGATAACTCTAATCACTAGTATATGCTGTAGACCTTTGTACTCTCTACCATTCCTATGCGACTCTTAGAGTATATCCATTCATATCCCTTCCCTATGTATATAGAGATAACTCTAATCCCTAGTATATGCAGTAGACCTTTGTACTCTCTACCATTCCTATGCGACTCTTAGAGTATATCCATTCATATCCCTTCCCTATGTATATAGAGATAACTCTAATCACTAGTATATGCTGTAGACCTTTGTACCCTCTACCATTCCTAAGTGACTCTTAGAGTATATCCATTCGTACCCCTTCCCTATGTATATAGAGATAACTCTTTTCACTAGTATATGCTGTAGACCTTTGTACTCTCTACCATTCCTATGTGACTCTTAGAGTATATCCATCCGTATCCCTTCCCTATGTATATAGAGATAACTCTAATCACTAGTATATGCTGTAGACCTTTGTACTCTCTACCATTCCTATGCGACTCTTAGAGTATATCCATTCGTACCCCTTCCCTATGTATATAGAGATAACTCTAATCACTAGTATATGCAGTAGACCTTTGTACCCTCTACCATTCCTAAGTGACTCTTAGAGTATATCCATTCGTACCCCTTCCCTATGTATATAGAGATAACTCTTTTCACTAGTATATGCAGTAGACTTTTGTACTCTCTGCCATTCCTATGCGACTCTTAGAGTATATCCATTCGTACCCCTTCCCTATGTATATAGAGATAACTCTTTTCACTAGTATATGCTGTAGACCTTTGTACTCTCTACCATTCCTATGTGACTCTTAGAGTATATCCATTCATATCCCTTCCCTATGTATATAGAGATAACTCTAATCACTAGTATATGCTGTAGACCTTTGTACTCTCTACCATTCCTATGCGACTCTTAGAGTATATCCATTCATATCCCTTCCCTATGTATATAGAGATAACTCTAATCCCTAGTATATGCAGTAGACCTTTGTACTCTCTACCATTCCTATGCGACTCTTAGAGTATATCCATTCATATCCCTTCCCTATGTATATAGAGATAACTCTAATCACTAGTATATGCTGTAGACCTTTGTACCCTCTACCATTCCTAAGTGACTCTTAGAGTATATCCATTCGTACCCCTTCCCTATGTATATAGAGATAACTCTTTTCACTAGTATATGCTGTAGACCTTTGTACTCTCTACCATTCCTATGTGACTCTTAGAGTATATCCATCCGTATCCCTTCCCTATGTATATAGAGATAACTCTAATCACTAGTATATGCTGTAGACCTTTGTACTCTCTACCATTCCTATGCGACTCTTAGAGTATATCCATTCATATCCCTTCCCTATGTATATAGAGATAACTCTTTTCACTAATACATGCATTAGACCTTTGTACTCTCTACCATTCCTATGCGACTCTTAGAGTATATCCATTCGTACCCCTTCCCTATGTATATAGAGATAACTCTAATCACTAGTATATGCAGTAGACCTTTGTACCCTCTACCATTCCTAAGTGACTCTTAGAGTATATCCATTCGTACCCCTTCCCTATGTATATAGAGATAACTCTAATCACTAGTATATGCAGTAGACCTTTGTACCCTCTACCATTCCTAAGTGACTCTTAGAGTATATCCATTCATATCCCTTCCCTATGTATATAGAGATAACTCTTTTCACTAGTATATGCAGTAGACTTTTGTACTCTCTGCCATTCCTATGTGACTCTTAGAGTATATCCATTCGTAACCCTTCCCTATGTATATAGAGATAACTCTAATCACCAGTCTCTTCTTTGTGTGACTTTACATCTTGTACATGTACAATTTTTTTCTGTGTGTATCTTTAATGTAACTCATGTCATCCTAAGTCCTTGTTTTGCAACTGTTCCTTATGTAAAGCGCTCTGACACCTTCATGTAAAGTTAGCGCTATATAAAATTGCATTAAATAAATAAAAATAAAATAAAAATTGCTTCAGTCTGGCCCCCGTTGTGTGAGATGCACAAATGTTTATGGGCGCACTCTGGGCATATTTACAATGGGATTGTGCCATCGGAACACCACTTTTTTGGACATTTCAAGGCGCAATGCCCTGCTCCATATTTACAAAGTGGTGTTAAGCCACTGAAAAGCAGCGTTAGATTTGCTCTTTTTATGTGTGCTGCCTTTAAAGATTGTGTTTTTGTGCACAGAAACAATCATACTTGCAATGCAGGCCCCCTTGCACTATGGCGCAAGGGGGCCTGTGTTGGCACTAAGCAGATTTTTGGGCGGCAGTGGAAGGTCAAACACAGGAGGATTCTTGTAAATATGGCGCATCCCTGCGTTTTCTAAATGACACAGTGCGGCGCCGATAACTTGTGTGCAGTGCTGCGCCATTGCTTTGCAAATATCCTCCTATGCTTTTCTTGCACGTTGATTTATTCATTAGTGAGACTCTAGAGAGTGTCAACCAAACCGCAGAGGGAGTCATAGCGCTGTGCATCACTCGAATAATTGACAAGCCTGTGCATACAGAGGCAGTCACATTCTGCTAAGCGACTGAGCTCAGGAACAAGTCTTTGAAAGAGGCCCTCATTGCTCAGCGGCATAGGGTTTCAGAGCCGGGGTAAACTGGCATGTCGCCGTTTTAGCGCTCCATAACCAACAGGGTCATACCCGAGGCCTTTAGTTGCAATCTGACCCTCCTTGAGGTGAAGCAGCCGCAGCCCTGGCAGTGCCATGAGCTGATGTGGAAGTGCTTGTAGGGTAAGGATGGTGTAACACAATATCTGGAGAGGGTGGGGCATGCCAGGTATGATCAGGTGGCACCCACCCCTGGTACAACAGCACTGTCTGTCACAAGATGTAAGGGGGCAGCTCAAAATAGGAAACAGACCCTTGGGGCCATTTTCAGGTGGCACGTGTGGTGCCAAGAAGGGCTCAGGCTGAAGAAACTAGCCTTTCACAAGCATTGCCATGTATTCTAATTGATTTTAAGTAGTGCCAACTTCCCCTCAGGCATAAAAGCGCTTTACGTTAGGCAGCTGTGGAAACCCAATGTTATTGGTTAATCCAGTGGTTATTGGTTATTGCTGGTTATTGGCATTAGTCTTTTAAAAGGGGTCAGGTGTGACCACTGGTGGGGGAGGGGCGCATGAGTTCATGAAGTTGACTGGTGGCAGTATCCAGCTACAGGAGATTAAGTATTGTTAGATTTCAAGGGTCTGGTTTCTACAGAGAGGTTGTGAGATAGGAAACAACTTGTGGACATTTCTGAGAAAAACACTAATGGACGTTAAGGCTGCAATGCTTGTGACTCAGAGTAGGTTGTGCTCAGAGCGATGATGAGGATGGGGGGGTGAAGGAAGTGACCCGAATAGGGTCACCAGGGTCACTTGTGATCACCTCTCCGCCTTCCAGACAAATGAAGAGTTGGTCAGACAGTAGAGAATAGAAACCAAGTTATTTATTGGTATTCGCTCTAGTAGAGTCCGGTCTGATCAGTCTCCTGAGATGGCTTCCTTTCACAAGCATAAAGGTCACAATTATACATTTCGCAATGGACACAAAACACACCCACCCAGTAACTTTTCACAGAAGGCAGCAAGAAACAAAGGGGCCCACAGAGATGCGCTGAGAATCTGGGACCGGACACACACTATCTCTCTGGCAAAGTCATTCTGTTTGTACCCGCAGATGCAACAGTGGGAGTGAACCTCTATCTTGTGGGAAAGGTGTGTGCTAATGAGCAACATGTTCAGCATTCAGTGAGGCCCAACCTTGGAGACACACATGCGTTAGAACAGCTCGTTTTAGATGAGAAAATAGAAATAGGTTCCGAATATTATTCAAAATGGTGGTTATCGAGAAAATGGTGCCATGGATGCTAACTCAACATTGAACACAGTATAAGCAATATGGCGGAAATATTTCAA
Organism: Lissotriton vulgaris; assembly: GCF_964263255.1. Taxonomy (NCBI): domain Eukaryota; kingdom Metazoa; phylum Chordata; class Amphibia; order Caudata; family Salamandridae; genus Lissotriton; species Lissotriton vulgaris. The sequence goes on along the minus strand of NW_028255728.1, from coordinate 231,164 downwards.
TTCTAAAGGGGCAATAAGAGGGTACCTTGAAACGAAACAAAGAGATGCAACATTCAGACGCCTTGTTGGGGTCAATTTATAATGCTGGGTTTTTTAGGCCTATTGAAGAGGCTTTTTGAGGAAGCATGTAATCTGGGGATGCAAAACTGTAGTACTAAATGTGATTTGCACTGATATTTATTTATTTATTTATACAATTTATATAGCGCGCAAATACCCTGGGGTGTCTCGGCACTAAAAAGAGGCTGAGGAAGCACTAGGGTTTACTGATTAAAAAGCCAGGTTTTTGTTCGCTTTCGAAATATCATCAAGGATGGACTATTTTTAATGTGGAGTGAGAGGGTGTTCTACAGTCTTGATACTGCCACTATAAATCGTCTGTCTCCCCAGGCCACTTTTTTTGTACGCGGAATAGGGAGAAGTAAGGTCGCAGATGAACGTAGTGGTCTTGTAGGAGTGTATGTGCACAAAGCTTTTTTTAAGAATTCCGGCCCAATATTATTCATGGCCTTTTACTCAATGCATAAGGCTTTAAATTTGGTACGGCTTTTGACTGGGAGCCAGTGGAGTTGACGAATAATGGGGGATATTGAAGAGAATTTTGGGGTGCGGGTTAGAATTCTAGCTGTCGCGTTCTGTTCTAACTGCATTTTATTAAGAACTTTCTCTTGTGCGTTCAGTAGAAGTCCGTTGCAGTAGTCCACCTTGGATAATACCAAGGTACACATGAGGGTCTTGCCAGCACTGGGGGTGAGAAAAGGTAGACGTTTACTGACAATTCTAAGGGTAAAGAAGGAGGAAGAAACAACTGCATTTGCATGGCTAACAAAAGATAACTTATCATCAAATATTACCCCCAGGTTCCTAACCTTGGTAACAGGTAATGGGGGGGGGAACTCAGTGGGCCACCATGCTGGGGACCAGGAGGGGGTGAGGCGGCCAAAAATCATGACCTCTGTTTTGTCGGAATTAAGTTTTAAGCAGTTGCAGTCCATCCAGGAACTGATGGCCGTCATACCATCCTGAAAGTTGGCTGCAACTGCTCCTCCATTATTATGTATGGACAATACCAACTGGGTGTCGTCGGCATATGATGTTAGTTTTATTCCATATGATTTAATGACTCTCACCAAGTCCGACACATAGATGTTGAATAATGTTGGACTTAGCGAGGATCCTTGCAGAACTCCACATGGTAGAGTAAAAACTGGGGAATAGTAAGTACCGAGTTTGACTGACTGTTTACGTTCGGACAGAAAGGACGTCAGAAGCGATTTTGCCTTGTGATCAATGCCAATGGAGGATACACGGTCGAACAAGATGGTGTGATAGACCGTGTCAAAGGCTCCGGACAAGTCCAATAGTATCAGGACTGCCGCGCCGCCTTGATCAATGATCGTTTTGATTTCATCTGAGGCCTTTATTAGTGCCGTCTCAGTCCCATGCCCCTTCCTGAAACCAAACTGAGTGTTATCCAGCAGATTGTTTTGGTCGATATAGTTAGACAGCTGGATGTTCATGATCTTTTCAAACAATTTGGATGGGAAGGGAAGAGAGGCAATTGGTCTATAACTTTTTGGTTCTGTGGGATAAAGATTGTTTTTTTTTTTAATAAGGGCTTGATAATAGCTTTTTTCCAAATCGATGGATAAGAGCCTGAAAGGAACATGGAGTTACATATTTTGGTAAGAGCAGGTATAATGAGATTGGAAACAGGCTTAAGGATGGACGGGGGACATGGGTCAAGAGGAGATCCCGATTTAATGGTTGCTATTACTTCCGCTGTCTGTATGGAGGAAATTTGACTAAATTCGTTGAAAGAGCCGGAGGAGGGGTTAGAGCTTGGGTTATGACTGGGGTGGTCAGTGGCAGTTTTCGATGTGAGGTTAGCATAAATGTCATTGACCTTTTCCTTGAAAAAGTCGGCCAGAGATTTACAGAGATTTTGGGAAGGTTTAGTGATTGCACTGGCCGGTGGAGTGGATAGCTTCGTTACAACTTGATAAAGTTGATTGGCCGAATTTTGGGCTGATTCTATTTGTGTTAAATAGAAGTTACTTTTTTCTGTAATGATAAGCTTTCTAAATGTGGCAAGTGCTTTTTTATACACATCTCTGCCGTTGTTATAATAGTGATTGCGCCATCGCCTTTCCAAATTTCTACAACGTTGTCTTTCAAGTCTAAGGGATTCTGAAAACCAAGGGGCTGATGGTGGCATCCTATTGGGCAACATATTCTTGGAGGGAGCTAAAACAGTAAATGCATTCTGTAGCCAACGACAGTAGTTGTTAGAGGCTATATGTGGGTCTATTGCGTCATCCGGCTGAGTGGATGAGAGGGTTGTCTGTAAAATCGAGACATTGATGTTCTTCCAGTCTCGAAATTGGACAGGCGAGCAAGTCATGACATGTGAGTTTTTGTGATTGGTTGTCAGGATGGTAAACACGACTGCTGAATGATCCGTCCAGGTTAGTAGTATAACAGTTGAGCAGGCAATTAGAGAGTTGTTTGTAAATATGCCATCGAGAGTGTGTCCTGCCTGATTGGTGGGTAACGTAATTAACTGTCGAAGACCTGCTGATAAGAGGTCCAAGTTCAGCGCTAAGGTGTCTTTGTCAGTGATGGTGTCTAAGTAAAAATTAAAATCTCCTAATATTGTGTAATCGGATGTGGCGGCAATGGGTTCTAATAAGCTATTAAGAGCTGCAAGGAATTAATTCCTTGGATTGGGTGGGCGATAGAGAAGGGTTCCTTTAAAGGAGTGAGAGTGGGAGAGCATAATTGAAAAAGTTAGTACTTCTGCCTGGGGGAAATCGATGGATTCTATTTTGGTCACAAAATTATTTCTGTATATAATTGCTATGCCCCCACCTTTTTTGTTTGAAGGTCTATCCTGTCTGACTACCTGGTAGCCGTTGGGGGTGGCAATGCAGAAACCTGGGCCAGATGCTTGGTCTGCCCAAGGTTCAGTTATAAAAAGGAGGTCAATGTTGTGACTGGATATCAATTCGCAGATTTCATACTAAAGTTTTACTAATGAACGAGCATTAATAAGCGAACATTGGATGTATTTAACCTTGTTTATTCCCGGGGGTACGTTATCCCTGTGTTGACGAAAAGGTAAAATCATGTTATAGGAACAGCTGGGACATTGTGTAGATGCTAAGTTGATAAAGATATCGGTTTTAAAACAGGGACAGCTAGAGGTGTTGGTCGTATTCCTTAAATCCATAAGTTGAGCACGCGTGTATGTTATTACCTTATCTCCGACTCGGGGGCTCTGTTGACCAGGGGTCATGGCACTTGGCGCGGTCCAGGCACAGACGGGCGCAGACGGGCACCCCTTTGGTGCGGCTTCGGCGCGCCTGCGGCGCACAACCGCTGCGCGTTCGGTATACCATGTTCAATATATGGTCTACCCCCTCCTCCAGCTAGACCGCAACCTCTGGTCCTGCCGGGCTCCAGGACTGACCCAAGATGGCGCCACACAAACGGCAATGCAGCCGCGATGGAACGGGGCAGGAAGAGCACACAAATCGCACCAGGTAAGAAATGGGAATTTAAAAGGTGTAAAAACAGTTGATGTCCAATGCTAATGAGATATTAAAAACGAACAATCAGGCGATCAATGAACAGAATAGTGCACAGTAATCTTAAATCATTACAGTCTAGTGCCTCGCAGTCTGCCCCTTAGCGTTCCACATGATCGTTGATACAGTGTTTTATTAGATACTTTTGAGTAGCACTTGAAATTCGCGAACAGTCTGCCCGCTGCTCGGCCACCTCTAGACCACTGACATTAAAATAATAGAGTGGCATGTTAGACAAAGCGTAGCCTCCTGACCCCGCTCATGTTAGGTTCTACAGTTATGTTAATTCCAGACTCTGGCATGGACATCCTGTGTGCATGTCGAGTGTGTGTACAGTCAGCATGTGCTGGTAGGACTCTTCATTCCTGTGGTTGGAGGATGGAGACCCAGGCACTGAAGTGAGGACGATGAAGTCTGAGCTATGTCTATGTTTACAAATCCCCCGAGACCTTTGTGAGCCTGTCCTTTTGTCTGTCCTTGAGTGTTGCTGGAGGAAGGCTGCTGACAGCCATCTGCTGAGATCTCACACCTCAGTGTGCCTCTGTTGTGAGTACTCAGTTTTGGAGACAGTCCCAGGGCTATCCGCTGTGAGAATCATCACTTTACACAAAGCCTGGCTTTGGAGAGCTGCCTGGGAAGGACACTTGAAAGAGAACCAACCCAAGGTAACTGAAGACTAGAAATGGGCTAAACTTGAACCAAACCCCTGAATGTTGCTGTAATGGTGCAAGGGAATTGTGCTTCACTGACGTCAATTGATTAAACCACAGCCGTATAGAATAACGTTCAGGAGTTGGTTATTAAACAAGACGCCTCATAACACAGTGCAAGGGATAGCGACTGACACATCTGAGACTGCCTGCACAGTATGTCCAGCAAATGATGCAAAAAGAAGCCATGCTTACTCCGGGGGTGCCTGTCTGTCCATTGAGAGACGCTGGTGCTGTCTGGAGGGAGTGGGGACAATCAGTGGATGGTTCAGTAGTTGGGCATGTAAGCAGGCTGTGCCAGGTTGTTAATAAACTTTGTACAAGTACTGACTGGGATATGGGAACCAGTGACCCAGCACCTCATTGGCAGCCGGCCTTAGGGCATCGGAATGAGGTGGCTCTTGAAATCAAGGGTGGCAGCTTCTTTACAAATGAAGGGGAGCTCATGGGGGGGGGTATTCTGCAGCTAACATGGCATCCCCATGGCTACCACCCTATCACCACCAGCTCATAGGTGCTGGTGGGGGTAGCTGGAATAGGGTGGGGGGTGTCAGGGGCGGTACAGACTTTATAGCAGCAACTAGGCTGGGGGTGTACTGGGTGGGCCAGTCAGTGACAGACTTTGGTCAGGTTGAGTGCATAGCAAAGAATTCAGGCGGGTTCTCACTTTAGGGGTGGAGTAGATACAGGGTTGATCTGGAAACTAAAGCATGCCTGGCATCAATCTTCAAATCAGCCCCCGTCTCTTCATCCATCCGTTCTCTCTCTCTCTTTCTCCCTCTCTGTTCCCTCTCTCTCAGAAGAGACCTTTGTTGTTTATGCTGCAGTTAACCAGAGGGAGCCGAACATGTGAAAAGGAAGCCTCCATTGGGGTTAGAACTACCCTCCAAAGGCTTCAGGCCACAGGGACAGTTATTCCACCAGGCATTTCCCCGATGGGTCGAAGCCACCAGAGTGCGCTCTGCTACTTTCCCCAGAACCTCGAGGTTAAAACCAGGCACGGGGAGGCAACAAGAGAGAGAGAAAGAGGACAGGGGCAGAGAGGGGGAGAGAGATAGGAGAGAGAGAGAGGAAAGAAGGACAGATAGTTCGGAAAGAGAGGGGTACTGCAAGGAGGCAAAGGTGCGGACCTGGCTTTAGCATTTTTGTCAGGACTGCTTGTCGTTCCTTGGTCCGGCCTTCTTAAACCCCCATCTCAGAACACTGTAATCTCGCAGTTAAGTCAATTGTTTAGGGCTCGCAAAGCGAGAGCCCTTTTGTAGGGGGCTTAAAAATGGACCTGGAAATTCCATATGCTTGTGCGTTTGATTTTCCATTTGCGGCCTGCTATTGGCCTTTCACTGCTTGTTTTAATTAGTGACACCTTCCTACAAAAGTATTACATCATGTCCTGTGAGTTTCTAGTTCAAACTGATCGCACATTTTTCTTGAAAACCTTAAATGTGTTCCTTTTAAGAGTGGTTGGTGGGGGTCATGTTCCTCTCCTTCCCTGTTTCCTGGTTGTACCTGGTCAGGTGTGCAGACTTCATTCCTGTCAGAGAGAAAGGACAGTTAATGCTTTCCTAGCCAGTTCAGCATCTTCTTTATGTATTATTTATTTACTTATGCGTTTTTGTATAGCGCAAACTTTACCCAGAGGTATCAGAGCGCTTTACAAGAGAGCAAAGTGAATTACATAAGGGACGAGAGTGACATGGTCAGTGGCGGCTGACACAGGCAAGAGCGGTGGAGCCCAATGGGGCAGGGTGGGGGTGAAGTCGACAGACGACTGGGTAGGTAAAATTAAATAAAAAACTAAATAAAACCACTTACCTTGTGATCGCCACATCGCCGACTCGGCGATGCGGCCAGCACAAGTTAAGTGGTTTTATTTATGTTTTTTAATTAATTTTACCTACCCCGTCTGTCGACTTCCACTCCTGCACTCTGCCCCGCCTCACCCCACCCCACTGCTTTTACCTGTGCTGGCCACCACTGGACATGGTAGTAGGTAACACTACGAATATGATCAACAGTTACTGATGGTGAGAGTTACAGATTAATAGGTTACAAATTCCCTCAAGGGTGCATTGTTGTACCACAGTTTCCAAATCCTCCCCTGTCCCTCCAGGCCCCCCTTACCTGTAAAGCAGACAGGACAGCTCCGCTCCAGTGTCGCAGACTGGCAGGGCAGAGCTGTTTATATTGGATCCCGGCAGAGAAGCCCCTCCTCTTAGTCTCCACACCTGGTTTTATTGGACAGAATATGGCTTAACCCCGCCCCATCTCCCTTCCTACTATTTTGATTTGTAGAGGACTAATCAGTGGCCCGCCTCTCTCTTTATCAACCTCACCTCGTTCCTTCCCAACAAGTGGGGGCTTTTGTGACATGGTGGCGCGGCCAAGGGCAGTAGTGCCGTGCCCGTGGCGGGGGCAGGTCGTTGTGCCAGAGGTGGGCTACCAATTGAAATGGGGTTGATATTAAAGGCTGCGGTGAAAAGTGGTAAGAAGCCTGGCAGTGGCGTGCCGTCCAGTGGTTTCACTGTGTGGCAAGCAAGCCCACCCCTCACCCAGGTTTTTTTGGGCTTACTTCTGCCAGAAAACTATGTAAAACTGCACAACATCTGTGCACTTTTCAGACCAATTTCCATTGGGTAAAAAGCCATGGGCACTAAAGGTGGTTCAGAAATCTGGAGGTGCAAATGTCGTGTGGCCCTCTGGTTTGCAGATTGCTGAGAGCATCCTCTCACTTCTGCAATCCACTTCCTTCTGCTTTTCTACTCTGCGTCTCCTCAGCCGTACATGATGACGACAATGTGTGTGGAAGGGACAGTGGGAACCATTAAACCTAACACAGACCTCAAAGACCTCACTGTATCATTAGTCAGGGCCACTGGAATTATGTGGCAGGTGCTGGCATAATTATATATGTTAGGGTTGAGTAAATTATGCGTCATGAAAAACAGAATTATACGGCACATTTTGTGATTGTATTAATTCATTATTTTGTCATTTTTACACTTGTTAATACTAGCTGGGCATTAGTCGCGCCTTATTAGTACCAGTTTAGCACCCAAATATAGCAATAACCTACAGAAAGATGGCCAGGCAACCTTTCCAAAGGCCTTCCACTGTTCGGCAAATAGTTTTGATGCGTTTTTACTGTTGTACCATTTGAGCTAGTAAGAATTTTTAAAAGTTAAAATCTGCAGATTATGCGGCAGTTGAAGGATTATGTGGCAAATGCAGCAACTCTCTAATTATGCTAAAACCGCTGCAGCCGCACAATCGCATGATTCCAGTGGCTCTGATTATAGTGCAGACAGCAGATGTAGATAGACCTTGAAAAGGCCCACAGCAGAGCTACCTCTAAAATGAAAACATCTCCTGGACTCACACAGCAGTAGCCACATGGTCATTAACCCCTTCGCAAAAGTAAGCGCACAGCGGGAAAACGCGTAGCGCGTATGGTGTTAAAAACTTATTTTATCCAGCTGATGAAATGCAGTCATCGTTCATGGAATCAAAGGGATAAAAAGGATGGAAAATCACTTCTGCAAAAGGTCTCCAAAACCTATCTAGAATTACAATTGTTTTGTTCTGAAGTGTCAGCTTTTGGAAATATACACATATTGCGGTCAACTTTTGGTTTTATTTGTATTAAACTCAAATGTCCCCAATACAAGCACGCTAGTTTCACAAAAAACAGTATTTTGTTCTGCAATATTGGCTTTGTATGTTTTAGGTCGAGCTTAGTGGCAGTAGTTTGTGCACTGGAAGCCCCGCCAACTCTCCGCCCATATTTTTAATTGGCTTGTGTCATTGTCCTTTGTAAACCCTGGCTTCCAATTCATTATTAGGCTTGTTAGTCCCTCCTTGGTACCGTCTTGTCTGCATATGTTACCTCCCATAACGACTGGACCTTTGACTTGGTTTGTTACACGGTCTGCTTCATGAGTGGGTTAGCACTATTTGGTTTATTGACACTGATGGGGACAATGGTGGCAGCGCTGCTGAACGCGGACCCACTACAAAGACACCCCGCTCAGTTTCAAATTTTATTTTTAATTAAACGTTCATGTTGAGCGCAGCGTTTGCTTCAGGGACGCAGCTCTCCGTTTTATTTTTTTCTTTTTACTTTCATACTGTGCGCGGTGCCCGCTTTCGGAGACACCGCACTCAGTTTTTTAATATATAACTTTAAAACCGCTTCAGGGACACCCTGCTCTGTTTCTTTTTTTTTTTTACTTTAACACTGAGAGTGGCGCCCACTTATGGGACACCGCGCTCTGTTTATTTATTTATTTGTTTAACTTTAGCACTGAGCGCGACACCCGCTTTAGTGACACCGCGCTCTGTCTCTCTCTCTCTCTTTTTTTACTCCAATAATGAGCCCGGAGTGTCAGGCCTCAAACATCACATACACGGGTGCTCTGGAGTGTCAGACTCAGGTCTGCGCATGAATGCGCATGCCTGCTACCGATTTCGTCTGTGCTTCAAACGATAGAGTACTATCCACCCAGACTCCTAGGCTTTTAATGGCGGTCTTAGTAGCGGGAGGGCAAAAGCAACCCAGGCAGGTTTTGGCCTTTAGTGAGGGAGAGCGTGGTTCCTATAGCAACAGTGAGTAATAGACCCGAACACATGTCCCACAGGTATGCCCAGACCTGGCTTCTGTGCCCTCTGAACTATAGTAAACATGCTATTCCCAGGCCCATTGAAATTATGCAATTGTGTGACCGCTGCGTTTTTCCGCATAATTATAGATTTGTCGCTTTTGTCATATAATCTGTCATCTGATGCATAATCTGCAGATTTTACCCCCCTGCCCCCTCCCCAGAAAATTATTTCTAGCTCAAACGGTTCAAAAGTTATTTAAACCACAGCTGCACATGTTACTGTGCAGAGGAAGGCCCTTTGCAAAGGTTAACTGTTCATCTTTCTAACTTACTGCTTGATTTGGGAATTAAACGAGGTGTAACCAAGGCCCAGACAGTGTTAACAAGTACAAATTACAAAAGAAAAAAGTAACACTATCACAAAATGTGCCACATTATACTGCATGATTTGGCTTTTTTTGCCACAGAATTTACTCAACTCTGTTGCATAATTTAGCCCTCCCCTGCCACATAAGTCCAGTGGCCCTGGTCATACCGCATTAAACAGGACACTGGTCTGAGGTGACTTGTGTTTCTCCTGCCTGCAGGACACTTGCATGGCAGACTGAACTGGACTTTGCTAGAGCAGGACCAGGGCTGGTTTGCATGTGGCTGTTCTCTGGCTGGAGGGGCAGAGTGGGCAAAGAGTGGAGGGTAGTAATGAAGCCCTCAGAAGGGACCAGTGGCTGACATTAATTCAAGCATTCCACCAAACAGTTTTCTGATTTCCTAGGTGTAGAAGAGACACACGTCGTACATCATCTGCACACATGATCCTACTACGAGTCGAACATCCAGCAGACCTCTGGACATGAACTGGACACTGATCAAGACATGGCTCTTTTCCAATCTCTAGCCTACTCCCTCTCGGACCGCCTCTACTCTGGATCAGCTCTGAGACGCCCCGATGCGGAGGCAGCCATGCGCTCTATAAATGCTGATAACATAACATACCAGTGAGTGTACAGGCACATGAGCTGGGCATGAACTGGCCTAGAAGTGACACCCCTCGCATACCACATGCGAGTATGCCAGGTTTGAGTACTCTCTGGGCAGTGAGATTCACTACTGTATCTCAAGATTGAACGTGTATGCTTGCAAATGATGTGACGGTCATGCGTCTGGAGGTGACCGGCCTCAAACATCATATGTATGAGTGCTCTGGCGTGTCCAACTCAGAGGTCTGAGCAGGAATGCGCATGATGTCAATGGCCTGGGTCTAGAAGTGACACGCCTCAAACACTATACGCATGAATGTCAGACCCTGGAACTCTGGCCCTCCGCACTCCCACAGGCACTCCGCTGCAGATCTCCGCGTCCTGGACTCTGGGCGCAACAACAACTGCTGCCGCGCATCTCCGCGATTCCCAGCGGGCCCGTTCACCTGCCTCTGATTGCTTGTTCATCGCCATCCCTGGACCTGTCACCTTCGCAGAAGCCGGTGCCATGCCCTTCCTGCTGACCGTCACTCCACCAGAACCAATCAGATGCCTCCTGATCAACGCCAGATGGCTCTGCAAACACGCGACTGACAACATCATCTCCACCCTCCCCCCCAATGTGACCTCCATCACAGAAACATGGCTCACCCCGCATCAGCCCCGGACGTCACCACCACAACACCCAACGGCTGCAAGGTAAAACACTTCAACCACACCAACAGACACGGAGGTGGCACCGCCATCGTACACAAAGAATCAATCATCGGCACCACCATCGAAGACAAAACCATGACAATCATGGAACACATGCACTTCTAACTGCACACCAATGACAAAACCACCATCAAAGGCACCCTCACATACAGACCCTTAGGACCACAAATTGGCCTCAGTGAAGCCATCACAGAATTCAACACCCCGCTCGCCATCGAATCCGAATACTACGTCTTCCTGGGAGACATCAAATTCCTCTACCAACTTCCTGAATGACTGGACAAACTCAGCCTCAAGCAGCTGGTATCAGACCCCACACACAGAGCAGGACACATACTGGACCCTATCGTCACGTCCAGCAATAGAGTCAGATACAGCCACACCACGAAACTCACCTGGTCCGAACATTCCATCATCCCCTTTACCATCGCTGGACCACCCCTCACCACCCTCAACTGCCACAGTGCCCCCTTCCACAGCTGAACCAAAGTCACACAGAACTAATGGACTGGCGCCCTCAGTATCACCCAGACAGACGTCTCCACCAACCTAAATCGGGCTGTAGAGAACTTCAATGCCTGGATCACCAGTGCCGCTGACCAAGATGCCCTCAACAAACCAGCCAAAACTCACAGATCCACCAAATGAGCCAGCTGGTACACCCCAGAACTCGGTGCGATGAAACGCAGGTGCAAACAACTAGAAAGGAGATGGCGCACCAGCAAAAACAACACTGAGCAAGTCACTTTCAAGTCTGCCCTCAACCACTACACCCACCACCTTAAAGTTACAAAAAGGAGACCCTGACAAACCACATCAAAGCCAGTCCCAACCAGACCAAAGAACTCTTCATCAGAGAGTTCACCTGCCTAGCAGGCACCAAAACCTCGATCCCCTCCTCACAGGAACTCTGCAACGCTCTGAAAACACTCAGAGGTCAGACTCCTACTCTCGATAAATACCAATAAAAAGGAGAAAAACAAATATGGAAGAATATTTTCAGAAATTAGAAAGGTTACAAAAGAAATATCATAAATCTTCACCATAAACACAATTATGAATGGACTACATATTGTGATGTGGAAATGAGTTCGTTGTAATGTTCATCATAGAGAACAACAATATTGTGCCACTTTCTGTTATGAAGAAGGTTTGATATATAATAAATGCAGAACCGAAACGTGTTGGCTTCTTGACTGAATTCTCTGGGATATTCTAAGGGGCTCAATATAAGATTATAGATTATAGACTATAGGCTACAGATTATAAACTATAGGCCATAGGGGCACCATGGATTCTAAAGTGAGGTTCAGCTCTTGTCTGGCTATTACATATATATTCACTGTGTTATTTGCAGGAAACATCCTTTACAACGGAACCGTTACAACGCGGTACCATTACAACGACTTTCGCTGGAGAGCGCTCTAGGATAGGGGATAGTTTAATTTACTATCCAGCACCTTCCCTACTATCCACGGGGACCGGAGTTGGAATAGTAAATTAAACTATTCACTATCCAGTGCCCCCCAGCGCAAGTCATTGTAACGACTTGCGTTGTTAAACCTGCGTCGTAAAGGTACGCGTTGTAACAGTACACGTTGTACCGTCATACATTCGTTATTTGCACATAATAGGGGCACCTTTCCTCATAGTATTGATACCCAATAAGTAGATTAAGGTATCTCGAATCCGGTCGTGAAGAGTTTCCATTGAAGTTTCCTGTTGGGGCTACCAGGGCATGAGCGATGTTGACTGCTAGAACCACACACCGCTCACTACGCTCATTTGGTTCATTGGTATATGTTAATCTTCACACAGGCAAGCACTGACAATACAGATCGCTGAACAGCATTAACTGTAGCCAGTTGTAACTGACATGTTTCCCAATCTATCACCGTCTTCACAAACCAAAGGAAAGGGCACCATCCCTGGCAGGGGCAAAACCCAGGCAGGCAGGAGAGTGACCTTCTTTAGGCCTGGGGGAAGTTTGCAGTGTTCTGCTATGCAGAACTCCGCGAAGTGCCCAAAAAACTCCGCAAAGTTCGGTAAGTGGTGGAGTGCGGTGAGTCATTCTGCTCGTACTGATTTTTCGCACCAGGAGTTTGTCTCGCTCTGTAAAATCAGTGCGAACTGTACCAGGTGCAGAGCTAGAGGGCGCTGCTTCTTTCTGATGATCGACTAGATGTTCTACTTGAGTGGCAGCCTCCTCACCGTGAATGCTAGGTTTCCCAATGCGAGCAGTAGTGACCTGCCGCGAATACCCGCGTTGAGAAATCTCGCCGGGAGGTGGTCTAGCGTATGATTTTCCTCCTTTGCACGCGCCAACTTAACGTTGGCGAGCCACAGAAGATAAAAAACTCCCCTCTGCAAAGCTACGCAGAATTTTTCAGAACTCCACTCTCTACGCGAAGCGCAGAGTGGGCAAAACTCCAGAACTCCGCCGGCGGAGCGGAATTCGTCGCTCGCCATACTCTACTGTACTTCAGTGGGCACATAGGGGTGCCAGAGCCTAACCTCGAACCTCATGGGAGGTCCAGGAACCGGTGTCGGCGCCCCAGTAGTCCTTCGGGCGGTTGTGGGCCTGTGCAACCGGGGGTTTGCCTAGATACGCCCCGCAAGAGGCGTGAGTAGTGTGATTACCATATTGGTGCAGCAGATGGGCGGTTCGCCACGGTGCTGCTTGGCTCATCAGGCGGGCAGGTGGCGAGAATGCGGCCTGCCCTTGGATCGCCCGTAAGATAACCCACCGTGATTACATAATGTTGTATGTGATAAACCTGCAGCAACTTTTCCCAATCTTAACACTTGAGTCTGTGTGTTTTTGGCGGGATGTTGGGTATGTTGGGGCGGGGGGTTCTGTTGCCCTGATGGGACTATCTCTGGAGCCAACTCCGGGCAGGGAGTCCGAAGTCAGACAGCCCTGGAGAGTGAGTGCCCACTCCAGGGCAAGAAGTGTATAATCTGTTGATGAATAAGAGCGTGCATTTCCAGCTGATATTATTGTAGTCTTACCATAAACTGGTGATAAAGTGAACATAGCCACCACTGCCTTCATGTCTTGTTAAACAAATCAACGTGATGTCGGAGCCCATGAAAGATACTCTGGATCTGAGATCGAGTGAGTGAGTCTGTCTCTGGAGAGTGAACCGCAAGGCAGACGTCTGCCCCATTGCAGCAGGGGCGTCCAGCCGCATTGCATTGTGGATCTGTGCCTGGGTCTACTGAAGGCGCTGAGACGCCCTGCGCCTCGAGACGGCCCCAGCTCGTCTCTCGTGACCCAAACCACCGGTTTCAGCCGGGGTTCCCTTTTCTGCAGCTGTGATTTGTTTTCTGAGCCAGGCAGACGTGGCTGGTGCTCTGCCCTGCTGCTCCTGCTGCTGATGCCCCCAGGGTGGCAGGGGGCACTGGGTGAAGCTGGCGGGGCTGCAGAGGGACAGGCATCCTTGAGCGTGGCCCGGAGACGGTGAAGAGACAGGCAGGCCCAGCTCCACTCGACAGGCCTCTGCTTCAGCCGCCTGGACGCAAGGTACACATTCTTGTCTCTGGCTCGACGGCACAATTGTTGTCTGACCTCATGTTATCAACAGAAGAAGAGCTCTAGATAGAGACAGGGGCTTTTACTCCGCCCACATATTGATGAACTTGCTACAGTATTTGATTGGGCGGAGGTGGTGTGCTTCCACTGAAAAAGAGTGCTTGCATTGCACAATGTGTCTTTCTGATGTATATGCACTCACTATACGGCAGGCCTGGGTTGTTTATAATCAAGGGTACTGGCCCCATCTGTTTATTATGATAAAGGCAGTAGGCGTGGCACATTTATTGTGGAAAGCATATGGTAAAGCCTATAGGCGGGTAAGGGTGCGTTGTTAATGCACTGTGCTTAAACTTGAAGGCATGCATTAAAGCTCCCACAGCACCATCGTAGGCCAGGGGTTTGGCATTGGCTACCCACTCACAAACGCTGGGAATAGATGAATGCACTGGGATAGGCCTTCGTTCATCCGCCCTGTGAGGAGGGGTCTATATTGTTTTGTCACCTGTACCTTTGAACATCTTTGCAATGTCATGACTGTATGCCTGATGGGTGCCGCGTGAGCAAGCGTAAGCTCAACAGAGGAGGCCTGGGCTGGTGATGGTAACGCGTCAATGATAAAGGCTACAGGAGTGATTGGTTCATTGTGAAATGTGAGGTGAGATGCCATAGGACTGATCTGTGACAAAGGCAGTAGGCCTGAGGAATTTATTGTGACAAACATATGTCAAAGTCACAAGGCCTTTAATGGTGGATTGTTATTACACTGTGTTAAAGCCTGTAGGCAAGTTCTGTGTTACAAGGGATCTCGGTGATTACTGTAGTACGCTAAGGGATCTTGATACTCACCCTGTCTCCACTCACCGCACACACCATGAGGGTAGAATATTTGCCGTCAGTCTGATCTGCTTATTCTAAAAACTTCCGACAATGTCAGTGGACCCAAATGCTTACACCCCCAGGTGGCTCGGCACTGATGTTGGTGCACACCTACTATTAGAATTGTTGCTGACTTATTTACTGTGAAAAGCCTTGGTAAAACCAATACAGGCCTGATCACAAGTTAATGGGTTATTTATCACCGCTCAAAAATAATGATACCACGGTGTACGTTATTTATCAGTGCGACTCATAACACCTATTCTGAGTTTATGGGGAATAACATGAGAAATTTTGTGTTTAAGGCATCAAAACCACCATGATACGGTAAATACCATATGTTTTCCCTGGGGAACATCCTTTACAACAAAACCCTTACAACGCTGTACCATTACAACGCAGGTTTAACAACGAAAGTCGTTACAACGACTTTCGCTGGAGGGCGCTCTAGGATAGGGAATAGTTTAATCTACTATCCAACACCTTCCCTACTATCCACGGGGACTGGAGTTGGAATAGTAAATTAAACTATTCACTATCCAGCGCCCCCAACGCAAGTCGTTGTAACGACTTGCGTTGTAAAACCTGCGTTGTAACGGTACGCGTGGTAATACCACGTGTTGTACCGTCATACATCCGTTTTCCCCTGTTAAATTTCAGCAGGTTTGACCTGCCAAAATGTAATAACTGTTGGGTCATTTAACACATCCAATAATGATCAAATGCCTTAAATAAAACCAAATTTGTAATTCCATCCTGTGCGAAAACCATGGTTTAAACACAGGATATAAGTAGACCCTAAGCATTGAAAGGTGGACTGTTATTATGCTGTGTTATAGCGGGCAGACAACACATTTGTTACATGGATTATGGACAAAGATAGTGGGCAAAGTGATTCAAGATGGATCTCCCTCTGACAAACCCTGGGACGAAGGATTTTCAATGTAATAATCTATGATCGGCCTCCTTAGCCGCCGTGGTATATTGTTTTGCCAACTTTTGCACTTATTTGTAATTTTAAAGCTATATACTTGATGGTTGCTGTTGTGAAAGCTTATGTTCAACACAGTAGTTCTGAGTTGATTATTGTTGCCAGGCCGGGGAGGAATTTGTGTTACACTTGCATAGTATCATATCATTTTGGTAATTTTGCTTGTCACACGATATTCCACAAATGATGCTATTACACAATGTCATGTAATTATACATCATCCGCTGCTAAAACTTAGGACAGGGACACGCGAACAAAGTCATTAACCAGGAAGCAGCAGCTGCTGTTTTATGCACTCGTGGAATTTGTGGTCCATTTTTCAGCACCAAATGCCAGTTTTGTGTAATTACTCATATTTTTGCTTAATTTTCTGACATTTTTCCCAATTGTGCAAAAGCATATTATGCTAATTTCACACAGCCCTAGTTATGACCAATGCTGAATGGCAGAGGCCTGATTGGTGGATCTGGTTGTCTATTAGAATATTGATGCTAAAAATATTGTGCAAACAGAATATTATGTCAAAAAAATCTAGAACCAAAAGTACAGATTTACTGTTCTTAACTCTACATCTACGTACCTTGGATATATAAATGTCGTTAAGGTACACAGATGTGGAGTTATGTATAGTAAAACTTTGCTTAACTATAGAAACTTACTTTCACACGATATTTGGTGGAGGTATGTATAGTAAAACTTTGCTTATCTATAGAAACTTACTTTCACAATATTTGGTCCATACGAAATTATGGACTCAATATTTTATCCAAACCCTGTGGATTTGGAACGGTTGCTTCAGATTCTATTGGACTGAGCTGTTTATTATGAAATATTATGGCAAAGGCAGTAGGCCTGGCTTAATGTTAAACATATGGTAATACCATTAGACCTCTAAGGAAATATTATTACACAGTGTTAAAGCCTGTATCCAGGTCACTTCTTACATGTATTGTCACTACTTTCCACGTACCATAGGAGACAAGGGCTGTGGTGTTCATCACCCACTCTGTCAAACTCTGGGTGCAGACGACTTGTCAGTTGGGCCTTGTAAGGAAGGTTATATTTTATCGGCTGTAATTTTGTGTATATTTATAATTTTTTGACTGCATGACCATTTTGTGCCTGAGGAGGTGTGCCTGGATAGGCCCAAATGACCCAGAATCCTCTGGGGATTGTATTGTGGTCAATTTTAGATTCCCATGGTTGACCCACCAATTGCTGTTCAAGAAGATGACCATATCTCCCTGGCCCAACTTGGCTATTTTTCTAGACCCATCCTTCCCAGAGGCAATGTTTGAATAATCTCTCTCTAGACCAGCGGCAGGGTGTCTTGGCCAGTCGCCCCTCCATGCACTTTGGGCACGGCACACTGTCTTCGGGTATTCCTAACGCGCCAGTTGGAGTCAGCATTCCAGCCAGTGCTGTTACTGCCAATTCCTTGCCCCCTACTTCTAGCAACCCATGCATCGTGCCTACAGCCAACAGCTACGACGTACTTTCTGATTTAGATTGACAGTCGGATGGAAACGTTTCTTCAATATCCACCGTACCTGCTGTGACGCAACACTCGGCCCATATGCCTCTCACCATAACACACAGTACAGTCCCATTTCCAAACTGAGCTGGACTATAGCAGGTCTAAAGGGGAAGATTGAGGATTTGGACTGGCAGCTATCTGTTCAAAAGCCCTGCATGAAACTTGGCTGACGGCTGCACCTCTCTTTGAAGGCTGTGCCTGTTATCCGGCCCGCAGTCCCATCACCACGGGGTCGGGCGTTGGGTGGGCTAGCCATATGGGTCAGCCGTAGCCTCCAGGTAGAGGCCTTACAAGTTAAATCTGCAGCATACTTATTTATAGCATTAAAAATTCACATCCCTAAAACAAATAACACTTTTGACTTGGTACATTTTTCCAACAATGACTTTACTAATGCTATTTGCTCACAATATATTGATTTGGTTAATTTTTTATCCGACCGACAAGCCAAAGCTGTAAATTGTCAGTCGCAATTTCACATATTTTCTTAACACAAAACTAAACAGGGCCTCTCGGAGCCATGATGACCACACACGACCACGCCATTGCCCAGGACGCAAGAGGGGCAGAGCTCCTGGATTATCTGGCTGCTCATGACCTTGTTGATTTGCTTGGGGATTTAGGTGGTATCAATAGTACGGTTCCTAGTTTATTTATTTGCAAAGTTCTATATAGCGCTGGCTAGACCCGGAGGTATCAGAGCGCTTTACATGAGGATCAGCAAGTTGCAGGTTACATAATTACATAGCCAAGTATAGACATAGGAGATAAAAAACATAAGATTACACAGTAAGGTGAGTTATTAGTGCGTACACACGTCTTGGTCTTATTCCTACTTTTAGAGGGGGAGGTAGCAGCATAATCAATTATATGTTCTTTAGTGCTAACTTTACCTCATGGTTTTCCAATGCAGAGATTTTACCTACAGTATGGGGAGGGCATAACGCCCTCTGTTCCTCCTTGGTATTACCAGTTATGAGACACTTGTGCAACAATAATTTAGTTTCAATGACTCAACACTCAACAGATGGCTGAAGACTAGTATGGCGCTTGAACAAACCCTTAGATTCACTGTCCACCTTACTCCACTCGCACTTACGCCTGTTCCTCAATTATCATGCAGATAGTGGACATGAGATGATGGCTTGGCACTTCAGTAGGCTAACTCGGCAGGTGGAGCATTTAGCAAATTTGATGCAAGATCTTGAATTAAGCAACAATTGCATTAAGTCAGACATTAAGGGCCAGATGTAGGTAGGCATTTACCGGTCGGTAACGGCCGAATTCGGCCGTTACCGACCGGTAAATGCAATTTGAGATGTAGGGCCCTGTATTTTACAGAATCGGTAAATGTACCGATCGGTAAATTTACAGATTCTGTAAAATACCGAATCGGTATTTTTTCCGATTCGGTAAAATTGATATGTAGGTGGGACTCTTCTGAGTCCCACAAGCATTACAGAATCGGTATTTTACCATCAAATACTATTTGATGGTAAAATAACGATTCTGGTGTGCATGCACATGTTTGCATGCACACCTGTGCCATATGACAGGCAGACCTGCCCTTAGGGCAGGTATGCCTGCCACATGGCCCCCGAAGCTTTTTTAGGGGTGCTAGAGGGTGTCAAAGTGACACCCCCTGCACCCTTGTCAGAATCGGTATTTACCGATTCGGTAAATACCGAATCGGTAAAGCCTATTGGTTCCTATGGGCTTTGAAGCCCATAGGAATCAATAGGCTTTACCGATTCGGTATTTACCGAATCGGTAAATACCGACTTTTCCCGATTCGGTAAAAGGGAACATCTGGATTCCCTACATACCAACCCCTCACATTTACCGAATCTTAATTACCGAATCGTTAAAATTCGGTAATTTTCGGTAATTAAGATTCGGTAAATGTTACTTACCTACATCTGGCCCTAAGTCTTGCAGACCCGGTAATTCTAGGCTAAATAAAATTACCTGCATCCTGCAAGCATTAACAAATGTTGAAAACTTTTTCTACTTAGGCTTGACTTTTAGTTCTGCAGGTTCCTGAGGGAAAGGAACTGACAGTTGGATGGGTGCCGTAAATAAACTGCTGCATCAATATATGTACCTATCATGGCCAAACATGAGGCTAGAGCATTGCACCGTGAGGCTCACAATGTGACTCGTCGATTAGTAACGAGAAGCCGCAAGCGCCAGCTTCATTGGAGTCTGTTAATTATATTTTATTCAAGAGTGGTCTCTGACACCACAATCCGCGTGGATCATGAAAATCTCCACTTAGAAGATATCTCAAGGATAACTGGAGAAGGCGACACGTGTCGGCTACAGTAAGGATACGGGAGCAGAATGAGGAGACTGCGCAAGTCCGTCTCCACTCGTTGAGTAACCGAGTGGAAACAGACTCGTGCAGTTCCCTCATTCCCGGCGGGGTCCCCTCAGAGTACCCTCCCTTTTATTTTCACGTCCTTGGGTTGCACTCAATTTACTCTAACAGCACATTCTTGTTTCAGATGTCCCTGCATTGTTAGGTCCTGAAGAGCCCCCTCATTGTTGGTTTGGTCGAAACGTTGTCTACAAATTCAAAGTAAACAATTTATCAGCCTCTATCACTGCATTAGAAGGCTGTGTCCATTTGTTATCTGTGTTTTGGTCAACTTTATAAATTCAGAAACCGTCTTTTTATGTAACAAAATGTCTCAAGCTGTTATGTAGGTTTCATGTTCACTGGGGACACAATACACCTGACCCGATATATATATTGAAAATTGTGTACATAAACATTTGAACTCACAAACATCCCGCAGTATGTAGTGTTCTATCTCTCTTTGACATCCACCTACCCCTTTCACCGCCATTGAGCCAGTGATTATTATTGTCTATTCATTGCATTTGTCCACAGGGACCAATGTTTCTGTTGATTGAGATATATCCAGACCACTTTTGCATCTTTGGACCTTTCTTCCCTTACGATTGAACCTTGTAGCATTACTAAAGCTGAAATAGAGGTGAAAGCAATATTCCTTGAGCACTGCAAGGACTCAAGATGAAAAGCATCGAGCTAGCAAAACCCTCAGTTTTGAATTACTACAGATCTTTGGGCACAGGTAAATCCCCCATGTACCTATCCCTAGATCTTACACAATGGGAGTGTGCACGCCTCCTTCGCTGCAGGGCGGGTTCAATATATTGGTCCTTGTGTTTTAAAAGTTTTATAGACCCAGAAGGGCACAAAGCATCCTTGTGTCCCTGAGACAATCCATCTGCACAATCACGTCTGCGCTTTATGTTTTTCTGCAATTTGTTCAGTTTGTTTACCACGTAAACACTTTCTGAAACACGTGTTATGCACACTCGGTGTCAGTAGTGCAGAGCAGCCTTGCTTCGTTTACAGTTTCCAGCTTTGCTTGAAAGTTGCTATCATGTTTGTGCCTTTTTGAAAGCAGCCATTCGGGCTAGAAAAACGATGACAGGATAATTGCACTGTGGCCACTGCACTGTTTTTCACTTCTTAAGCATATTTACTTGCCATAAGCATGTTGTACATCTTAAAATGACCAAACACAAGCTGTTATGATTAACCCCTTGGCCGGGACGGTAATTCCGCCGCGGCACTGGGGGAGAGGGGGGCCCGCGGCGCTCCCATGCTCGTGACGGAACCGCTCCGTCACGAGCCTCGGGCGCGCTGTGCTTGTGACGGAGCGGTTCCGTTACGGCCCCGCCCGCTCAATAGAACATGCCGCGCAGGCGTGCCGAGCGGGCCGTGACGGAACCGCTCCGTCACCAGCACAGCGAGACCGAGGCTGGTGACGGAGCGGTTCCGTCACCAGCATAGAAGGGGTTAAGAGGAGATTAATTGTTTGATCTAGTTTACGTTCAGGAAGATATACGTGTTGTACTGACTTTTAATAGTTGGCATAAAGTAGAGGTTCCTCCTTCAATTACCGCGACAAAAGGGAGAAGATAGCGGATCCTTTTTTGAGGTTTTTGTTCCCTTTTTTTTCTGTCCCGACTGGATATGATATGGGTATTTTGGCACCTCGAAATCCTGAATATGAACTGCAACGTTGTACGCCGTTTAGAACCTATCATCTGCTGAATCATGGAGTTTTTAATAGCATTTTTCTTTCAAACCATTTTAATCGACTGCTTAACTTTTGAACTCTTAGGTGCTGGGTGAATTTGTACTGTATTTTTAATGCACTTTTATGGCCTCATCAGGACGAATAAAGATTTGAAAATGTAATTGAATTGAAGATGGCTGCCCAAGTGATGTTTATTGAGTGTCTATCTTGGAGGTATTGTGCATAATGTATATTAGTATTACTGATCCAAGATTGCTTCTAAATACATTAGCCATATTGGAAGTTGAAAACAAGGACAATCTCTGTGGAATACCTTTTCAAGATGGCCATTGCTGCTATTCATAATTTTATTTTTTTATTAGAAGCATATACCCACAACTTTCATTTCGCACTTGGTGTCTTTTGTCTATTATTTCAATTTGTATTGCATAAGCTAGTGGAGTTTGTGTGTGTGTTTTATTGTGAATGGGAAAGTTGGTGAATGTAAGATTGGGCTAGTGGGTGAATGAATGGATGCATGAGGGAGAGAGTTCACTTATGATCACTTATTTAGCCCTTTAAGTCACCAGTGACTGAAGAGGCACCTTCATTTATTCAGAGTATCCCCAGACATGGGGCCCTCGCTCATTTTGCCACTGGATTCAAGCTAGCCTGGCTGAGGAGGGGTATTACACCAAAACCGGTCCCAGGATGCTTCATTCCAGTCCAAGGAAGTCCTGGCTTGGCAGTTCGGGCTGGACTGTTCCCTTAAGGAACAGGACCAAGACTGATTTGCATATGGCTGTGTCTGAACTGAGGTGGCGAAGTGAACTAAATAATTATGATGGATTCCACCAAGATCTGTGACCGGGTGTGAGTGTCTGAAAAGTTTCAGCGCTCCGTCCATCATCTCCTTGTGTTTGCTTTGTTCGGCCTAAGTTGGCAGGTTTATGCCCTGACGTGGGTCCCTTGCTCACTTTGCCACTAGATTCAAGCTAGCCTGGCTGATGAGGGGTGCTACCCCAAAACCAGTTCCAAGATTCTTGTTCTTTGTCCCGGGAAGACCTGGCTTGGCAGTTCGGACTGGACTGTTCCCATGAGGCACAGGGTCAAGACTGATTTACATATAGCTGGGTCTGAACTGGGGTGGTGAAGTGACCTGAAGAATGATGATGAATTCAACCCAAATCTGTGAAGGGGGGTGAGCATTTAAAAAGTTTCAGCGCTCCATACACTATCTCCTTGTGTTTGCTTTGTTCGCCCTAAGTTGGCCGGGTATACCCTGACGTGGCTCCGTTGCTAACTGTGCCACTGGATTGAAGCTAGACTGGCTGGTGACAGGTGTTACCCCAAAACTGGTCCCAGGATGCTTGTTTCCAGTCCACGGAAGACCTGTCTTGGTAGTTCGGGCTGGGCTGTTTCCATGAGGCACAGGGTCAAGACTGATTTGCATATGGCTGTGTCTGAACTGGGGTGGTGAAGTAAGCTAAGGAACGATGATGGATTCAACCCAGATCTGTGACTGGGGGTGAGTGTCTGAAAAGGTTCAGTGCTCCGTCCATCATCTCCATGTGTTTGCTTGGCTCTTTAATTTATGAGCCAGACATAGTGCCATTTCCAGTGCTTGTTATTGATAGACATCTGAAGTGTCCCTGGACTCACAAAGATCTCGTGACTATCACAGGCATCTCTCAGCTCCTAGAACCCAGGATACATTAGGTACGTGTGACCGTACTCACTAGGGTAACCCTCCTGCCTGGCAACCCCAAGCTATCTCATATATCTGATAATATGTACACAGGGGTGTTTGTGGCTGCAAATGGTTATGGAATACTACACGGAATAGTAGCCGAGCGAGCACTGCATGTTGGGAAGGATGCAGAGCACAAGTGAGAGACTTTTGCCACAGCCTGGATGGCGGGCAGTCACACACCCTTCTGAGAGAGCAGTCACACACCCTTGTGAGATGAGGGTCACATACCCTTGTGAGATGACGGTCACACACCCTTGTGAGAGAGAAATCACACACCCTTGTGAGAGAGCAGTCACACACCATGTGAGATGAGGGTCACATACCCTTGTGGGATGACGGTCACACACCCTTGTGAGAGAGGAGTCACACACCTTTGTGAGATGACGTTCACACATCCTTGTGAGATGAGGGTCACATACCCTTGTGAGATGACAGTCACACACACTTGTGAGATGAGGGTCACACACCCTTGTGAGATGAGGGTCACATACCCTTGTGAGATGACAGTCATACACCCTTGTGAGATGACAGTCACACACCCTTGTGAGGGTGCAGTCACACACCCTTGTGAGAGGGCAGTCACACACCCTTGTGATATGACGGTCACATACCCCTGTGAGAGAGCAGTCACACACACTTGTGAGAGGGCAGTCACACACCCTTGTGAGAGGGCAGTCACACACCCTTGTGAGAGGGCAGTCACACACCCTTGTGAGATGAGGGTCACATACCCTTGTGAGATGACGGTCACACACCCTTGTGAGGGTGCAGTCACACACCCTTGTGAGAGAGAAATCACACACCCTTGTGAGAGAACAGTCACACACCCTTGTGAGATGAGGGTCACATGCCTTTGTGAGATGACAGTCACCCACCCTTGTGTTATAACGGTCACACACCCTTGTGAGAGAGCAGTCACACACCCTTGTGAGATGAGGGTCACATAACCTTGTGAGATGACAGTCACACACCCTTGTGAGATGACGGTCGCACACCCTTGTGAGATGACGGTCACACACCCTTGTGAGGGTGCAGTCACCCACCCTTGTGAGAGAGAAATCACACACCCTTGTGAGATGAGGGTCACATACCCTTGTGAGATGACAGTCACACACCCTTGTGAGATGACGGCCACACACCCTTGTGAGATGACAGTCACACACCCTTGTGAGATGACGGTCGCACACCCTTGTTAGTGTGCAGTTACACACCCTTGTGAGAGAGGGGTCACACACCCTTGTGAGATGAGGGTCACATACTCTTGCGAGATGACAGTCACACACCCTTGTGAGATGACGGTCACACACCCTTGTGAGATGAGGGTCACATACCTTGTGAGATGACAGTCACACACCCTTGTGAGATGACGGTCACACACCCTTGTGAGGGTGCAGTCACACACCCTTGTGAGAGAGCAGTCACACACCCTTGTGAGATGAGGGTCACATACCCTTGTGAGATGACAGTTACACACCCTTGTGAGAGGGCAGTCATACACCCTTGTGAGATGAGGGTCACATAACTTGTGAGATTACAGTCACACACCCATTGTGAGATGACGGTCACACACCCTTGTGAGAGAGCAGTCACACACCTTTGTGAGATGAGGGTCACATACTCTTGTGAGAGGGCAGTCACACACCCTTGTGAGATGAGAGTCACATACCCTTGTGAGAGGGCAGTCACACACTCTTGTGAGAAGAGGGTCAAATACCCTTGTGAGATTACAGTCACACACCCATTGTGAGATGACGGTCACACACCCTTGTGAGAGAGCAGTCACACACCCTTGTGAGATGAGGGTCACATACTCTTGTGAGAGGGCAGTCACACACCCTTGTGAGATGAGGGTCACAAACCCTTGTGAGATGACGGTCACACACCCTTGTGAGAGGGCAGTCACACACCCTTGTGAGAGGACAGTCACACACCCTTGTGAGATGAGCATCACACACCCTTGTGAGATGACGATCACACACCCTTGTGAGGGTGCAGTCACACACCATTGTGAGATGAGGGTCACACACCCTTGTGAGAGGGCAGTCACACACCCTTGTGATATGACGGTCACATACCCTTGTGAGAGAGCAGTCACACACACTTGTGAGAGGGCAGTCACACACCCTTGTGAGAGGGCAGTCACACACCCTTGTGAGGGTGCAGTCACACACCCTTGTGAGAGAGAAATCACACACCCTTGTGAGAGAGCAGTCACACACCCTTGTGAGTTGAGGGTCAAATGCCTTTGTGAGATGACAGTCACCCACCCTTGTGAGATGACGGTCACACACCCTTGTGAGAGAGCAGTCACACACCCTTGTGAGATGAGGGTCACATACCCTTGTGAGATGACAGTCACACACCCTTGTGAGATGACGGTCACACACCCTTGTGAGATGACAGTCACACACCCTTGTGAGATGACGGTCGCACACCCTTGTGAGATGACGGTCACACACCCTTGTTAGTGTGCAGTTACACACCCTTGTGAGAGAGCAGTCACACACCCTTGTGAGATGAGGGTCACATACCCTTGTGAGATGACATTCACACACCCTTGTGAGAGGGCAGTCACACACCCTTGTGAGATGAGGGTCACATACCCTTGTGAGATGACAGTCACACACCCTTGTGAGATGACGGTCACACACCCTTGTGAGGGTGCAGTCACACACCCTTGTGAGAGAGCAGTCACACACCCTTGTGAGATGAGGGTCACATACCCTTGTGAGAGGACAGTAACACACCCTTGTGAGAGGGCAGTCACACACCCTTGTGAGATGAGGGTCACATACCCTTGTGAGAGGACAGTAACACACCCTTGTGAGAGGGCAGTCAGACACCCTTGTGAGATGACGGTCACACACCCTTGTGAGGGTGCAGTCACACACCCTTGTGAGAGAGCAGTCACACACCCTTGTGAGATGAGGGTCACATACCCTTGTGAGAGGACAGTAACACACCCTTGTGAGAGGGCAGTCACACACCCTTGTGAGATGACGGTCACACACCCTTGTGAGAGAGCAGTCACACACTCTTGTGAGATGAGGGTCACATACCCTTGTGAAATAATGGTCACACACCCTTGTGAGGGTGCAGTCACACACTCTTGTGAGAGAGCAGTCACACACCCTTGTGAGATGAGGGTCACACACCCTTGTGAGGGTGCAGTCACACACCCTTGTGTGAGGGCAGTCACACAGCCTTGTGAGATGACGGTCACACACCCTTGTGAGGGTGCAGTCACACACACTTGTGAGAGGGCAGTCACACACCCTTGTGAGATGAGGGTCACATACCCTTGTGAGATGACAGTCACACACCCTTGTGAGGTTGCAGTCACACTGCCTTGTGAGATAGAAATCACACACCCTTGTGAGAGAGCAGTCAAACACCCTTGTGAGATGAGGGTCACATACCCTTGTGAGATGACGGTCACACACCCTTGTGAGATGACGGTCACACACACTTGTGAGAGAGCAGTCACACACCCTTGTGAGATGAGGGTCACATACCCTTGTGAGATGACAGTCACACACCCTTGTGAGAGGGCAGTCACACACCCTTGTGAGATGAGGGTCACATACCCTTGTGAGATGACACTCGCACACCCATTGTGAGATGACGGTCACATACCCTTGTGAGAGAGCAGTCACACACTCTTGTGAGATGAGGGTCACATACCCTTGTGAAATAACGGTCACACACACTTGTGAGGGTGCAGTCACACACCCTTGTGAGAGAGAAATCACACACCCTTGTGAGAGAGCAGTCACACACCCTTGTAAAATGCAGTCAGATACCCTTGTGAGATGCAGTCACACACCCCTGTGAGAGAGCAGTCACACACCCTTGTAAAATGCAGTCACACACCCTTGTGAGCGAGCAGTCACACACCCTTGTAAAATGCAGTCAGATACCCTTGTGAGATGCAGTCACACACCCCTGTGAGAGAGCAGTCACACACCCTTGTAAAATGCAGTCACACACCCTTGTGAGCGAGCAGTCACACACCCTTGTAAAATGCAGTCAGATACCCTTGTGAGAGAGCAGTCAGGCACTCTTTTGAAAGGGTGGTCAGTCATCCTTCTGCTTCCCTTTGAAGCACGCAGCTTATCTAAAGCCATTCTGATCATGTTTTATGAGCATCTCCTTGGGAAGTGATCAGACAGAGTGCAATGCTGGTGACAGTTGATCCTTGCTCCAATATCTCGTCTCGTTTCTCGTTGCTTTCCTAACTCCATACTTTAAAAGTGGATAGAAGAGAATCTGTTTGTTTCTGAATTGTGACTGCGGCCGCCCTGCTCCTGGAGAGGGTGGACAGCAGAGTGCCCGATGGCAGGTACAGGGTAGCCAGAGAGACAGACTCCAGTCCACTCTTGGGACAACCAGGGATAGGCTCTGTCCCCATATATACTTACCGTGTCCTTCTAGACGATGGCGTTGACGGTACACCATAGCGGTGCGAGGCGGTATTCACTCGGCGGAGACTCAAAGCGAATGGTCTCCACCACCGCGCCACACTCACTTTCACCCCCAAGATGCTTCTGTTGCTGGATTGAGCTGCTCCTAAAGCATTCCTCGCTCAGACGAAGCAAGACGAGCCGGGTCAGTGAGACCCATGGGGAGGGTTGTCCTCTTCAGGTCCTTGATAAGCCTGGAGACATGCTGGCACCTTCTGGGAGCCTGTGTCCATGGTAGAACACGTCGAGGCAAGTTTTAATTACTTGGAATGGCACATTGATAAGGGCACATTTTTCACCAAGCTGATAGGTCTGTGAGTGCGTGGCCAGCAAGGGAAGAGGCTGAGAGCTTGTCTGAGTTTGCCAAGAAGCAGCAGGTGGGAGTTCTTCGCATAGATAGAGCGGCCGCTCCGTCTAAGGCTAGTCTAGAAGAGTTGGACCTTTCGATAACTCCCCAATCCACTGCGGTGATGGATTCAAGGCAACCAGAGGCTCAGGGCAGTGACAAAGAAAGCAGGCCTGGAAGGAGGTGGCTATGATAAGGGGTGCTGGGTGCCACCTTCCGCAACGTGGTGCAGCTGTGGAGGGGCAGGGAACGGAGGTGGGCACTGGTGGCTGGGCCCCACTGATGTGGGTAAAGGGACAACTGGGGCTCTTCCGGCAAGAGGCCCCGGCGTGGGGCTGAATACAGGTCCGGACCAGGAGGAAGGTGTGTTGTTGCCTTTAAGCTTTGCAGCATGGGATGAGACGGTCCGCATCGACAGGTCATGACATCTGATGGCGGTGTTGGTGATGAACTGGACCCAGTAAGGTCCATGCCAGTCAGATGGCAGAGTGGTCTTCCTCTGGTGAACTCAGATCTATCCAGTCATCATGCTGGAGGGAGAGACAGGCCTTGGCCGGACACTCAGGTATGGTAGCTTGGATGCTCCTTCTCCTTCCTCGCGGCCAGAGCCTGGAACGCCCTTCTGCTCCACCTCAGACAACATCGCTCCCCATCTTCACAAGAAACCTCAAAACCTGGCTCTTCGACAGACCCCTTGATGAACTGGAACTTGCACCCAACCTACCCCCCAGCGCCGTGAGACCCTTACATGTGTGTAGTCGCACTTAACAAACACCTGATTGATCGATTGAGAGTAGACACTGGACTGAGGCAGCGTAAAAGTTTTGTGGAAAACCGCAGAACTTCATCAACATTCAGTCTAACTTTGCAGCCTAGATCGGAAGATTTGAAGGGAACATCCTGGGTCACCCCATGACATTTTATTATGGACTCTGGGCCTCATTCGCAAAAAAATGACGCAGTGTAGTACCTCAAGCCATTTCGTTGTGCTGAGCTGCGTCATTTTAAAAAAACAGGAATGTATTGTATTAGCAACAATATGATGCATCCGTGTGCTTTCCCCTGTGCTGGAACACGATTGTCTGCCACGCACCAATGCAGGCACCCTTGTGTCCTGTTGCAAGGGGGCATGCATTGTGGGGATGATTGTTGTTGTGCAGGAAGGGACACCTTCCTGCACAACAGCAATATTTGATGGCATTGTCCTCTTTCTAGGTGTGCTTCAGAATGCAGCACACATGGAAAGAAACGAGGAGAAATAAAAGTATTCCTCCTCGTTGTGTCATTCCTACGCCTCCCCGTGGAGGTGCAAGATTCTGAAGTATTCCCAACTTTACAAAACTATGTAGATGAGGGAATGTGTCAGGTTCCATGGATGCTGCGTGGGAACGCCCACAGTAACACCCATGGAACACCCCTTTCACGCAGAGTAATGCGTGAAAGGGCCCATATTTACAAGGCCATGAGAAATCATGCAGAGATTTTACGGGGCCTTATAAATATGGACTGGCACACTGAGCCTCCGGTGCATCAAAAAAAGTGATGCCCCAGGGGTGCAATGGCCTTGTAAATGAGGCCCAGAGTTTGATGTTTCTGGGAGAGCGCTGCTCCAAGGGACCGTAGTGCCAGCCAGCCATCAGGCCATTTAAATTGAATCTCAGAACATATCCACACTCTCTTATTCCTTATGGTGCCATTTTTCCTTCCTACCTTCTCCTGTAATTCTTGGTGGCAATCACAGTGCAATGCTATCTGTCCCTAAAGCTTTGCACATTTCCTGCACTACTGCTAACATGAAGTGTGCCCCTCGCCCACTTCGAATTCGAATCAGTATTCCGAACTGAGGGTTGAAATCTGAGAGTAGGCCCTCTGCTCCTGCAGTGGCGTCGGCTGTGAGGCTTGGGTAGCCTTCCACCCAACCAGAAAACATACAGACAATCACCAAGACATAGGGATAAGTATCACATCTTGGCATCTGGATAAAATCCATCCGGAAGTGCATGTAGGTGCCCCGGAAGGGGGGGGGGGGCAGCCAAGGTGGTCTTAATGGCCTTTCTTGCATTATGGAACTGATAGGTGCCAGAGAAGAAGCAATGCATGTGGGCGGTAGAACAAAAGAAGGGTCCATACCAGAGCTGCTGCTGCATGGATGATGCCATGCCAACGCACATGGGCTGCCCACAGCTCAAGCATGCAAAGGTGTCGAGAAGAAACGTTGGTGTGACCACTCGCCTAATACTGTTTACCCACACCCCCCTCAGAGCATCTTCAACATTTCTGTTTGGTTCAGTACTACGCCTCGCTTACAGATGTCTGATCCTGCAGCAGAGACAGCACAGAAAACCTATCAGTTCTAACACCATGCATGGCACAGGAAACACATCAGTTCTTACACCATGCATGGCGCAGGAAACACAGCAGTTCTTACACCATGCATGGCACAGGAAACACATCAGCTCTTACACCATGCATGGCGCAGAAAACACATCAGTTCTTACACCATGCATGGCGCAGAAAACACATCAGTTCTCACACCATGCATGGCACAGGAAACAAATCAGTTCTTACACCATGCATGGCACAGGAAACACATCAGTTCTTACACCATGCATGGCGCAGAAAACACATCAGTTCTCACACCATACATGGCACAGGAAACAAATCAGTTCTTACACCATGCATGGCACAGGAAACACATCAGTTCTTACACCATGCATGGCGCAGAAAACCCAACAGTTCTTACACCATGCATTGCGATTGAAACACATCAGTTCTTACACCATGCATGGCATAGGAAACACATCAGTTCTTACACCATGCATGGCATAGGAAACACATCAGTTCTTACAGCATGCATGGCGCAGGAAACACATCAGTTCTTACACCATGCATGGCACAGGAAACACATCAGTTCTTACAGCATGCATGGCGCAGGAAACACATCAGTTCTTACAGCATGCATGGCACAGGAAACACATCAGTTCTTACACCATGCATGGCGCAGAAAACACATCAGTTCTCACACCATGCATGGCACAGGAAACAAATCAGTTCTTACACCATGCATGGCACGAGAAACACATCAGTTCTTACACCATGCATGGCGCAGAAAACACATCAGTTCTTACACCATGCATTGCGATTGAAACACATCAGTTCTTACACCATGCATGGCATAGGAAACACATCAGTTCTTACACCATGCATGGCATAGGAAACACATCAGTTCTTACAGCATGCATGGCGCAGGAAACACATCAGTTCTTACACCATGCATGGCACAGGAAACACATCAGTTCTTACAGCATGCATGGCGCAGGAAACACATCAGTTCTTACAGCATGCATGGCGCAGGAAACAAATCAGTTCTTACACCATGCATGGCACAGGAAACACATCAGTTCTTACACCATGCATGGCGCAGAAAACACATCAGTTCTTACAGCATGCATTGCGATTGAAACACATCAGTTCTTACACCATGCATGGAATAGGAAACACATCAGTTCTTACACCATGCATGGCATAGGAAACACATCAGTTCCTACAGCATGCATGGCGCAGAAAACACATCAGTTCTTACACCATGCATGGCACAGGAAACACATCAGTTCTTACAGCATGCATGGCACAGGAAACACATCAGTTCTTACAGCATGCATGGCACAGGAAACACATCAGTTCTTACAGCATGCATGGCGCAGGAA
Source organism: Lissotriton vulgaris (assembly GCF_964263255.1). Lineage (NCBI taxonomy): Eukaryota > Metazoa > Chordata > Amphibia > Caudata > Salamandridae > Lissotriton > Lissotriton vulgaris. The sequence continues at coordinate 199,303 of NW_028255728.1, read as the reverse complement.
ACACATCAGTTCTTACAGCATGCATGGCACAGGAAACACATCAGTTCTTACAGCATGCATGGCGCAGGAAACACATCAGTTCTTACACCATGCATGGCACAGGAAACACATCAGTTCTTACAGCATGCATGGCGCAGGAAACACAGCAGTTCTTACACCATGCATGGCGCAGGAAACAAATCAGTTCTTACACCATGCATGGCACAGGAAACACATCAGTTCTTACACCATGCATGGCGCAGAAAACACATCAGTTCTTACACCATGCATTGCGCAGGAAACACATCAGTTCTTACAGCATGCATGGCGCAGGAAACACATCAGTTCTAACAGCATGCATGGCACAGGAAACACATCAGTTCTTACAGCATGCATGGCGCAGGAAACACTTCAGTTCTTACACCATGCATGGCGCAGGAAACACACAAGTTCTTACAGCATGCATGGCACAGGAAACACATCAGTTCTTACAGCATGCATGGCACAGGAAACACATCAGTTCTTACAGCATGCATGGCACAGGAAACACATCAGTTCTTACAGCATGCATGGCGCAGGAAACACATCAGTTCTTACACCATGCATGGCGCAGGAAACACATCAGTTCTTACACCATGCATGGCGCAGGAAACACATCAGTTTTTACACCATGCATGGCACAGGAAACACATCAGTTCTTACACCATGCATGGCACAGGAAACACATCAGTTCTTGCACCATTGATGGCACAGTAAACACATCAGTTCTTACACCATGCATGGCAAAGGAAACACATCAGTTCTTACACCATGCATGGCACAAGAAACACATCTGTTCTTGCACCATTGATGGCACAGGAAATACATCAGTTCTTACACCATGCATGGCGCAGGAAACACATCAGTACTTACACCATGCATGGCGCAGGAAACTTATCAGTTCTTCAGCATGCATGGCACAGGAAACACATCAGTTCTTACAGCATGCATGGCACAGGAAACACATCAGCTCTTACACCATGCATGGCGCAGGAAACACATCAGTTCTTACACCATGCATTGCAATTGAAACACATCAGTTCTTACACCATGCACGGCGGCTCAGGAAACACATCAGTTCTTACACCATGCATGGCGCAGGAAACACACCAGTTCTTACACCATGCATGGCGCAGGAAACACATCAGTTCTTACACCATGCATGGCGCAGGAAACACATCAGTTCTTACAGCATGCATGGCACAGGAAACACATCAGTTCTTACACCATGCATGGAACAGGAAACACATCAGTTCTTGCACCATTGATGGCACAGGAAACACATCAGTTCTTACACCATGCATGGCAAAGGAAACACATCAGTTCTTACACCATGCATGGCACAAGAAACACATCTGTTCTTGCACCATTGATGGCACAGGAAATACATCAGTTCTTACACCATGCATTGCGCAGGAAACACATCAGTTCTTACACCATGTGTGGCGCAGGAAACTTATCAGTTCTTACAGCATGCATGGCACAGGAAACACATCAGTTCTTACAGCATGCATGGCACAGGAAACACATCAGCTCTTACACCATGCATGGCGCAGGAAACACATCAGTTCTTACAGCATGCATGGCACAGGAAACACATCAGTTCTTACACCATGCATGGCAAAGGAAACACATCAGTTCTTGCACCATTGATGGCACAGGAAACACATCGGTTCTTACACCATGCATGGCGCAGGAAACTTATCAGTTCTTACAGCATGCATGGCACAGGAAACACATCAGTTCTTACACCATGCATGGCGCAGGAATAACATCAGTTCTTACAGCATGCATGGCACAGGAAACACATCAGTTCTTACACCATGCATGGCACAGGAATCACATCAGTTCTTACAGCATGCATGGCGCAGGAAACACATCAGTTCTTACACCATGCATGGCGCAGGAAACACATCAGTTCTTACTGCATGTATGGTGTAAGAAACACATCAGTTCTTACACAATGTATGGCACAGGAAACATCAGTTCTTACAGCATGCATGGCGCAAAAAACACATCAGTTCTTACACCATGCATGGAGCAGGAAACACATCCGTTCTTACACCATGCATGGCACAGGAAACACATCAGTTCTTACATGATGCATGGCAAGGAAACACATCCGTTCTTAAACCATGCCTGGCACAGGAAACACATCAGTTCTTACACCAGGAAATCAGTTCTTACACCATGCATGGCGCAAAAAACAGATCAGTTCTTACACCATGCATGGCACAGGAAACACATCAGTTCTTACACCATGCATGGCACAGGAAACACATCAGTTCTTACAGCATGCATGACACAGGAAACACATCAGCTCTTACAGCATGCATGGCGCAGGAAGCACATCAGTTCTTACAAAATGCATGGCTCAGGAAACACATCAGTTCTTACACCATGCATGGCGCAGGAAACACATCAGTTCTTACACCATGCATGGTGCAGGAAACACATCAGTTCTTACACCATGCATGGCACAGGAAACACATCAGTTCTTACACCAGGACATCAGTTCTTACACCATGCATGGCACAGGAAACACATCAGTTCTTACACCATGCATGGCACAGGAAACACATCAGTTCTTACACCATGCATGGCACAGGAAACACATCAGTTCTTACACCATGCATGGCAAGGAAACACATCAGTTCTTACAGCATGCATGAAAAAGGAAACACATCAGTTCTTACACCAGGACATCAGTTCTTACACCATGCATGGCACAGGAAACACATCAGTTCTTACACCATGCATGGCACAGGAAACACATCAGTTCTTACACCTTGCATGGCACAGGAAACACATCAGTTCTTACAGCATGCATGGCACAGGAAACACATTAGTTCTTACACCAGGACATCAGTTCTTACACCATGCATGGCACAGGAAACACATCAGTTCTTACACCATGCATGGCACAGGAAACACATCAGTTCTTACACCTTGCATGGCACAGGAAACACATCAGTTCTTACAGCATGCATGGCACAGGAAACACATCAGTTCTTACACCATGCATGGCACAGGAAACACATCAGTTCTTACACCTTGCATGGCACAGGAAACACATCAGTTCTTACACCATGCATGGCACAGGAAACACATCAGTTCTTAAACGATGCATGGCAAGGAAACACATCAGTTCTTACAGCATGCATGAAAAAGGAAACACATCAGTTCTTACACCAGGACATCAGTTCTTACACCATGCATGGCGCAGGAAACACATCAGTTCTTACAGGATGCATGGCAAGGAAACACATCAGTTCTTACACCATGCATGGCACAGGAAACACATCAGTTCTTACAGCATGCATGGCACAGGAAACACATCAGTTCTTACACCATGCATGGGAAAGGGAACACATCAGTTCTTACAGCATGCATGGCGCAGGAAACACATCAGTTCTTACACCATGCATGGCGCAGGAAACACATCAGTTATTACACCATGCATGGCGCAGGAAACACATCAGTTCTTACACCATGCATGGCACAGGAAACACATCAGTTCTTACACCATTGATGGCACAGTAAACACATCAGTTCTTACACCATGCATGGCAAAGGAAACAGATCAGTTCTTACACCATGCATGGCACAAGAAACACATCTGTTCTTGCACCATTGATGGCACAGGAAATACATCAGTTCTTACACCATGCATGGCGCAGGAAACACATCAGTACTTACACCATGCATGGCGCAGGAAACTTATCAGTTCTTTCAGCATGCATGGCACAGGAAACACATCAGTTCTTACAGCATGCATGGCACAGGAAACACATCAGCTCTTACACCATGCATGGCGCAGGAAACACATCAGTTCTTACACCATGCATTGCGATTGAAACACATCAGTTCTTACACCATGCACGGCGGCTCAGGAAACACATCAGTTCTTACAGCATGCATGGCGCAGGGAACACACCAGTTCTTACACCATGCATGGCGCAGGAAACACATCAGTTCTTACACCATGCATGGCGCAGGAAACACATCAGTTCTTACAGCATGCATGGCACAGGAAACACATCAGTTCTTACACCATGCATGGCACAGGAAACACATCAGGTCTTGCACCATTGATGGCACAGGAAACACATCAGTTCTTACACCATGCATGGCAAAGGAAACACATCAGTTCTTACACCATGCATGGCACAAGAAACACATCTGTTCTTGCACCATTGATGTTACAGGAAATACATCAGTTCTTACACCATGCATGGCGCAGGAAACATATCAGTTCTTACACCATGCATGGCGCAGGAAACTTATCAGTTCTTACAGCATGCATGGCACAGGAAACACATCAGTTCTTACAGCATGCATGGCACAGGAAACACATCAGCTCTTACACCATGCATGGCGCAAGAAACACATCAGTTCTTACAGCATGCATGGCACAGGAAACACATCAGTTCTTACAGCATGCATGGCACAGGAAACACATCAGTTCTTGCACCATTGATGGCACAGGAAACACATCAGTTCTTACACCATGCAAGGCAAAGGAAACACATCAGGTCTTACACCATGCATGGCACAAGAAACACATCTGTTCTTGCACCATTGATGGCACAGGAAATACATCAGTTCTTACACCATGCATGGCGCAGGAAACACATCAGTTCTTACACCATGCATGGCGCAGGAAACTTATCAGTTCTTACAGCATGCATGGCACAGGAAACACATCAGTTCTTACACCATGCATGGCGCAGGAAACATATCAGTTCTAACAGCATGCATGGCACAGGAAACACATCAGTTCTTACACCATGCATGGCACAGGAATCACATCAGTTCTTACAGCATGCATGGCGCAGGAAACACATCAGTTCTTATACCATGCATGGCGCAGGAAACACATCAGTTCTTACTGCATGTATGGTGTAAGAAACACATCAGTTCTTACACAATGTATGGCGCAGGAAACATCAGTTCTTACAGCATGCATGGCGCAAAAAACACATCAGTTCTTACACCATGCATGGCGCAGGAAACACATCCGTTCGTACACCATGCATGGCACAGGAAACACATCAGTTCTTACATGATGCATGGCAAGGAAACACATCAGTTCTTACACCATGCTTGGCACAGGAAATACATCAGTTCTTACACCAGGACATCAGTTCTTACACCATGCATGGCGCAAAAACACATCAGTTCTTACACCATGCATGGCACAGGAAACACATCAGTTCTTACACCATGCATGACACAGGAAACACATCAGTTCTTACAGCATGCATGACACAGGAAACACATCAGCTCTTACAGCATGCATGGCGCAGGAAGCACATCAGTTCTTACAAAATGCATGGCTCAGGAAACACATCAGTTCCTACACCATGCATGGCGCAGGAAACACATCAGTTCTTACACCATGCCTGGCGCAGGAAACTTATCAGTTCTTACAGCATGCATGGCACAGGAAACAAATCAGTTCTTACAGCATGCATGGCACAGGAAACACATCAGCTCTTACACCATGCATGGCGCAGGAAACACATCAGTTCTTACAGCATGCATGGCACAGGAAACACATCAGTTCTTACAGCATGCATGGCACAGGAAACACATCAGTTCTTGCACCATTGATGGCACAGGAAACACATCAGTTCTTACACCATGCATGGCACAGGAAACACATCAGTTCTTACACCATGCATGGCATAGGAAACACATCAGTTCTTACAGCATGCATGGCGCAGGAAACACATCAGTTCTTACACAATGCATGGCATAGGAAACACATCAGTTCTTACACCATGCATGGCACAGGAAACACATCAGTTCTTACACCATGCATGGCGCAGGAAACACATCAGTTCTTACAGCATGCATGGCACAGGAAACACATCAGATCTTACACCATGCATGGCACAGGAAACACATCAGTTCCTCCACCATGCATGGCACAGGAAACACATCAGTTCTTACATGATGCATGGCAAGGAAACACATCAGTCTTACACCATGCATGGCACAGGAAACACATCAGTTCTTACAGGATGCATGGCAAGGAAACACATCAGTTCTTACACCATGCATGGCACAGGAAACATATCGGTTCTTATAGCATGCAAGGCACAGGAAACACATCAGTTCTTACACCATGCATGGCACAGGAAACACGTCAGTTCTTATAGCATGTATGGCGCAGGAAACACATCAGTTCTTACACCATGCATGGCACAGGAAACACATCAGTTCTTACACCTTGCATGGCACAGGAAACACATCAGTTCTTACAGCATGCATGACACAGGAAACACATTAGTTCTTGCACCAGGACATCAGTTCTTACACCATGCATGGCGCAGGAAACACATCAGTTCTTACAGGATGCATGGCAAGGAAACACATCAGTTCTTACACCATGCATGGCACAGGAAACATATCAGTTCTTATAGCATGCAAGGCACAGGAAACACATCAGTTCTTACACCATGCATGGCACAGAAAACACGTCAGTTCTTATAGCATGCATGGCGCAGGAAACACATCAGTTCTTACACCATGCATGGCACAGGAAACACATCAGTTCTTACACCATGCATGGCGCAGGAAACACATCAGTTCTTACACCATGCATGGCGCAGGAAAAACATCAGTTCTTACACCATGCATGGCACAGGAAACACATCAGTTCTTACACCATGCATGGCGCAGGAAACACATCAGTTCTCACACCATGCATGGCGCAGAAAACATATCAGTTCTTACACCATGCATGGCACAGAAACACATCAGTTCTTACACGATGCATGGCAAGGAAACACATCAGTCCTACACCATGCATGGCACAGGAAACACATGAGTTCTTACACCATGCATGGCACAGGAAACACATCAGTTCTTACACCATGCATGGCACAGGAAACACATCAGTTCTTACACGATGCATGGCAAGGAAAAACATCAGTCTTACACCATGCATGGCACAGGAAGCACATCAGTTCTTACACGATGCATGGCACAGGAAACACATCAGTTCTTACACGGTGCATGGCACAGGAAACACATCAGTTCTTACACCATGCATGGCACAGGAAACACTTCAGTTCTTACAGCATGCATGGCACAGGAAACACATCAGTTCTTACACCATGCATGGCACAGGGAACACATCAGTTCTTACAGCATGCACGGCGCAGGAAACACATCAGTTCTTACACCATGCATGGCACAGGAAACACATCAGTTCTTACACCATGCATGGCGCAGGAAACATCAGTTCTTACAGCATGCATGGCACAGGAAACACATCAGTTCTTACACCATGCATGGCACAGGGAACACATCAGTTCTTATAGCATGCATGGCGCAGGAAACACGTCAGTTCTTACAGCATGCATGGCGCAGGAAACACATCAGTTCTTACACCATGCATGGCGCAGGAAACATCAGTTCTTACACCATGCATGGCACAGGAAACACATCAGTTCTTACACCATGCATGGGGCAGGAAACATCAGTTCTTACAGCATGCATGGCACAGGGAACACATCAGTTCTTATAGCATGCATGGCGCAGGAAACACGTCAGTTCTTACAGCATGCATGGCGCAGGAAACACATCAGTTCTTACACCATGCATGGCGCAGGAAACATCAGTTCTTACACCATGCATGGCACAGGAAACACATCAGTTCTTACACCATGCATGGGGCAGGAAACATCAGTTCTTACAGCATGCATGGCACAGAAAACACATCAGTTCTTACACCATGCATGGCGCTGGAAACACATCAGTTCCTCTACCATGCATGTCACAGGAAACACATCAGTTCTTACACGATGCATGGCAAGGAAACACATCAGTCTTACACCATGCATGGCACAGGAAACACATCAGTTCTTACACCATGCATGCCATAGGAAACACATCAGTTCTTACAGCATGCATGGCGCAGGAAACACATCAGTTCTTACACCATGCGTGGCATAGGAAACACATCAGTTCTTACACCATGCATGGCACAGGAAACACATCAGTTCTTACACCATGCATGGCGCAGAAAACATCAGTTCTTACAGCATGCATGGCACAGGAAACACATCAGTTCTTACACCATGCATGGGGCAGGAAACATCAGTTCTTACAGCATGCATGGCACAGGAAACACATCAGTTCTTACACCATGCATGGCGCAGGAAACACATCAGTTCTTACAGCATGCATGGCACAGGAAACACATCAGTTCTTACACCATGCATGGCGCAGGAAACACATCAGTTCTTACACGATGCATGGCAAGGAAACACATCAGTCTTACACCATGCATGGCACAGGAAACACATCAGTTCTTACAGCATGCATGGCACAGGAAACACATCAGTTCTTACACCATGCATGTCACAGGAAACACATCAGTTCTTACACGATGCATGGCAAGGAAACACATCAGTCTTACACCATGCATGGCACAGGAAACACATCAGTTCTTAAACCATGCATGCCATAGGAAACACATCAGTTCTTACAGTATGCATGGCGCAGGAAACACATCAGTTCTTACACCATGTGTGGCATAGGAAACACATCAGTTCTTACACCATGCATGGCACAGGAAACACATCAGTTCTTACACCATGCATGGCACAGAAAACATCAGTTCTTACAGCATGCATGGCACAGGAAACACATCAGTTCTTACACCATGCATGGGGCAGGAAACATCAGTTCTTACAGCATGCATGGCACAGGAAACACATCAGTTCTTACACCATGCATGGCGCAGGAAACATCAGTTCTTACAGCATGCATGGCACAGGAAACACATCAGTTCTTACACCATGCATGGCGCAGGAAACACATCAGTTCCTCCACCATCCATGGCACAGGAAACACATCAGTTCTTACACAATGCATGGCAAGGAACCACATCAGTCTTACACCATGCATGGCACAGGAAACACATCAGTTCTTACACCATGCATGGCATAGGAAACACATCAGTTCTTACAGCATGCATGGCGCAGGAAACACATCAGCTCTTACACCATGCATGGCATAGGAAACACATCAGTTCTTACACCATGCATGGCACAGGAAACACATCAGTTCTTACACCATGCATGGCACAGGAGACATCAGTTCTTACAGCATGCATGGCACAGGAAACACATCAGATCTTACACCATGCATGGCGCAGGAAACACATCAGTTCCTCCACCATGCATGGCACAGGAAACACATCAGTTCTTACACGATGCATGGCAAGGAAACACATCAGTCTTACACCATGCATGGCACAGGAAATACATCAGTTCTTACAGGATGAATGGCAAGGAAACACATCAGTTCTTACACCATGCATGGCACAGGAAACATATCAGTTCTTATAGCATGCAAGGCACAGGAAACACATCAGTTCTTACACCATGCATGGCACAGGAAACATGTCAGTTCTTATAGCATGTATGGCGCAGGAAACACATCAGTTCTTACACCATGCATGGCACAGGAAACACATCAGTTCTTACACCTTGCATGGCACAGGAAACACATCAGTTCTTACAGCATGCATGGCACAGGAAACACATTAGTTCTTGCACCAGGACATCAGTTCTTACACCATGCATGGCGCAGGAAACACATCAGTTCTTACAGGATGCATGGCAAGGAAACACATCAGTTCTTACACCATGCATGGCACAGGAAACATATCAGTTCTTATAGCATGCAAGGCACAGGAAACACATCAATTCTTACACCATGCATGGCACAGGAAACACGTCAGTTCTTATAGCATGCATGGCGCAGGAAACACATCAGTTCTTATACCATGCATGGCACAGGAAACACATCAGTTCTTACACCATGCATGGCGCAGGAAACACATCAGTTCTTACACCATGCATGGCGCAGGAAAAACATCAGTTCTTACACCATGCATGGCACAGGAAACACATCAGTTCTTACACCATGCATGGCGCAGGAAACACATCAGTTCTTACACCATGCATGGCGCAGGAAACATATCAGTTCTTACACCATGCATGGCAAGGAAACACATCAGTCTTACACCATGCATGGCACAGGAAACACATGAGTTCTTACACCATGCATGGCACAGGAAACACATCAGTTCTTACACCATGCATGGCACAGGAAACACATCAGTTCTTACACGATGCATGGCAAGGAAAAACATCAGTCTTACACCATGCATGGCACAGGAAGCACATCAGTTCTTACACGATGCATGGCACAGGAAACACATCAGTTCTTACACGATGCATGGCACAGGAAACACATCAGTTCTTACACCATGCATGGCGCAGGAAACACATCAGTCTTACACCATGCATGGCACAGGAAACACTTCAGTTCTTTCACCATGCATGGCACAAGAAACACATCAGTTCTTACACCATGCATGGCACAGGAAACACTTCAGTTCTTACACGATGCATGGCACAGGAAACACATCAGTTCTTACACGATGCATGGCACAGGAAACACATCAGTTCTTACACCATGCATGGCGCAGGAAACACATCAGTCTTACACCATGCATGGCACAGGAAACACTTCAGTTCTTACACCATGCATGGCACAAGAAACACATCAGTTCTTACACAATGCATGGCACAGGAAACACATCAGTTCTTACACGATGCATGGCACAGGAAACACATCAGTTCTTACACGATGCATGGCACAGGAAACACATCAGTCTTACACCATGCATGGCACAGGAAACACTTCAGTTCTTACACCATGCATGGCACAAGAAACACTTAAGTTCTTACACAATGCATGGCACAGGAAACACATCAGTTCCTACACCATGCATGGCGCAGGAAACACATCAGTTCTTACACCATGCCTGGCGCAGGAAACGTATCAGTTCTTACAGCATGCATGGCACAGGAAACAAATCCGTTCTTACAGCATGCATGGCACAGGAAACACATCAGCTCTTACACCATGCATGGCGCAGGAAACACATCAGTTCTTACAGCATGCATGGCACAGGAAACACATCAGTTCTTACAGCATGCATGGCACAGGAAACACATCAGTTCTTGCACCATTGATGGCACAGGAAACACATCAGTTCTTACACCATGCATGGCACAGGAAACACATCAGTTCTTACACCATGCATGGCATAGGAAACACATCAGTTCTTACAGCATGCATGGCGCAGGAAACACATCAGTTCTTACACAATGCATGGCATAGGAAACACATCAGTTCTTACACCATGCATGGCACAGGAAACACATCAGTTCTTACACCATGCATGGCGCAGGAAACACATCAGTTCTTACAGCATGCATGGCACAGGAAACACATCAGATCTTACACCATGCATGGCGCAGGAAACACATCAGTTCCTCCACCATGCATGGCACAGGAAACACATCAGTTCTTACACGATGCATGGCAAGGAAACACATCAGTCTTACACCATGCATGGCACAGGAAACACATCAGTTCTTACAGGATGCATGGCAAGGAAACACATCAGTTCTTACACCATGCATGGCACAGGAAACATATCAGTTCTTATAGCATGCAAGGCACAGGAAACACATCAGTTCTTACACCATGCATGGCACAGGAAACACGTCAGTTCTTATAGCATGTATGGCGCAGGAAACACATCAGTTCTTACACCATGCATGGCACAGGAAACACATCAGTTCTTACACCTTGCATGGCACAGGAAACACATCAGTTCTTACAGCATGCATGGCACAGGAAACACATTAGTTCTTGCACCAGGACATCAGTTCTTACACCATGCATGGCGCAGGAAACACATCAGTTCTTACAGGATGCATGGCAAGGAAACACATCAGTTCTTACACCATGCATGGCACAGGAAACACATCAGTTCTTACACCATGCATGGCATAGGAAACACATCAGTTCTTACAGCATGCATGGCGCAGGAAACACATCAGTTCTTACACCATGCATGGCATAGGAAACACATCAGTTCTTACACCATGCATGGCACAGGAAACACATCAGTTCTTACACCATGCATGGCACAGGAAACATCAGTTCTTACAGCATGCATGGCACAGGAAACACATCAGATCTTACACCATGCATGGCGCAGGAAACACATCAGTTCCTCCACCATGCATGGCACAGGAAACACATCAGTTCTTACACGATGCATGGCAAGGAAACACATCAGTCTTACACCATGCATGGCACAGGAAATACATCAGTTCTTACAGGATGAATGGCAAGGAAACACATCAGTTCTTACACCATGCATGGCACAGGAAACATATCAGTTCTTATAGCATGCAAGGCACAGGAAACACATCAGTTCTTACACCATGCATGGCACAGGAAACATGTCAGTTCTTATAGCATGTATGGCGCAGGAAACACATCAGTTCTTACACCATGCATGGCACAGGAAACACATCAGTTCTTACACCTTGCATGGCACAGGAAACACATCAGTTCTTACAGCATGCATGGCACAGGAAACACATTAGTTCTTGCACCAGGACATCAGTTCTTACACCATGCATGGCGCAGGAAACACATCAGTTCTTACAGGATGCATGGCAAGGAAACACATCAGTTCTTACACCATGCATGGCACAGGAAACATATCAGTTCTTATAGCATGCAAGGCACAGGAAACACATCAATTCTTACACCATGCATGGCACAGGAAACACGTCAGTTCTTATAGCATGCATGGTGCAGGAAACACATCAGTTCTTACACCATGCATGGCACAGGAAACACATCAGTTCTTACACCATGCATGGCGCAGGAAACACATCAGTTCTTACACCATGCATGGGTCAGGAAAAACATCAGTTCTTACACCATGCATGGCACAGGAAACACATCAGTTCTTACACCATGCATGGCGCAGGAAACACATCAGTTCTTACACCATGCATGGCGCAGGAAACATATCAGTTCTTACACCATGCATGGCACAGAAACACATCAGTTCTTACACGATGCATGGCAAGGAAACACATCAGTCTTACACCATGCATGGCACAGGAAACACATGAGTTCTTACACCATGCATGGCACAGGAAACACATCAGTTCTTACACGATGCATGGCAAGGAAAAACATCAGTCTTACACCATGCATGGCACAGGAAGCACATCAGTTCTTACACGATGCATGGCACAGGAAACACATCAGTTCTTACACGATGCATGGCACAGGAAACACATCAGTTCTTACACCATGCATGGCGCAGGAAACACATCAGTCTTACACCATGCATGGCACAGGAAACACTTCAGTTCTTTCACCATGCATGGCACAAGAAACACATCAGTTCTTACACCATGCATGGCACAGGAAACACTTCAGTTCTTACACGATGCATGGCACAGGAAACACATCAGTTCTTACACGATGCATGGCGCAGGAAACACATCAGTTCTTACACCATGCATGGCGCAGGAAACACATCAGTCTTACACCATGCATGGCACAGGAAACACTTCAGTTCTTACACCATGCATGGCACAAGAAACACATCAGTTCTTACACAATGCATGGCACAGGAAACACATCAGTTCTTACACGATGCATGGCACAGGAAACACATCAGTTCTTACACGATGCATGGCACAGGAAACACATCAGTCTTACACCATGCATGGCACAGGAAACACTTCAAATCTTACACCATGCATGGCACAAGAAACACTTAAGTTCTTACACAATGCATGGCACAGGAAACACATCAGTTCCTACACCATGCATGGCGCAGGAAACACATCAGTTCTTACACCATGCCTGGCGCAGGAAACTTATCAGTTCTTACAGCATGCATGGCACAGGAAACAAATCAGTTCTTACAGCATGCATGGCACAGGAAACACATCAGCTCTTACACCATGCATGGCGCAGGAAACACATCAGTTCTTAGAGCATGCATGGCACAGGAAACACATCAGTTCTTACAGCATGCATGGCACAGGAAACACATCAGTTCTTGCACCATTGATGGCACAGGAAACACATCAGTTCTTACACCATGCATGGCACAGGAAACACATCAGTTCTTATACCATGCATGGCATAGGAAACACATCAGTTCTTACAGCATGCATGGCGCAGGAAACACATCAGTTCTTACACAATGCATGGCATAGGAAACACATCAGTTCTTACACCATGCATGGCACAGGAAACACATCAGTTCTTACACCATGCATGGCGCAGGAAACACATCAGTTCTTACAGCATGCATGGCACAGGAAACACATCAGATCTTACACCATGCATGGCGCAGGAAACACATCAGTTCCTCCACCATGCATGGCACAGGAAACACATCAGTTCTTACACGATGGATGGCAAGGAAACACATCAGTCTTACACCATGCATGGCACAGGAAACACATCAGTTCTTACAGGATGCATGGCAAGGAAACACATCAGTTCTTACACCATGCATGGCACAGGAAACATATCAGTTCTTATAGCATGCAAGGCACAGGAAACACATCAGTTCTTACACCATGCATGGCACAGGAAACACGTCAGTTCTTATAGCATGTATGGCGCAGGAAACACATCAGTTCTTACACCATGCATGGCACAGGAAACACATCAGTTCTTACACCTTGCATGGCACAGGAAACACATCAGTTCTTACAGCATGCATGGCACAGGAAACACATTAGTTCTTGCACCAGGACATCAGTTCTTACACCATGCATGGCGCAGGAAACACATCAGTTCTTACAGGATGCATGGCAAGGAAACACATCAGTTCTTACACCATGCATGGCACAGGAAACATATCAGTTCTTATAGCATGCAAGGCAAAGGAAACACATCAGTTCTTACACCATGCATGGCACAGAAAACACGTCAGTTCTTATAGCATGCATGGCGCAGGAAACACATCAGTTCTTACACCATGCATGGCACAGGAAACACATCAGTTCTTACACCATGCATGGCGCAGGAAACACATCAGTTCTTACACCATGCATGGCACAGGAAAAACATCAGTTCTTACACCATGCATGGCACAGGAAACACATCAGTTCTTACACCATGCATGGCGCAGGAAACACATCAGTTCTCACACCATGCATGGCGCAGAAAACATATCAGTTCTTACACCATGCATGGCACAGAAACACATCAGTTCTTACACGATGCATGGCAAGGAAACACATCAGTCCTACACCATGCATGGCACAGAAAACACATGAGTTCTTACACCATGCATGGCACAGGAAACACATCAGTTCTTACACCATGCATGGCACAGGAAACACATCAGTTCTTACACGATGCATGGCAAGGAAAAACATCAGTCTTGCACCATGCATGGCACAGGAAGCACATCAGTTCTTACACGATGCATGGCACAGGAAACACATCAGTTCTTACACGATGCATGGCACAGGAAACACATCAGTTCTTACACCATGCATGGCACAGGAAACACATCAGTTCTTACACCTTGCATGGCACAGGAAACACATCAGTTCTTACACCATGCATGGCACAGGAAACACATCAGTTCTTAAACGATGCATGGCAAGGAAACACATCAGTTCTTACAGCATGCATGAAAAAGGAAACACATCAGTTCTTACACCAGGACATCAGTTCTTACACCATGCATGGCGCAGGAAACACATCAGTTCTTACAGGATGCATGGCAAGGAAACACATCAGTTCTTACACCATGCATGGCACAGGAAACACATCAGTTCTTACAGCATGCATGGCACAGGAAACACATCAGTTCTTACACCATGCATGGGAAAGGGAACACATCAGTTCTTACAGCATGCATGGCGCAGGAAACACATCAGTTCTTACACCATGCATGGCGCAGGAAACACATCAGTTATTACACCATGCATGGCGCAGGAAACACATCAGTTCTTACACCATGCATGGCACAGGAAACACATCAGTTCTTACACCATTGATGGCACAGTAAACACATCAGTTCTTACACCATGCATGGCAAAGGAAACACATCAGTTCTTACACCATGCATGGCACAAGAAACACATCTGTTCTTGCACCATTGATGGCACAGGAAATACATCAGTTCTTACACCATGCATGGCGCAGGAAACACATCAGTACTTACACCATGCATGGCGCAGGAAACTTATCAGTTCTTTCAGCATGCATGGCACAGGAAACACATCAGTTCTTACAGCATGCATGGCACAGGAAACACATCAGCTCTTACACCATGCATGGCGCAGGAACACATCAGTTCTTACACCATGCATTGCGATTGAAACACATCAGTTCTTACACCATGCACGGCGGCTCAGGAAACACATCAGTTCTTACAGCATGCATGGCGCAGGAAACACATCAGTTCTTACACCATGCATGGCACAGGAAACACATCAGGTCTTGCACCATTGATGGCACAGGAAACACATCAGTTCTTACACCATGCATGGCAAAGGAAACACATCAGTTCTTACACCATGCATGGCACAAGAAACACATCTGTTCTTGCACCATTGATGTTACAGGAAATACATCAGTTCTTACACCATGCATGGCGCAGGAAACACATCAGTTCTTACACCATGCATGGCGCAGGAAACTTATCAGTTCTTACAGCATGCATGGCACAGGAAACACATCAGTTCTTACAGCATGCATGGCACAGGAAACACATCAGCTCTTACACCATGCATGGCGCAAGAAACACATCAGTTCTTACAGCATGCATGGCACAGGAAACACATCAGTTCTTACAGCATGCATGGCACAGGAAACACATCAGTTCTTGCACCATTGATGGCACAGGAAACACATCAGTTCTTACACCATGCAAGGCAAAGGAAACACATCAGGTCTTACACCATGCATGGCACAAGAAACACATCTGTTCTTGCACCATTGATGGCACAGGAAATACATCAGTTCTTACACCATGCATGGCGCAGGAAACACATCAGTTCTTACACCATGCATGGCGCAGGAAACTTATCAGTTCTTACAGCATGCATGGCACAGGAAACACATCAGTTCTTACACCATGCATGGCGCAGGAAACATATCAGTTCTAACAGCATGCATGGCACAGGAAACACATCAGTTCTTACACCATGCATGGCACAGGAATCACATCAGTTCTTACAGCATGCATGGCGCAGGAAACACATCAGTTCTTATACCATGCATGGCGCAGGAAACACATCAGTTCTTACTGCATGTATGGTGTAAGAAACACATCAGTTCTTACACAATGTATGGCGCAGGAAACATCAGTTCTTACAGCATGCATGGCGCAAAAAACACATCAGTTCTTACACCATGCATGGCGCAGGAAACACATCCGTTCGTACACCATGCATGGCACAGGAAACACATCAGTTCTTACATGATGCATGGCAAGGAAACACATCAGTTCTTACACCATGCCTGGCACAGGAAATACATCAGTTCTTACACCAGGACATCAGTTCTTACACCATGCATGGCGCAAAAAACACATCAGTTCTTACACCATGCATGGCACAGGAAACACATCAGTTCTTACACCATGCATGGCACAGGAAACACATCAGTTCTTACAGCATGCATGACACAGGAAACACATCAGCTCTTACAGCATGCATGGTGCAGGAAGCACATCAGTTCTTACAAAATGCATGGCTCAGGAAACACATCAGTTCCTACACCATGCATGGCGCAGGAAACACATCAGTTCTTACACCATGCCTGGCGCAGGAAACTTATCAGTTCTTACAGCATGCATGGCACAGGAAACAAATCAGTTCTTACAGCATGCATGGCACAGGAAACACATCAGCTCTTACACCATGCATGGCGCAGGAAACACGTCAGTTCTTACAGCATGCATGGCACAGGAAACACATCAGTTCTTACAGCATGCATGGCACAGGAAACACATCAGTTCTTGCACCATTGATGGCACAGGAAACACATCAGTTCTTACACCATGCATGGCACAGGAAACACATCAGTTCTTACACCATGCATGGCATAGGAAACACATCAGTTCTTACAGCATGCATGGCGCAGGAAACACATCAGTTCTTACACAATGCATGGCATAGGAAACACATCAGTTCTTACACCATGCATGGCACAGGAAACACATCAGTTCTTACACCATGCATGGCGCAGGAAACACATCAGTTCTTACAGCATGCATGGCACAGGAAACACATCAGATCTTACACCATGCATGGCGCAGGAAACACATCAGTTCCTCCACCATGCATGGCACAGGAAACACATCAGTTCTTACACGATGCATGGCAAGGAAACACATCAGTCTTACACCATGCATGGCACAGGAAACACATCAGTTCTTACAGGATGCATGGCAAGGAAACACATCAGTTCTTACACCATGCATGGCACAGGAAACATATCAGTTCTTATAGCATGCAAGGCACAGGAAACACATCAGTTCTTACACCATGCATGGCACAGGAAACACGTCAGTTCTTATAGCATGTATGGCGCAGGAAACACATCAGTTCTTACACCATGCATGGCACAGGAAACACATCAGTTCTTACACCTTGCATGGCACAGGAAACACATCAGTTCTTACAGCATGCATGGCACAGGAAACACATTAGTTCTTGCACCAGGACATCAGTTCTTACACCATGCATGGCGCAGGAAACACATCAGTTCTTACAGGATGCATGGCAAGGAAACACATCAGTTCTTACACCATGCATGGCACAGGAAACATATCAGTTCTTATAGCATGCAAGGCACAGGAAACACATCAGTTCTTACACCATGCATGGCACAGAAAACACGTCAGTTCTTATAGCATGCATGGCGCAGGAAACACATCAGTTCTTACACCATGCATGGCACAGGAAACACATCAGTTCTTACACCATGCATGGCGCAGGAAACACATCAGTTCTTACATCATGCATGGCGCAGGAAAAACATCAGTTCTTACACCATGCATGGCACAGGAAACACATCAGTTCTTACACCATGCATGGCGCAGGAAACACATCAGTTCTCACACCATGCATGGCGCAGAAAACATATCAGTTCTTACACCATGCATGGCACAGAAACATATCAGTTCTTACACGATGCATGGCAAGGAAACACATCAGTCCTACACCATGCATGGCACAGGAAACACATGAGTTCCTACACCATGCATGGCACAGGAAACACATCAGTTCTTACACCATGCATGGCACAGGAAACACATCAGTTCTTACACGATGCATGGCAAGGAAAAACATCAGTCTTACACCATGCATGGCACAGGAAGCACATCAGTTCTTACACGATGCATGGCACAGGAAACACATCAGTTCTTACACGATGCATGGCACAGGAAACACATCAGTTCTTACACCATGCATGGCACAGGAAACACATCAGTTCTTACAGCATGCATGGCACAGGAAACACATCAGTTCTTACACCATGCATGGCACAGGGAACACATCAGTTCTTACAGCATGCACGGCGCAGGAAACACATCAGTTCTTACACCATGCATGGCACAGGAAACACATCAGTTCTTACACCATGCATGGCGCAGGAAACATCAGTTCTTACAGCATGCATGGCACAGGAAACACATCAGTTCTTACACCATGCATGGCACAGGGAACACATCAGTTCTTATAGCATGCATGGCGCAGGAAACACGTCAGTTCTTACAGCATGCATGGCGCAGGAAACACATCAGTTCTTACACCATGCATGGCGCAGGAAACATCAGTTCTTACACCATGCATGGCACAGGAAACACATCAGTTCTTACACCATGCATGGGGCAGGAAACATCAGTTCTTACAGCATGCATGGCACAGGGAACACATCAGTTCTTATAGCATGCATGGCGCAGGAAACACGTCAGTTCTTACAGCATGCATGGCGCAGGAAACACATCAGTTCTTACACCATGCATGGCGCAGGAAACATCAGTTCTTACACCATGCATGGCACAGGAAACACATCAGTTCTTACACCATGCATGGGGCAGGAAACATCAGTTCTTACACCATGCATGGCGCAGGAAACACATCAGTTCCTCTACCATGCATGTCACAGGAAACATATCAGTTCTTACACGATGCATGGCAAGGAAACACATCAGTCTTACACCATGCATGGCACAGGAAACACATCAGTTCTACACCATGCATGCCATAGGAAACACATCAGTTCTTACAGCATGCATGGCGCAGGAAACACATCAGTTCTTAACCATGCGTGGCATAGGAAACACATCAGTTCTTACACCATGCATGGCACAGGAAACACATCAGTTCTTACACCATGCATGGCGCAGAAAACATCAGTTCTTACAGCATGCATGGCACAGGAAACACATCAGTTCTTACACCATGCATGGGGCAGGAAACATCAGTTCTTACAGCATGCATGGCACAGGAAACACATCAGTTCTTACACCATGCATGGCGCAGGAAACACATCAGTTCTTACAGCATGCATGGCACAGGAAACACATCAGTTCTTACACCATGCATGGCGCAGGAAACACATCAGTTCTTACACGATGCATGGCAAGGAAACACATCAGTCTTACACCATGCATGGCACAGGAAACACATCAGTTCTTACAGCATGCATGGCACAGGAAACACATCAGTTCTTACACCATGCATGTCACAGGAAACACATCAGTTCTTACACGATGCATGGCAAGGAAACACATCAGTCTTACACCATGCATGGCACAGGAAACACATCAGTTCTTACACCATGCATGCCATAGGAAACACATCAGTTCTTACAGTATGCATGGCGCAGGAAACACATCAGTTCTTACACCATGTGTGGCATAGGAAACACATCAGTTCTTACACCATGCATGGCACAGGAAACACATCAGTTCTTACACCATGCATGGCACAGAAAACATCAGTTCTTACAGCATGCATGGCACAGGAAACACATCAGTTCTTACACCATGCATGGGGCAGGAAACATCAGTTCTTACAGCATGCATGGCACAGGAAACACATCAGTTCTTACACCATGCATGGCGCAGGAAACATCAGTTCTTACAGCATGCATGGCACAGGAAACACATCAGTTCTTACACCATGCATGGCGCAGGAAACACATCAGTTCCTCCACCATCCATGGCACAGGAAACACATCAGTTCTTACACAATGTATGGCAAGGAACCACATCAGTCTTACACCATGCATGGCACAGGAAACACATCAGTTCTTACACCATGCATGGCATAGGAAACACATCAGTTCTTACAGCATGCATGGCGCAGAAAACACATCAGTTCTTACACCATGCATGGCATAGGAAACACATCAGTTCTTACACCATGCATGGCACAGGAAACACATCAGTTCTTACACCATGCATGGCACAGGAAACATCAGTTCTTACAGCATGCATGGCACAGGAAACACATCAGATCTTACACCATGCATGGCGCAGGAAACACATCAGTTCCTCCACCATGCATGGCACAGGAAACACATCAGTTCTTACACGATGCATGGCAAGGAAACACATCAGTCTTACACCATGCATGGCACAGGAAATACATCAGTTCTTACAGGATGAATGGCAAGGAAACACATCAGTTCTTACACCATGCATGGCACAGGAAACATATCAGTTCTTATAGCATGCAAGGCACAGGAAACACATCAGTTCTTACACCATGCATGGCACAGGAAACATGTCAGTTCTTATAGCATGTATGACGCAGGAAACACATCAGTTCTTACACCATGCATGGCACAGGAAACACATCAGTTCTTACACCTTGCATGGCACAGGAAACACATCAGTTCTTACAGCATGCATGGCACAGGAAACACATTAGTTCTTGCACCAGGACATCAGTTCTTACACCATGCATGGCGCAGGAAACACATCAGTTCTTACAGGATGCATGGCAAGGAAACACATCAGTTCTTACACCATGCATGGCACAGGAAACATATCAGTTCTTATAGCATGCAAGGCACAGGAAACACATCAATTCTTACACCATGCATGGCCCAGGAAACACGTCAGTTCTTATAGCATGCATGGCGCAGGAAACACATCAGTTCTTACACCATGCATGGCACAGGAAACACATCAGTTCTTACACCATGCATGGCGCAGGAAACACATCAGTTCTTACACCATGCATGGCGCAGGAAAAACATCAGTTCTTACACCATGCATGGCACAGGAAACACATCAGTTCTTACACCATGCATGGCGCAGGAAACACATCAGTTCTTACACCATGCATGGCGCAGGAAACATATCAGTTCTTACACCATGCATGGCACAGAAACACATCAGTTCTTACACGATGCATGGCAAGGAAACACATCAGTCTTACACCATGCATGGCACAGGAAACACATGTGTTCTTACACCATGCATGGCACAGGAAACACATCAGTTCTTACACCATGCATGGCACAGGAAACACATCAGTTCTTACACCATGCATGGCGCAGGAAACACATCAGTCTTACACCATGCATGGCACAGGAAACACTTCAGTTCTTTCACCATGCATGGCACAAGAAACACATCAGTTCTTACACCATGCATGGCACAGGAAACACATCAGTTCTTACACCATGCATGGCACAGGAAACACTTCAGTTCTTACACGATGCATGGCACAGGAAACACATCAGTTCTTACACGATGCATGGCACAGGAAACACATCAGTTCTTACACCATGCATGGCGCAGGAAACACATCAGTCTTACACCATGCATGGCACAGGAAACACTTCAGTTCTTACACCATGCATGGCACAAGAAACACACACATCAGTTCTTACACAATGCATGGCACAGGAAACACATCAGTTCTTACACGATGCATGGCACAGGAAACACATCAGTTCTTACACGATGCATGGCACAGGAAACACATCAGTCTTACACCATGCATGGCACAGGAAACACTTCAGTTCTTACACCATGCATGGCACAAGAAACACTTAAGTTCTTACACAATGCATGGCACAGGAAACACATCAGTTCCTACACCATGCATGGCGCAGGAAACACATCAGTTCTTACACCATGCCTGGCGCAGGAAACTTATCAGTTCTTACAGCATGCATGGCACAGGAAACAAATCAGTTCTTACAGCATGCATGGCACAGGAAACACATCAGCTCTTACACCATGCATGGCGCAGGAAACACATCAGTTCTTACAGCATGCATGGCACAGGAAACACATCAGTTCTTACAGCATGCATGGCACAGGAAACACATCAGTTCTTGCACCATTGATGGCACAGGAAACACATCAGTTCTTACACCATGCATGGCACAGGAAACACATCAGTTCTTACACAATGCATGGCATAGGAAACACATCAGTTCTTACAGCATGCATGGCGCAGGAAACACATCAGTTCTTACACAATGCATGGCATAGGAAACACATCAGTTCTTACACCATGCATGGCACAGGAAACACATCAGTTCTTACACCATGCATGGCGCAGGAAACACATCAGTTCTTACAGCATGCATGGCACAGGAAACACATCAGATCTTACACCATGCATGGCGCAGGAAACACATCAGTTCCTCCACCATGCATGGCACAGGAAACACATCAGTTCTTACACGATGCATGGCAAGGAAACACATCAGTCTTACACCATGCATGGCACAGGAAACACATCAGTTCTTACAGGATGCATGGCAAGGAAACACATCAGTTCTTACACCATGCATGGCACAGGAAACATATCAGTTCATATAGCATGCAAGGCACAGGAAACACATCAGTTCTTACACCATGCATGGCACAGGAAACACGTCAGTTCTTATAGCATGTATGGCGCAGGAAACACATCAGTTCTTACACCATGCATGGCACAGGAAACACATCAGTTCTTACACCTTGCATGGCACAGGAAACACATCAGTTCTTACAGCATGCATGGCACAGGAAACACATTAGTTCTTGCACCAGGACATCAGTTCTTACACCATGCATGGCGCAGGAAACACATCAGTTCTTACAGGATGCATGGCAAGGAAACACATCAGTTCTTACACCATGCATGGCACAGGAAACATATCAGTTCTTATAGCATGCAAGGCACAGGAAACACATCAGTTCTTACACCATGCATGGCACAGAAAACACGTCAGTTCTTATAGCATGCATGGCGCGGGAAACACATCAGTTCTTACACCATGCATGGCACAGGAAACACATCAGTTCTTACACCATGCATGGCGCAGGAAACACATCAGTTCTTACACCATGCATGGCGCAGGAAAAACATCAGTTCTTACACCATGCATGGCACAGGAAACACATCAGTTCTTACACCATGCATGGCACAGGAAACACATCAGTTCTTACACCATGCATGGCGCAGGAAAAACATCAGTTCTTACACCATGCATGGCACAGGAAACACATCAGTTCTTACACCATGCATGGCGCAGGAAACACATCAGTTCTTACACCATGCATGGCGCAGGAAACATATCAGTTCTTACACCATGCATGGCACAGAAACACATCAGTTCTTACACGATGCATGGCAAGGAAACACATCAGTCTTACACCATGCATGGCACAGGAAACACATGAGTTCTTACACCATGCATGGCACAGGAAACACATCAGTTCTTACACCATGCATGGCACAGGAAACACATCAGTTCTTACACGATGCATGGCAAGGAAAAACATCAGTCTTACACCATGCATGGCGCAGGAAACACATCAGTCTTACACCATGCATGGCACAGGAAACACTTCAGTTCTTTCACCATGCATGGCACAAGAAACACATCAGTTCTTACACCATGCATGGCACAGGAAACACTTCAGTTCTTACACGATGCATGGCACAGGAAACACATCAGTTCTTACACGATGCATGGCACAGGAAACACATCAGTTCTTACACCATGCATGGCGCAGGAAACACATCAGTCTTACACCATGCATGGCACAGGAAACACTTCAGTTCTTACACCATGCATGGCACAAGAAACACATCAGTTCTTACACAATGCATGGCACAGGAAACACATCAGTTCTTACACGATGCATGGCACAGGAAACACATCAGTTCTTACACGATGCATGGCACAGGAAACACATCAGTCTTACACCATGCATGGCACAGGAAACACTTCAGTTCTTACACCATGCATGGCACAAGAAACACTTAAGTTCTTACACAATGCATGGCACAGGAAACACATCAGTTCCTACACCATGCATGGCGCAGAAAACACATCAGCTCTTACACCATGCATGGCGCAGGAAACACATCAGTTCTTACAGCATGCATGGCACAGGAAACACATCAGTTCTTACAGCATGCATGGCACAGGAAACACATCAGTTCTTGCACCATTGATGGCACAGGAAACACATCAGTTCTTACACCATGCATGGCACAGGAAACACATCAGTTCTTACACCATGCATGGCATAGGAAACACATCAGTTCTTACAGCATGCATGGCGCAGGAAACACATCAGTTCTTACACAATGCATGGCATAGGAAACACATCAGTTCTTACACCATGCATGGCACAGGAAACACATCAGTTCTTACACCATGCATGGCGCAGGAAACACATCAGTTCTTACAGCATGCATGGCACAGGAAACACATCAGATCTTACACCATGCATGGCGCAGGAAACACATCAGTTCCTCCACCATGCATGGCACAGGAAGCACATCAGTTCTTACACGATGCATGGCAAGGAAACACATCAGTCTTACACCATGCATGGCACAGGAAACACATCAGTTCTTACAGGATGCATGGCAAGGAAACACATCAGTTCTTACACCATGCATGGCACAGGAAACATATCAGTTCTTATAGCATGCAAGGCACAGGAAACACATCAGTTCTTACACCATGCATGGCACAGGAAACACGTCAGTTCTTATAGCATGTATGGCGCAGGAAACACATCAGTTCTTACACCATGCATGGCACAGGAAACACATCAGTTCTTACACCTTGCATGGCACAGGAAACACATCAGTTCTTACAGCATGCATGGCACAGGAAACACATTAGTTCTTGCACCAGGACATCAGTTCTTACACCATGCATGGCGCAGGAAACACATCAGTTCTTACAGGATGCATGGCAAGGAAACACATCAGTTCTTACACCATGCATGGCACAGGAAACATATCAGTTCTTATAGCATGCAAGGCACAGGAAACACATCAGTTCTTACACCATGCATGGCACAGAAAACACGTCAGTTCTTATAGCATGCATGGCGCAGGAAACACATCAGTTCTTACACCATGCATGGCACAGGAAACACATCAGTTCTTACACCATGCATGGCGCAGGAAACACATCAGTTCTTACACCATGCATGGCGCAGGAAAAACATCAGTTCTTACACCATGCATGGCACAGGAAACACATCAGTTCTTACACCATTCATGGCGCAGGAAACACATCAGTTCTCACACCATGCATGGCGCAGAAAACATATCAGTTCTTACACCATGCATGGCACAGAAACACATCAGTTCTTACACGATGCATGGCAAGGAAACACATCAGTCCTACACCATGCATGGCACAGGAAACACATGAGTTCTTACACCATGCATGGCACAGGAAACACATCAGTTCTTACACCATGCATGGCACAGGAAACACATCAGTTCTTACACGATGCATGGCAAGGAAAAACATCAGTCTTACACCATGCATGGCACAGGAAGCACATCAGTTCTTACACGATGCATGGCACAGGAAGCACATCAGTTCTTACACGATGCATGGCACAGGAAACACATCAGTTCTTACACCATGCATGGCACAGGAAACACATCAGTTCTTACAGCATGCATGGCACAGGAAACACATCAGATCTTACACCATGCATGGCGCAGGAAACACATCAGTTCCTCCACCATGCATGGCACAGGAAACACATCAGTTCTTACACGATGCATGGCAAGGAAACACATCAGTCTTACACCATGCATGGCACAGGAAACACATCAGTTTTTACAGGATGCATGGCAAGGAAACACATCAGTTCTTACACCATGCATGGCACAGGAAACATATCAGTTCTTATAGCATGCAAGGCACAGGAAACACATCAGTTCTTACACCATGCATGGCACAGGAAACACGTCAGTTCTTATAGCATGTATGGCGCAGGAAACACATCAGTTCTTACACCATGCATGGCACAGGAAACACATCAGTTCTTACACCTTGCATGGCACAGGAAACACATCAGTTCTTACAGCATGCATGGCACAGGAAACACATTAGTTCTTGCACCAGGACATCAGTTCTTACACCATGCATGGCGCAGGAAACACATCAGTTCTTACAGGATGCATGGCAAGGAAACACATCAGTTCTTACACCATGCATGGCACAGGAAACATATCAGTTCTTATAGCATGCAAGGCACAGGAAACACATCAGTTCTTACACCATGCATGGCACAGAAAACACGTCAGTTCTTATAGCATGCATGGCGCAGGAAACACATCAGTTCTTACACCATGCATGGCACAGGAAACACATCAGTTCTTACACCATGCATGGCGCAGGAAACACATCAGTTCTTACACCATGCATGGCGCAGGAAAAACATCAGTTCTTACACCATGCATGGCACAGGAAACACATCAGTTCTTACACCATTCATGGCGCAGGAAACACATCAGTTCTCACACCATGCATGGCGCAGAAAACATATCAGTTCTTACACCATGCATGGCACAGAAACACATCAGTTCTTACACGATGCATGGCAAGGAAACACATCAGTCCTACACCATGCATGGCACAGGAAACACATGAGTTCTTACACCATGCATGGCACAGGAAACACATCAGTTCTTACACCATGCATGGCACAGGAAACACATCAGTTCTTACACGATGCATGGCAAGGAAAAACATCAGTCTTACACCATGCATGGCACAGGAAGCACATCAGTTCTTACACGATGCATGGCACAGGAAGCACATCAGTTCTTACACGATGCATGGCACAGGAAACACATCAGTTCTTACACCATGCATGGCACAGGAAACACATCAGTTCTTACAGCATGCATGGCACAGGAAACACATCAGTTCTTACACCATGCATGGCACAGGGAACACATCAGTTCTTACAGCATGCACGGCGCAGGAAACACATCAGTTCTTACACCATGCATGGCACAGGAAACACATCAGTTCTTACACCATGCATGGCGCAGGAAACATCAGTTCTTACAGCATGCATGGCACAGGAAACACATCAGTTCTTACACCATGCATGGCACAGGGAACACATCAGTTCTTATAGCATGCATGGCGCAGGAAACACGTCAGTTCTTACAGCATGCATGGCGCAGGAAACACATCAGTTCTTACACCATGCATAGCGCAGGAAACATCAGTTCTTACACCATGCATGGCACAGGAAACACATCAGTTCTTACACCATGCATGGGGCAGGAAACATCAGTTCTTACAGCATGCATGGCACAGGGAACACATCAGTTCTTATAGCATGCATGGCGCAGGAAACACGTCAGTTCTTACAGCATGCATGGCGCAGGAAACACATCAGTTCTTACACCATGCATGGCGCAGGAAACATCAGTTCTTACACCATGCATGGCACAGGAAACACATCAGTTCTTACACCATGCATGGGGCAGGAAACATCAGTTCTTACAGCATGCATGGCACAGGAAACACATCAGTTCTTACACCATGCATGGCGCAGGAAACACATCAGTTCCTCTACCATGCATGTCACAGGAAACACATCAGTTCTTACACGATGCATGGCAAGGAAACACATCAGTCTTACACCATGCATGGCACAGGAAACACATCAGTTCTTACACCATGCATGCCATAGGAAACACATCAGTTCTTACAGCATGCATGGCGCAGGAAACACATCAGTTCTTACACCATGCGTGGCATAGGAAACACATCATTTCTTACACCATGCATGGCACAGGAAACACATGAGTTCTTACACCATGCATGGCGCAGAAAACATCAGTTCTTACAGCATGCATGGCACAGGAAACACATCAGTTCTTACACCATGCATGGGGCAGGAAACATCAGTTCTTACAGCATGCATGGCACAGGAAACACATCAGTTCTTACAGTATGCATGACGCAGGAAACACATCAGTTCTTACACCATGTGTGGCATAGGAAACACATCAGTTCTTACACCATGCATGGCGCAGGAAACACATCAGTTCTTACACGATGCATGGCAAGGAAACACATCAGTCTTACACCATGCATGGCACAGGAAACACATCAGTTCTTACACCATGCATGGGGCAGGAAACATCAGTTCTTACAGCATGCATGGCACAGGAAACACATCAGTTCTTACACCATGCATGGCGCAGGAAACATCAGTTCTTACAGCATGCATGGCACAGGAAACACATCAGTTCTTACACCATGCATGGCGCAGGAAACACATCAGTTCCTCCACCATCCATGGCACAGGAAACACATCAGTTCTTACACAATGCATGGCAAGGAACCACATCAGTCTTACACCATGCATGGCACAGGAAACACATCAGTTCTTACACCATGCATGGCATAGGAAACACATCAGTTCTTACAGCATGCATGGCGCAGGAAACACATCAGTTCTTACACCATGCATGGCATAGGAAACACATCAGTTCTTACACCATGCATGGCACAGGAAACACATCAGTTCTTACACCATGCATGGCACAGGAAACATCAGTTCTTACAGCATGCATGGCACAGGAAACACATCAGATCTTACACCATGCATGGCGCAGGAAACACATCAGTTCCTCCACCATGCATGGCACAGGAAACACATCAGTTCTTACACGATGCATGGCAAGGAAACACATCAGTCTTACACCATGCATGGCACAGGAAATACATCAGTTCTTACAGGATGAATGGCAAGGAAACACATCAGTTCTTACACCATGCATGGCACAGGAAACATATCAGTTCTTATAGCATGCAAGGCACAGGAAACACATCAGTTCTTACACCATGCATGGCACAGGAAACATGTCAGTTCTTATAGCATGTATGGCGCAGGAAACACATCAGTTCTTACACCATGCATGGCACAGGAAACACATCAGTTCTTACACCTTGCATGGCACAGGAAACACATCAGTTCTTACAGCATGCATGGCACAGGAAACACATTAGTTCTTGCACCAGGACATCAGTTCTTACACCATGCATGGCGCAGGAAACACATCAGTTCTTACAGGATGCATGGCAAGGAAACACATCAGTTCTTACACCATGCATGGCACAGGAAACATATCAGTTCTTATAGTATGCAAGGCACAGGAAACACATCAATTCTTACACCATGCATGGCACAGGAAACACGTCAGTTCTTATAGCATGCATGGCGCAGGAAACACATCAGTTCTTACACCATGCATGGCACAGGAAACACATCAGTTCTTACACCATGCATGGCGCAGGAAACACATCAGTTCTTACACCATGCATGGCGCAGGAAAAACATCAGTTCTTACACCATGCATGGCACAGGAAACACATCAGTTCTTACACCATGCATGGCGCAGGAAACACATCAGTTCTTACACCATGCATGGCGCAGGAAACATATCAGTTCTTACACCATGCATGGCACAGAAACACATCAGTTCTTACACGATGCATGGCAAGGAAACACATCAGTCTTACACCATGCATGGCACAGGAAACACATGAGTTCTTACACCATGCATGGCACAGGAAACACATCAGTTCTTACACCATGCATGGCACAGGAAACACATCAGTTCTTACACGATGCATGGCAAGGAAAAACATCAGTCTTACACCATGCATGGCACAGGAAGCACATCAGTTCTTACACGATGCATGGCACAGGAAACACATCAGTTCTTACACGATGCATGGCACAGGAAACACATCAGTTCTTACACCATGCATGGCGCAGGAAACACATCAGTCTTACACCATGCATGGCACAGGAAACACTTCAGTTCTTTCACCATGCATGGCACAAGAAACACATCAGTTCTTACACCATGCATGGCACAGGAAACACTTCAGTTCTTACACGATGCATGGCACAGGAAACACATCAGTTCTTACACGATGCATGGCACAGGAAACACATCAGTTCTTACACCATGCATGGCGCAGGAAACACATCAGTCTTACACCATGCATGGCACAGGAAACACTTCAGTTCTTACACCATGCATGGCACAAGAAACACATCAGTTCTTACACAATGCATGGCACAGGAAACACATCAGTTCTTACACGATGCATGGCACAGGAAACACATCAGTTCTTACACGATGCATGGCACAGGAAACACATCAGTCTTACACCATGCATGGCACAGGAAACACTTCAGTTCTTACACCATGCATGGCACAAGAAACACTTAAGTTCTTACACAATGCATGGCACAGGAAACACATCAGTTCTTACACGATGCATGGCACAGGAAACACATCAGTTCTTACACGATGCATGGCACAGGAAACACATCAGTCTTACATCATGCATGGCACAGGAAACACTTCAGTTCTTACACCATGCATGGCACACGAAACACATCAGTTCTTACACGATGCATGGCAAGGAAACACATCAGTCTTACACCATGCATGGCACAGGAAACACATCAGTTCTTACACCATGCATGGCACAGGAAACACATCAGTTCTTACACCATGCATGGCGCAGGAAACATCAGTTCTTACACCATGCATGGCACAGGAAACACATCAGTTCTTACACCATGCATGGGGCAGGAAACATCAGTTCTTACAGCATGCATGGCACAGGAAACACATCAGTTCTTACACCATGCATGGCGCAGGAAACACATCAGTTCCTCTACCATGCATGTCACAGGAAACACATCAGTTCTTACACGATGCATGGCAAGGAAACACATCAGTCTTACACCATGCATGGCACAGGAAACACATCAGTTCTTACACCATGCATGCCATAGGAAACACATCAGTTCTTACAGCATGCATGGCGCAGGAAACACATCAGTTCTTACACCATGCGTGGCATAGGAAACACATCATTTCTTACACCATGCATGGCACAGGAAACACATGAGTTCTTACACCATGCATGGCGCAGAAAACATCAGTTCTTACAGCATGCATGGCACAGGAAACACATCAGTTCTTACACCATGCATGGGGCAGGAAACATCAGTTCTTACAGCATGCATGGCACAGGAAACACATCAGTTCTTACAGTATGCATGACGCAGGAAACACATCAGTTCTTACACCATGTGTGGCATAGGAAACACATCAGTTCTTACACCATGCATGGCGCAGGAAACACATCAGTTCTTACACGATGCATGGCAAGGAAACACATCAGTCTTACACCATGCATGGCACAGGAAACACATCAGTTCTTACACCATGCATGGGGCAGGAAACATCAGTTCTTACAGCATGCATGGCACAGGAAACACATCAGTTCTTACACCATGCATGGCGCAGGAAACATCAGTTCTTACAGCATGCATGGCACAGGAAACACATCAGTTCTTACACCATGCATGGCGCAGGAAACACATCAGTTCCTCCACCATCCATGGCACAGGAAACACATCAGTTCTTACACAATGCATGGCAAGGAACCACATCAGTCTTACACCATGCATGGCACAGGAAACACATCAGTTCTTACACCATGCATGGCATAGGAAACACATCAGTTCTTACAGCATGCATGGCGCAGGAAACACATCAGTTCTTACACCATGCATGGCATAGGAAACACATCAGTTCTTACACCATGCATGGCACAGGAAACACATCAGTTCTTACACCATGCATGGCACAGGAAACATCAGTTCTTACAGCATGCATGGCACAGGAAACACATCAGATCTTACACCATGCATGGCGCAGGAAACACATCAGTTCCTCCACCATGCATGGCACAGGAAACACATCAGTTCTTACACGATGCATGGCAAGGAAACACATCAGTCTTACACCATGCATGGCACAGGAAATACATCAGTTCTTACAGGATGAATGGCAAGGAAACACATCAGTTCTTACACCATGCATGGCACAGGAAACATATCAGTTCTTATAGCATGCAAGGCACAGGAAACACATCAGTTCTTACACCATGCATGGCACAGGAAACATGTCAGTTCTTATAGCATGTATGGCGCAGGAAACACATCAGTTCTTACACCATGCATGGCACAGGAAACACATCAGTTCTTACACCTTGCATGGCACAGGAAACACATCAGTTCTTACAGCATGCATGGCACAGGAAACACATTAGTTCTTGCACCAGGACATCAGTTCTTACACCATGCATGGCGCAGGAAACACATCAGTTCTTACAGGATGCATGGCAAGGAAACACATCAGTTCTTACACCATGCATGGCACAGGAAACATATCAGTTCTTATAGTATGCAAGGCACAGGAAACACATCAATTCTTACACCATGCATGGCACAGGAAACACGTCAGTTCTTATAGCATGCATGGCGCAGGAAACACATCAGTTCTTACACCATGCATGGCACAGGAAACACATCAGTTCTTACACCATGCATGGCGCAGGAAACACATCAGTTCTTACACCATGCATGGCGCAGGAAAAACATCAGTTCTTACACCATGCATGGCACAGGAAACACATCAGTTCTTACACCATGCATGGCGCAGGAAACACATCAGTTCTTACACCATGCATGGCGCAGGAAACATATCAGTTCTTACACCATGCATGGCACAGAAACACATCAGTTCTTACACGATGCATGGCAAGGAAACACATCAGTCTTACACCATGCATGGCACAGGAAACACATGAGTTCTTACACCATGCATGGCACAGGAAACACATCAGTTCTTACACCATGCATGGCACAGGAAACACATCAGTTCTTACACGATGCATGGCAAGGAAAAACATCAGTCTTACACCATGCATGGCACAGGAAGCACATCAGTTCTTACACGATGCATGGCACAGGAAACACATCAGTTCTTACACGATGCATGGCACAGGAAACACATCAGTTCTTACACCATGCATGGCGCAGGAAACACATCAGTCTTACACCATGCATGGCACAGGAAACACTTCAGTTCTTTCACCATGCATGGCACAAGAAACACATCAGTTCTTACACCATGCATGGCACAGGAAACACTTCAGTTCTTACACGATGCATGGCACAGGAAACACATCAGTTCTTACACGATGCATGGCACAGGAAACACATCAGTTCTTACACCATGCATGGCGCAGGAAACACATCAGTCTTACACCATGCATGGCACAGGAAACACTTCAGTTCTTACACCATGCATGGCACAAGAAACACATCAGTTCTTACACAATGCATGGCACAGGAAACACATCAGTTCTTACACGATGCATGGCACAGGAAACACATCAGTTCTTACACGATGCATGGCACAGGAAACACATCAGTCTTACACCATGCATGGCACAGGAAACACTTCAGTTCTTACACCATGCATGGCACAAGAAACACTTAAGTTCTTACACAATGCATGGCACAGGAAACACATCAGTTCTTACACGATGCATGGCACAGGAAACACATCAGTTCTTACACGATGCATGGCACAGGAAACACATCAGTCTTACACCATGCATGGCACAGGAAACACTTCAGTTCTTACACCATGCATGGCACACGAAACACATCAGTTCTTACACGATGCATGGCAAGGAAACACATCAGTCTTACACCATGCATGGCACAGGAAACACATCAGTTCTTACACCATGCATGGCACAGGAAACACATCAGTTCTTACACCATGCATGGCACAGGAAACATATCAGTTCTTACAGCATGTATGGCACAGGAAACACATCAGTTCTTAAACGATGCATGGCACAGGAAACACATCAGTTCTTACAGCATGCATGAAACAGGAAACACATCAGTTCTTACACCAGGACATCAGTTCTTACACCATGCATGGCACAGGAAACACATCAGTTCTTACACCATGCATGGCACAGGAAACATATCAGTTCTTACAGCATGTATGGCACAGGAAACACATCAGTTCTTAAACGATGCATGGCACAGGAAACACATCAGTTCTTACAGCATGCATGAAACAGGAAACACATCAGTTCTTACACCAGGACATCAGTTCTTACACCATGCATGGCACAGGAAACACATCAGTTCTTACACCATGCATGGCGCAGGAAACACATCAGTTCTTAAACGATGCATGGCACAGGAAACACATCAGTTCTTACAGCATGCATGAAACAGGAAACATATCAGTTCTTACAGCATGTATGGCACAGGAAACACATCAGTTCTTACACCATGCATGGCACAGGAAACACATCAGTTCTTAAACGATGCATGGCACAGGAAACACATCAGTTCTCACAGCATGCATGAAACAGGAAACACATCAGTTCTTACACCAGGACATCAGTTCTTACACCATGCATGGCACAGCAAACACATCAGTTCTTACACCATGCATGGCACAGGAAACACATCAGATCTTACACCATGCATGGCGCAGGAAACACATCAGTTCCTCCACCATGCATGGCACAGGAAACACATCAGTTCTTACATGATGCATGGCAAGGAAACACATCAGTCTTACACCATGCATGGCACAGGAAATACATCAGTTCTTACAGGATGAATGGCAAGGAAACACATCAGTTCTTACACCATGCATGGCACAGGAAACATATCAGTTCTTATAGCATGCAAGGCACAGGAAACACATCAGTTCTTACACCATGCATGGCACAGGAAACATGTCAGTTCTTATAGCATGTATGGCGCAGGAAACACATCAGTTCTTACACCATGCATGGCACAGGAAACACATCAGTTCTTACACCTTGCATGGCACAGGAAACACATCAGTTCTTACAGCATGCATGGCACAGGAAACACATTAGTTCTTGCACCAGGACATCAGTTCTTACACCATGCATGGCGCAGGAAACACATCAGTTCTTACAGGATGCATGGCAAGGAAACACATCAGTTCTTACACCATGCATGGCACAGGAAACATATCAGTTCTTATAGTATGCAAGGCACAGGAAACACATCAATTCTTACACCATGCATGGCACAGGAAACACGTCAGTTCTTACAGCATGCATGGCGCAGGAAACACATCAGTTCTTACACCATGCATGGCATAGGAAACACATCAGTTCTTACACCATGCATGGCACAGGAAACACATCAGTTCTTACACCATGCATGGCACAGCAAACACATCAGTTCTTACAGCATGCATGGCACAGGAAACACATCAGATCTTACACCATGCATGGCGCAGGAAACACATCAGTTCCTCCACCATGCATGGCACAGGAAACACATCAGTTCTTACACGATGCATGGCAAGGAAACACATCAGTCTTACACCATGCATGGCACAGGAAATACATCAGTTCTTACAGGATGAATGGCAAGGAAACACATCAGTTCTTACACCATGCATGGCACAGGAAACATATCAGTTCTTATAGCATGCAAGGCACAGGAAACACATCAGTTCTTACACCATGCATGGCACAGGAAACATGTCAGTTCTTATAGCATGTATGGCGCAGGAAACACATCAGTTCTTACACCATGCATGGCACAGGAAACACATCAGTTCTTACACCTTGCATGGCACAGGAAACACATCAGTTCTTACAGCATGCATGGCACAGGAAACACATTAGTTCTTGCACCAGGACATCAGTTCTTACACCATGCATGGCGCAGGAAACACATCAGTTCTTACAGGATGCATGGCAAGGAAACACATCAGTTCTTACACCATGCATGGCACAGGAAACATATCAGTTCTTATAGTATGCAAGGCACAGGAAACACATCAATTCTTACACCATGCATGGCACAGGAAACACGTCAGTTCTTATAGCATGCATGGCGCAGGAAACACATCAGTTCTTACACCATGCATGGCACAGGAAACACATCAGTTCTTACACCATGCATGGCGCAGGAAACACATCAGTTCTTACACCATGCATGGCGCAGGAAAAACATCAGTTCTTACACCATGCATGGCACAGGAAACACATCAGTTCTTACACCATGCATGGCGCAGGAAACACATCAGTTCTTACACCATGCATGGCGCAGGAAACATATCAGTTCTTACACCATGCATGGCACAGAAACACATCAGTTCTTACACGATGCATGGCAAGGAAACACATCAGTCTTACACCATGCATGGCACAGGAAACACATGAGTTCTTACACCATGCATGGCACAGGAAACACATCAGTTCTTACACCATGCATGGCACAGGAAACACATCAGTTCTTACACGATGCATGGCAAGGAAAAACATCAGTCTTATACCATGCATGGCACAGGAAGCACATCAGTTCTTACACGATGCATGGCACAGGAAACACATCAGTTCTTACACGATGCATGGCACAGGAAACACATCAGTTCTTACACCATGCATGGCGCAGGAAACACATCAGTCTTACACCATGCATGGCACAGGAAACACTTCAGTTCTTTCACCATGCATGGCACAAGAAACACATCAGTTCTTACACCATGCATGGCACAGGAAACACTTCAGTTCTTACACGATGCATGGCACAGGAAACACATCAGTTCTTACACGATGCATGGCACAGGAAACACATCAGTTCTTACACCATGCATGGCGCAGGAAACACATCAGTCTTACACCATGCATGGCACAGGAAACACTTCAGTTCTTACACCATGCATGGCACAAGAAACACATCAGTTCTTACACAATGCATGGCACAGGAAACACATCAGTTCTTACACGATGCATGGCACAGGAAACACATCAGTTCTTACACGATGCATGGCACAGGAAACACATCAGTCTTACACCATGCATGGCACAGGAAACACTTCAGTTCTTACACCATGCATGGCACAAGAAACACTTAAGTTCTTACACAATGCATGGCACAGGAAACACATCAGTTCTTACACGATGCATGGCACAGGAAACACATCAGTTCTTACACGATGCATGGCACAGGAAACACATCAGTCTTACACCATGCATGGCACAGGAAACACTTCAGTTCTTACACCATGCATGGCACA
This sequence comes from Lissotriton vulgaris, assembly GCF_964263255.1. NCBI lineage: Eukaryota > Metazoa > Chordata > Amphibia > Caudata > Salamandridae > Lissotriton > Lissotriton vulgaris. Next base: position 161,087 of record NW_028255728.1, on the reverse strand, counting down.
CGAAACACATCAGTTCTTACACGATGCATGGCAAGGAAACACATCAGTCTTACACCATGCATGGCACAGGAAACACATCAGTTCTTACACCATGCATGGCACAGGAAACACATCAGTTCTTACACCATGCATGGCACAGGAAACATATCAGTTCTTACAGCATGTATGGCACAGGAAACACATCAGTTCTTAAACGATGCATGGCACAGGAAACACATCAGTTCTTACAGCATGCATGAAACAGGAAACACATCAGTTCTTACACCAGGACATCAGTTCTTACACCATGCATGGCACAGGAAACACATCAGTTCTTACACCATGCATGGCACAGGAAACATATCAGTTCTTACAGCATGTATGGCACAGGAAACACATCAGTTCTTAAACGATGCATGGCACAGGAAACACATCAGTTCTTACAGCATGCATGAAACAGGAAACACATCAGTTCTTACACCAGGACATCAGTTCTTACACCATGCATGGCACAGGAAACACATCAGTTCTTACACCATGCATGGCGCAGGAAACACATCAGTTCTTAAACGATGCATGGCACAGGAAACACATCAGTTCTTACAGCATGCATGAAACAGGAAACATATCAGTTCTTACAGCATGTATGGCACAGGAAACACATCAGTTCTTACACCATGCATGGCACAGGAAACACATCAGTTCTTAAACGATGCATGGCACAGGAAACACATCAGTTCTCACAGCATGCATGAAACAGGAAACACATCAGTTCTTACACCAGGACATCAGTTCTTACACCATGCATGGCACAGCAAACACATCAGTTCTTACACCATGCATGTCACAGGAAACACATCAGTTCTTAAACGATGCATGGCACAGGAAACACATCAGTTCTTACAGCATGCATGAAACAGGAAACACATCAGTTCTTACACCAGGACATCAGTTCTTACACCGTGCATGACACAGGAAACACATCAGTTCTTACACCATGCATGGCGCAGGAAACACATCAGTTCTTACACCATGCATGGCACAGGAAACATATCAGTTCTTAAAGCATGCAAGGCACAGGAAACACATCAGTTCTTACACCATGCATGGCACAGGAAACACGTCAGTTCTTACAGCATGCATGACGCAGGAAACACATCAGTTCTTACACCATGCATGGGACAGGAAACACATTAGTTCTTACAGCATGCATGAAACAGGAAATACATCAGTTCTCACACCAGGACATCAGTTCTTACACCATGCATGGCACAGGAAACACATCAGTTCTTACACCTTGCATGGCACAGGAAACACATTAGTTCTTACACCATGCATGGGACAGGAAACACATCAGTTCTTACAGCATGCATGGCGCAGGAAACACATCAGTTCTCACATAATGCATGGCAGCCTCAGCATTCTCAGACACACCTTTCAAACAAACTGTAGACAAACACAAAACAACGGGGCATATTACCAACAACTAGCGATAATTTTTGTCTCTAACTTGTTTAGAGACAAAAATTATCGCCGCACATCGGCGATTTTTATCGCAGATAAACCTTGCTATTAACAAGGTTTATCGCAAATGCGATAAAAAACGGCCGAAATGCATGAATATTGCTGAAAAGTCAGCGATATTCATGCATTATCGAGCAAATGCTCTTAGCCATGTTACCCACCTCCCATTGGATAACATGGCTAAGAACTGCTCAGGGCAGGTGTTAGCTTTTGGAGATATTCGTGTTTAGCGCGAATATCTCCAAAAGTTGGTAATAGGAGATAGCGATGTTAGCGACTGTTTTCAGTCTCTAACATCTTGGCACGCCCACTTTGCATGTCATTAGTGATAAATATCACTGACATGCAAAGTGGGGCCCAAGATGGTCGCTATCTCCTATTAGCTGTCACTAACTGGTGTTAGCGACAGCTTGGTAATAGGGAGATAATTTTATCCCCGCTTTTTTGGCTTTTAAAGCCAAAAAAGCGGAGATAAACCCCCTTGATAATATGCCCCAATATTTTGGGAAACTCCCAAGTGTTTAATGCAAAAATAGTGACTATACAAACAAAGTAATTGTGTGTGTGTGTGTGCGTCTCAATGCATTTGTGTGTGTGTTTCAGTGTACATGTGTATGTGTGAGTGTGTGCTTGAGTGTGTGTGTGTGCGTGTCTCAATGCATTTGTGTGTGTTTCAGTGTACATGTGTATGTGTGAGTGTGTGCTTGTTTGTATGCATCTCAATGCATTGTGTGTGTGTTTCAGTGTACATGTGTATGTGTGAGTGTGTGCTTGAGTGAGTGTGTGTGTGCGCGTCTCATTGCATGTGTCCGTCAGTGTACATGTGCATGTGAGAGTGTGTACCTGAGTGAGTGTGCCTATGGGTGCTACCTTATCTTACAACTCCAGATGCCTATCACAAGAGCCAGCTCGAGCGTGTTCTGTTGCATTTAGCACTATTTCTTAGAGCAAAATGCATTCTTGTGCCCATTTTAGAAATAGCACTAAAAGCAACATGTCTCCTCGCTGGTAGGTATGCATCAAGGCGCTGAGTTCTTAGGCAACTCTGTGACCTCCATGACCTCCATGACCCTCCCCTGGATTCTGCAAGTTACTCTCACCCCTAGTGAGGTGCAGCTCGACTCCCCAATACTGTTGTGAGCTCCAGGGCCCACACTGGTGCACACACGGCTTTTTCAAAGGAAAAGCTGAAAGTGATGGAAGGATGGATGGATGGATGGATGGACGGATGGATGGACAGATGAGTGGATGGCAGAGTGGATGGATGGATGGACAGATGGGTGGATAAATGGATGGATGGATGGACGGATGGATGGATGAACGGATGTGTGAATGGGTGACAGAGAGGACGGATGAACGAATGTATGCATGGATAGATGGATGGACGGATGGATGACAGAGTGGATAGATGAATGGACGGATGGCACGATTAAATCACTCTTAACCAATAGTACTCACGCAGGGGGTGTTGGATTCTGTCCCGCCCTTTCATTGGTCGCTGTGTTAGGGTTAGAGGGAGCAGCCGTGTGTACACCAGCCGTGCCCTCGCACCAAAGAGGAAACATTTTTCCAACACCCCTTAAAGTTTCGTCAAAGTCTGAGCTGCTAATAACCCTTCAAGACAGAACCGTTGGAGGGAGCCCTGCTCTGGAGGGACCGGCCCACATCAGGGAGGGAAAGGAATGTTTGAGTCCGGCCAGGAGGACCCAGGAGGCGCAGGAGCCTAGACGTGTCTTTTAACAGAACACATCTGGTATTTGCAGAGAGCCTGACAGTGAGTGCTGTGAAGGATACCCAGCTTCTCTGGCTGCAGCTCAGCATCCCCCTGATTCATGGCAGGAACCTCCCCTCCCGGGGCCTGAGCATGCCTTGGAGGACGCCTCGATTATTCAGCATTAATCCTCATGATATGCTTTGGATTCATCCTTAATCAATGTGAGGGTGATTGATCGATGATTATACCTGTCTTTGCTTCCTCGACTCCCCCAAGAGAATAGAGAACCATCAGTTCTTAGACTCACTCCTGCTCCTGAGAGGCCGGACGTGACGTCACAGGCCGGGAGGAAACACCTGTGAGCGCAACAGCAGGGGGAGTGAAACTGTCAGCAGGTGAGGTGGTCTCTAGCCCCCCTCTCCTCTCCCACCGCCCCCACAACACCAAACAAACTGAAAGAGACCCGGCTTATGTCGATGACGAGGACAAAAAACCACCAAACCCTGAATCCTAATTCACAAAAGGAAACACAACCATCTGTGGTCTGAGAGAGACCTGTAGGTCGCAGCAGTGGCGGCTGGGGTCAGGGAAAAGTGGTAAGGCAGTGGTGTGGGGGGGGGGAATTTGGAAGACAATAACAAACAACAGTAAAAAAAAAAGCTTACCTTCCGCCGGCCACCTCCCTGCTCTTGTGCTCTTTGCTAGTGCACAGGCTGAGGCTCCCCGACCCTCCTATAGCCAATCCAGACGCGGCTCTCATGCTGGTAATACTATTACCCAGCATGAGAGAAGCACCGTGATTGGCCTGAGCAGGCTGGTTTTGCATTCCAACAGGGGCTGGGAGCCTGTGCTTGTTGTTCTCCACCTGGCAACGCCGCTCGGGTTAAAGAGATGTCAGTGCGCCTGCGGGTTTGGCCGTCCTTAGATAGCTGGCCAAACCGACATGCGTACTTGCAGCAGTGCCCAATACTCCTGCTCCATGCTTTCTGCAGTGCAGGCCTGAGGATGGGAAACATCCATTACAACGCTGTCATTACAACACACTACCTTTACAACGCAACTGCCTTTACATTGCATGTCATTACAACGCATGTCACTACAACGCATGCTATTACAACGCATACCATTACAGTGCATACTATTACAAAGCATTATAAGGTAAGTAATGGAGATTTTTTTGTAGTTTTAGGGGGGTATGGGTTTTGGGGTACATGGGAATAGTGATTTTTACCCCAAAACTATCCAACGCTTTCCCTACTGTTGCACTCACTGGAGAGGGAATAGTAATTTTTACCCCTACACTATCCAACACTTTCCCTACTGTTGCACTCACTGGAGTGGGAATAGTAATTTTACCCTCCCGCTATCCAACGCTTTCCCTACTGTTGCACTCACTGGAGTGGGAATAGTGATTTTTACCCCTACGCTATCCAACGCTTTCCCTACTGCTGCACCCTCTGGAGTGTGAATAGTAATTTTTACCCCTACACTATCCAACGCTTTCCCTACAGTTGCACTCTCTGGAGTGGGAATAGTAAATTTTACCCCTACGCTATCCAACGTTTCCCTATTGTTGCACTCTCTGGAGTGGGAATAGTAATTTTTACCCCTACACTATCCAACGCTTTCCCTACTGTTGCACCCTCTGGAGTGGGAATAGTAATTTTTACCCCTACGCTATCCGACGCTTTCCCTACTGTTGCACCCTCTGGAGTGGGAATAGTAATTTTTACCCCTACACTATCCAACGCTTTCCCTACTGTTGCACCCTCTGGAGTGGGAATAGTAATTTTTACCCCTACACTATCCAACGCTTTCCCTACTGTTGCACCCTCTGGAGTGGGAATAGTAATTTTTACCCCTACACTATCCAACGCTTTCCCTACTGTTGCACTCACTGGAGCGGGAATAGTAATTTTTACCCCTGGACTGTCCAACACTTACTCTACTCTTGCCCTAAAAGTATTTTACGTTGTAATGGTAAGCTGCTGCCGCTGGGTTGAAGGTAGCACACTGACATCTGTGATCTGATGCAGACCTGAAGGTCAAAGGTAACACAGTCTCTCTATGATATGAAATGAAACTGAAGGTAGCACACAATCTGTGACCTGATACATAAATAGAGGTCAAAGGTTACACATATACTATCTGTTGTCTGACAGAGACCCAAATGTCAAAATTAACACACACAGTATCAGTCGCGGCCGGCACGCATCGGGGGTGGTGGGGTGAGGGGATGTAAAAAAGAAAAAAACTTACCTTATTGCTGTATCTCTCTGTTTCTCTTCCCCATAGCAATCACAACGCTGCAATGCAGTGTTGTAATTGGTCTGAGCGCTGTGGTTCGATTCTCAGACAGGGACTGTGGGCCTGGGAATGTTTTCCGCTGTGGAAAATCATGTGGTCTTTTGTTTTTGAGGCCCGTTGCAAGCCCCCAGGGTGGTGGGGGGGTGGGGGTGCACACAGGGGGTACCTATGGTACCCCCCTGCTTTGGCATGCACACGGTGGCAGGCACCACACGGTGCCTGCCAAGTTGTGCATGCCAAAGGTAAACATGCATATCTTACATTCCGGCGGGTGCTGCTTAAAGCAGCACCCGCCGCAATGTAATATATACGGGATGTGACCGCCAGGGTGGCGGTTACATCCTAATTGCAACGGAGGGCCCGCCGCTGCCCCTGCGGTCGGTCCCTCCACCTCGGGGGTGGGGGACGACGCAGATCGGTCCGCCATTCTAATCGACACCTTAGTTTGGATTTTGTCAGTGATCCCTGCCAGGAACCTTCAGATTGATACATTGAAATATAAAATAGTCTGCAGTGTAAACATTCATTTTTCTAGGTGGAGGATGAGTTGGACTCAAGATAATGCTGTCACTTCTTTAGGGAGGATTCTTGAGAGGACTAGGAGAATTTATATTCCATCGAGCTCTTTAGGTCAGTTTCGTAAGACTGTTTTTTTAAAGCTTTTCTTTACAAATGATTCACGTGCAGGCGTTGTCTGATTGGGCGTGGCTACAAGAGACAGTAATTGACACACAGCGACTATCAGGTTATTATTTTAAGAACAAGAAAAACAAAAGCGCGGTGTGATGAAAATACTTTATTGTAAAGTACTGATTTTAGTGTATCTTATTTAGTGCCAGCACTTTCACAAAAACAACAGATTATTTAGGGCCAGATGTAGGTAAATACCATTTACCGATTCTAAAATACCGAATTGTACCGATTCAGTATTTTAGAATCGGTAAATGGTATGTAGGAATTCATTCGGTAATTTTTACCGAATCGTTAAAATTCGGTAAATACTGATTCGGTATTTACCGATTCGGTATTCCCCATTTATTCCTATGGGCCTGGAGGCCCATAGGAATAAATGAGAATTACTGATTCAGTAAATACCGAATCGGTAATAGGGGGTAGACCTACAAGGGTGGCAGGGTGTCCCATTGACACCCTGTTGCACCCCTGAATAGTGCATGGGTGCACATGTGGCACACATACATGTCCTAAGGGCATGTATGTCTGCCACATGGCACTGTTGAAAAAAGCACAAAATTGCTTTTTTAGCGGTTTTCGTTATTTACCAACAACTGATAGTTAGTGGTAAATAACGAATCCTTACAGGTGAAAAGCACTCACTTGAGTGCTTCCTACATTAAGGATTCGGTAATTTACTGATTCCTTAAATTACTGTATCCTTAAATTAGGCCCCTACATCTCAAATGCCTAATACCGGTTGTTAGGCTTCCTACATCTGGTTCTTAGTGTTTATGAAGAAAATGTAACAACAATCAAACCAGCTCAAGACGCAATCTCTACTGCGGGTTGGAGGATGTTTGGTTTCATTATAAACAACTGAACTACACAAATAAACATCACATTTTAAAAACGTGTGTAACGGGAGAACTTTAGACCCATGAAGCGGAAAAGGAGCGAGCTTGTGTGTGATGCATCAGCTGAGGGGCTGATTGCTCTTCAGCCATATTTATTTGAAAATCTTTCAGTGCCAAAACCTATTTCCCTATTTCTGCTTTTAAAACTGGCAAAATAAAAGTCCTCAAGTTGCTCTGTTGTAAATGGTCAAACCCAGGTAGCTAGTCCCATGTTCCAAGATTGTAGTATACAGTTTTTTGCTCTTGAAACATATGGCCTGAGTTTTGCTGCATTCACTAACAGATTATTTAGTTTATTGAATGACTCTAGTCTGTAGAGTTGGTGTTGAAAGTGGAGAAGTGTGGCTCAATGGTTAGAATGATTTAGAAAAGGGGGTGGTGATGAACAGAGTGTCTGAGTTAAACAGACCACTCTTACCTAGTCCAAAGATCAGGGCTTGATCCATCACCGTTATTTATCTCACTGCCCCATCCCAGCTCAGAACCTGGCTATATGCAAATCAGTCTGTCCCTGGCCCAGTGCATCATGGGAACAGGGCAGACTAAACTACCAGGCCAATTCTTCACCAGAAAGGAGACAAGCTACCGGGGACCGGTTTCTGGCATTTCAGCCTTCTTCGGCCCGGCTTGCTTGAATCCTGATGGAGCAGTGAGAAAGGGACTCATGTCTGAGTATACCCTGCCACACCTATAGTGGCCAAAAACGATTTACAAAAAGGGGGTGGTGATGAACAGAGTGTCTGAGTTAAACAGACCACTCTTACCCAGTCCAAAGATCAGGGCTTGATCCATCACCATTATTTATCTCACTGCCCCATCCCAGCTCAGAACCTGGCTATATGCAAATCAGTCTGTCCCTGGCCCAGTGCATCATGGGAACAGGGCAGACTAAACTACCAAGCCAATTCTTCACCAGAAAGGAGACAAGCTGGTTAGAATGGCAGACACTGATGCAGAGGTCTGACCCGGGACCAGGGTTCAATTCCCCGCCTCTGCGGGTCTTGGGCTCAATTTCCTTGGACCTGATAATTCTCGCCTCGGTGCCTATTCCAATCATGGGTCCCACTCGGCAACTCTGGGCAATAGCTTGCTTAATCTCCACAACGGCCCCCACAACGCTAGGATGCCTGGCTTCACCTTGGGGGTGCCCAGGAGTGGGCACTTCACAGGGAAAGGCCAGGAAGGGTTCCTCAGCGTACAAGTGCCGAGATGCCTCATGGTGATTCGTGCGCTATACAAGTACCATTACATTACATTACATTGAAGCCCAGTATGTGTCAATGAGAAGGTTTCAAGCTAGACTAAATTGTTTGGGCTTTTCACTCCCAGGTTTGCAGCGCGAACCCATCGTCCTGGTCCAGGAAGTCTGCTATGAAAATAAAAGGGGGCAACAATGCAGCCCTGTTTCAAGGTGTTGGCTGTACTGATCTAACAAATCGCAGTAGTGTGCTGTCACTCCCCCAAGACTGCAGTTTAAACCATAAACCACATCTGTCCACTCTTTCAAAAGAGGAGGTTTAGTCGACAAAGCAGCAAATGTAAATGTACAGGAATTTATATAGCGCAAATCACCGAGCGGTTTCTAAGCGCTTGCTTAGGGAACCAATCCTGGTATTCCCCTGAGAGTTAACCCCGGCAGGGTACCCGCAAGGTGAAAGCCAGGCATCCCGCCGCGAGGTGCCGTTGTGGAGATTAAGCAAGCTATTGCCCAGAGTCGCAGAGTGGGAACCCATGAATCTTTTAGGCACCGGAGCGAGAATTGTCGAGTCCATGGACATTTTTAGGACCCAAGACCCCGCCGAGCCGGGAATTGAAGCCTGGTCCCGGGCTGACCTCTGCTTCCAGGTCTGCCTCCTCTAACCAGTGAGCCATCTTCTCCACAAAGGTTTGCTCCTTTCTATTGAAGGCTGGGATTAATCCTTATGTTTGATGCCATGATGTTATCGATGGCGAAAGCCAGTTTAGTAGACTTCAACAGATCATTGTCATATGCCAACTCAGATAGTTTCCCCAACAAGAATTAGCAAACGGTTTACCATTGACATTGAAAAGTGCGATAAATCATTCATTTCTCCGGTCTGAACACTCTCCCTCCTTTTAAAGCTATTTTAATAATTAGGCCTGTGCGCAATTTTGATTCCGCTTGCAGAATTGGCAACATTTGGGTAACTCCGCTTTATGTTTGTAATGCGGAGTCACGGCCAAATTTACACAGCTTTTTTGATTCCTGAATGCAAGAGTTATAAAAGGAATTTGAATATCATTTTAAATTGCCACCCTCTTTTTTTAATTTCCTTTCAATGCCAGCAATATTCCAGGGGCCCGATTCACAGAACTAATTTAAGACAAAATCCTAAACTTACTACTTTTGGTATTCACAGAAGGCATTTAGTAGTAGTAAAGTTAGGATTTTGTCTTAAGTCAAACTTAAGACAGACTTAGGACAAACTCAAGACAGACTTAAGACAAACTTAAGACAGACTTAAGTTAGGATTTTGGCTTAAGTAGAAGTTCTGTTGAGTGGAGGTTTCTAGGTGGTTGGTGGAATGAGATGCAACTGTTAGGTAGGTGGGGCTTGAGTTGTGTAGTGCCTTGAATGTGTGTGTGAGGAGTTGGAATTGAGTGCATTTGTGTATCATGAGCAAGTCAATTTCCTTAGGGAAGGGCACAAGGGACCTTAACCCTGCGTGCAGGGTACAGAGGACCACTCCCCTGAGTGCAGGATACAAGAGACCTCAACCCTCAGTGCAGGGAACAGGAGACCACCTCCCTGAGTGCAGGGCACCAGGGCCTCTCTCCTGAGTGCAGGGCGCCAGGGGCCTCTCTCCTGAGTGCAGGGCACCAGGGCCTCTCTCCTGAGTGCAGGGCACCAGGGCCTCTCTCCTGAGTGCAGGGTGCAAGAGACCTCACCCTCAGTGCAGAATACAGGAGGCCACTCCCCTGAGTGCAGGGTGCAGGAGACCTCAACTCTCAGTGCAGAATACAGGAGTCCACTCCCCTGAGTGCAGGATGCAAGAGACCTCAACCCTCAGTGCAGGGAACAGAAGACCACCTCCCTGAGTGCAGGGCACCAGGGCCTCTCTCCTGAGTGCAGGGCACCAGGGCCTCTCTCCTGAGTGCAGGGCACCGGGGCCTCTCTCCTGAGTGCAGAGCACTAGAGCCTCTCTTCTTAGTGCAGGGCACTAGAGCCTCTCTCCTGAGTGCAGAGCACTAGGGCCTCTCTCCTGAGTGCAGGGCACTAGGGCCTCTCTCCTGAGTGCAGGGCACCGGGGCCTCTCTCCTGAGTGCAGGGTGCAAGAGACCTCAACCCTCAGTGCAGGGCACATGAGACCACCCCCCTGAGTGCAGAGCACCAGGGCATCTCTGCTGAGTGCAGGATACAGGAGGCCACTCCCCTGAGTGCAGGGTACAACAGACCTCAACCCTCAGTGCAGGGCACAGAAGACCACCTCCCTGAGTGCAGGGCACCAGGGCCTCTCACCTGAGTGAGGGTGCAAGAGACCTCAACCCTCAGTGCAGGATACAGGAGGCCACTCCACTGAGTGCAGGGTACAAGAGACCTTAACCCTCGGTGCAGGGCACAGAAGACCACCCCCCCCCCCTGAGTGCAGGGCACCAGGGCCTCTCTCCTGAGTGCAGGGCACTGGGGCCTCTCTCCTGAGTGCAGAGCACTAGAGCCTCTCTTCTTAGTGCAGGGCACTAGAGCCTCTCTCCTGAGTGCAGAGCACTAGGGCCTCTCTCCTGAGTGCAGGGCACTAGGGCCTCTCTCCTGAGTGCAGGGCACCGGGGCCTCTCTCCTGAGTGCAGAGCACTAGAGCCTCTCTTCTTAGTGCAGGGCACTAGAGCCTCTCTCCTGAGTGCAGAGCACTAGGGCCTCTCTCCTGAGTGCAGGGCACAAGGGCCTCTCTCCTGAGTGCAGGGCACCGGGGCCTCTCTCCTGAGTGCAGGGCACTAGGGCTTCTCTCCTGAGTGCAGGGCACCTGGGCCTCTCTCCTGAGTGCAGAGCACTAGGGCCTCTCTCCTGAGTGCAGGGCACTAGGGCCTCTCTCCTGAGTGCAGGGCACCGGGGCCTCTCTCCTGAGTGCAGGGCACCGGGGCCTCTCTCCTGAGTGCACGGCACCAGGGGCCTCTATTCTTAGTGCAAGGCACTAGAGCCTCTCTCCTGAGTGCAGAGCACTAGGGCCTCTCTCCTGAGTGCAGGGCACTAGGGCCTCTCTCCTGAGTGCAGGGCACTAGGGCCTCTCTACTTAGTGCTGGGCACCAGGGCCTCTCTCCTGAGTGCAGGGCACCAGGGCCTCTTTCCTGAGTGCAGGGCACTAGGGCCTCTCTCCTGAGTGCGGGGTACAAGAGACCTCAACCCTCAGTGCAGGGCACAGAAGACCACCTCCCTGAGTGCAGGGCACCGGGGCCTCTCTCCTGAGTGCAGGGCACCAGGGCCTCTCTCCTGAGTGCAGGGCACAGGAGACCACCCCCCTGAGTGCAGGGCACCAGGGCCTCTCTCCTGAGTGCAGGGCACAGGAGACCACCCCCCTGAGTGCAGGGCACTAGGGCCTCTCTCCTGAGTGCAGGACACTAGGGCCTCTCTCCTGAGTGCAGGGCACTAGGGCCTCTCTCCTGAGTGCAGGGCACTAGGGCCTCTCTCCTGAGTGCAGGGCACCGGGGCCTCTCTCCTGAGTGCAGGGCGCCAGGGCCTCTCTCCTGAGTGCAGGGCACTAGGGCCTCTCTCCTGAGTGCAGGGCACCGGGGCCTCTCTCCTGAGTGCAGGGCACTAGGGCCTCTCTCCTGAGTGCAAGGCACCAGGGCCTCTCTCCTGAGTGCAGGCCACTAGGACCTCTCTCCTGAGTGCAGGGTACTAGGGCCTCTCTCCTGAGTACAGGGCACCGGGGCCTCTCTCCTGAGTGCAGGGCACCAGGGCCTCTCTCCTGAGTGCAGGGCACTAGGGCCTCTCTCCTGAGTGCAGGGCACCGGGGCCTCTCTCCTGAGTGCAGGGCGCCAGGGCCTCTCTCCTGAGTGCAGGGCACCAGGGCCTCTCTCCTGAGTGCAGGGCACCGGGGCCTCTCTGCACTCCTCCTGAGTGCAGGGCACCGGGGCCGCTCTCCTGAGTGCACGGCACCAGGGCCTCTCTCCTGAGTGCAGGGCACCAGGGGCCTCTCTCCTGAGTGCAGGGCACCAGGCTCTCTCTCCTGAGTGCAGGGCACTAGGGCCTCTCTCCTGAGTGCAGGGCACTAGGGCCTCTCTACTTAGTGCTGGGCACCAGGGCCTCTCTCCTGAGTGCAGGGCACCAGGGCCTCTCTCCTGAGTGCAGGGCACTAGGGCCTCTCTCCTGAGTGCGGGGTACAAGAGACCTCAACCCTCAGTGCAGGGCACAGAAGACCACCTCCCTGAGTGCAGGGCACCGGGGCCTCTCTCCTGAGTGCAGGGCACCAGGGCCTCTCTCCTGAGTGCAGGGCACAGGAGACCACCCCCCTGAGTGCAGGGCACCAGGGCCTCTCTCCTGAGTGCAGGGCACCAGGGCCTCTCTCCTGAGTGCAGGGAACAGGAGACCACCCCCCTGAGTGCAGGGCACTAGGGCCTCTCTCCTGAGTGCAGGACACTAGGGCCTCTCTCCTGAGTGCAGGGCACTAGGGCCTCTCTCCTGAGTGCAGGGCACCGGGGCCTCTCTCCTGAGTGCAGGGCGCCAGGGCCTCTCTCCTGAGTGCAGGGCACTAGGGCCTCTCTCCTGAGTGCAGGGCACCGGGGCCTCTCTCCTGAGTGCAGGGCACCAGGGCCTCTCTCCTGAGTGCAAGGCACCAGGGCCTCTCTCCTGAGTGCAGGCCACTAGGGCCTCTCTCCTGAGTGCAGGGCACTAGGGCCTCTCTCCTGAGTACAGGGCACTAGGGCCTCTCTCCTGAGTGCAGGGCACCAGGGCCTCTCTCCTGAGTGCAGGGCGCCAGGGCCTCTCTCCTGAGTGCAGGGCACTAGGGCCCCTCTCCTGAGTACAGGGCACCGGGGCCTCTCTCCTGAGTGCAGGGCACCAGGGTCTCTCTCCTGAGTGCAAGGCACCAGGGCCTCTCTCCTGAGTGCAGGCCACTAGGGCCTCTCTCCTGAGTGCAGGGCACTAGGGCCTCTCTCCTGAGTACAGGGCACCGGGGCCTCTCTCCTGAGTGCAGGGCACCAGGGCCTCTCTCCTGAGTGCAGGGCACTAGGGCCTCTCTCCTGAGTGCAGGGCACCGGGGCCTCTCTCCTGAGTGCAGGGCGCCAGGGCCTCTCTCCTGAGTGCAGGGCACCAGGGCCTCTCTCCTGAGTGCAGGGCACCGGGGCCTCTCTCCTGAGTGCAGGGCACCAGGGCCTCTCTCCTGAGTGCAGGGCACTAGGGCCTCTCTCCTGAGTGCAGGGCACCAGGGCCTCTCTCCTGAGTGCAGGGCACTAGGGCCTCTCTCCTGAGTGCAGGGCACTAGGGCCTCTCTCCTGAGTGCAGGGCACCGGGGCCTCTCTCCTCAGTGCAGGGCACCGGGGCCTCTCTCCTGAGTGCAGGGCACCAGGGCCTCTCTCCTGAGTGCAGGGCACCGGGGCCTCTCTCCTGAGTGCAGGGCACCAGGGCCTCTCTCCTGAGTGCAGGGCACCAGGAGCCTCTCTCCTGAGTGCAGGGCACCAGGGGCCTCTCTCCTGAGTGCACGGCACCAGGGGTCTCTCTCCTGAGTGCAGGGCACAAGGGCCCTCTCTCCTGAGTGCAGGACACCAGGGCCTCTCTCCTGAGTGCAGGGCGCCAGGGCCTCTCTCCTGAGTGCAGGGCACCAGGGCCTCTCTCCTGATTGCAGGGCACAAGGGGCCTCTCTCCTGAGTGCACGGCACCAGGGGTCTCTCTCCTGAGTGCAGGGCACCAGGGCCTCTCTCCTGAGTGCAGGGCACCAGGGCCTCTCTCCTGAGTGCAGGGCACTAGGGCCTCTTTCCTGAGTGCAGGGCGCCAGGGCCTCTCTCCTGAGTGCAGGGCACTAGGGCCTCTCTCCTGAGTGCAGGACACCAGGGCCTCTCTCCTGAGTGCAGGGCACCAGGGCCTCTCTCCTGAGTGCAGGGCACCTGGCCCTCTCTCCTGAGTGCAGGGCACTAGGGCCTCTTTCCTGAGTGCAGGGCACCGGGGCCTCTCTCCTGAGTGCAGGGCACCAGGGCCTCCCTCCTGAGTGCAGGGCACCAGGGCCTCTGTCCTGAGTGCAGGGCACCAGGGCCTCTCTCCTGAGTGCAGGGCACCAGGGGCCTCTCTCCTGAGTGCAGCGCACCAGGGGTCTCTCTCCTGAGTGCAGGGCACCAGGGCCCTCTCTCCTGATTGCAGGGCACCAGGGGCCTCTCTTCTGATTGCACGGCACCAGGGGTCTCTCTCCTGAGTGCAGGGCACCAGGGCCTCTCTCCTGAGTGCAGGGCACCGGGGCCTCTCTCCTGAGTGCAGGGCACTAGGGCCTCTCTCCTGAGTGCAGGGCACCGGGCCTCTCTCCTGTGTGCAGGGCACCGGGGCCTCTCTCCTGAGTGCAGGGCACCGGGCCTCTCTCCTGAGTGCAGGGCACCGGGGCCTCTCTCCTGAGTGCAGGGCACCAGGGCCTCTCTCCTGAGTGGAGGGCACCGGGGGCCTCTCTCCTGAGTGCAGGACACCAGGAGCCTCTCTCCTGAGTGCAGGGCACTAGGGCCTCTCTCCTGAGTGCAGGGCACCAGGGCCTCTCTCCTGAGTGCAGGGCACCGGGGCCTCTCTCCTGAGTGCAGGGCACTAGGGCCTCTCTCCTGAGTGCAGGGCACCGGGACCTCTCTCCCGAGTGCAGGGCACTAGGTCCTCTCTCCTGAGTGCAGGACACTAGGGCCTCTCTCCTGAGTGCAGGGCACCAGGGCCTCTCTCCTGAGTGCAGGGCACTAGGGCCTCTCTCCTGAGTGCAGGGCACTAGGGTCTCTCTCCTGAGTGCACGGCACCAGGGGTCTCTCTCCTGAGTGCAGGGCACCAGGGCCCTCGCTCCTGATTGCAGGGCACCAGGGGCCTCTCTCCTGAGTGCACGCACCAGGGGTCTCTCTCCTGAGTGCAGGGCACTAGGGCCTCTCTCCTGAGTGCAGGGCACTAGGGCCTCTCTCCTGAGTGCATGGCACCAGGCCCTCTCTCCTGATTGCAGGGCACAAGGGGCCTCTCTCCTGAGTGCACGGCACCAGGGGTCTCTCTCCTGAGTGCAGGGCACCAGGGCCTCCCTCCTGAGTGCAGGGCACTAGGGCCTCTCTCCTGAGTGCAGGGCACTAGGGCCTCTCTCCTGAGTGCACGGCACCAGGGGTCTCTCTCCTGAGTGCAGGGCACCAGGGCCCTCTCTCCTGATTGCAGGGCACCAGGGGCCTCTCTCCTGAGTGCACGGCACCAGGGGTCTCTCTCCTGAGTGCAGGGCACTAGGGCCTCTCTCCTGAGTGCAGGACACTATGGCCTCTCTCCTGAGTGCAGGGCACCAGGGCCTCTCTCCTGAGTGCAGGGCACTAGGGCCTCTCTCCTGAGTGCAGGGCACTAGGGCCTATCTCCTGAGTGCACGGCACCAGGGGTCTCTCTCCTGAGTGCAGGGCACCAGGGCCCTCTCTCCTGATTGCAGGGCACCAGGGGCTTCTCTCCTGAGTGCACGGCACCAGGGGTCTCTCTCCTGAGTGCAGGGCACCAGGGCCTCTCTCCTGAGTGCAGGGCACTAGGGCCTCTCTCCTGAGTGCAGGGCACTAGGGCCTCTTTCCTGAGTGCAGGGCACCGGGGCCTCTCTCCTGAGTGCAGGGCACCAGGGCCTCCCTCCTGAGTGCAGGGCACCAGGGCCTCTCTCCTGAGTGCAGGGCACCAGGGCCTCTCTCCTGAGTGCAGGGCACCGGGGCCTCTCTCCTGAGTGCAGGGCACCAGGGGCCTCTCTCCTGAGTGCACGGCACCAGGGGTCTCTCTCCTGAGTGCAGGGCACCAGGGCCCTCTCTCCTGATTGCAGGGCACCAGGGGCCTCTCTCCTGAGTGCACGGCACCAGGGGTCTCTCTCCTGAGTGCAGGGCACCAGGGCCTCTCTCCTGAGTGCAGGGCACCGGGGCCTCTCTCCTGAGTGCAGGGCACTAGGGCCTCTCTCCTGAGTGCAGGGCACCGGGCCTCTCTCCTGTGTGCAGGGCACCAGGGCCTCTCTCCTGAGTGCAGGGCACCGGGCCTCTCTCCTGAGTGCAGGGCACCAGGAGCCTCTCTCCTGAGTGCAGGGCACTAGGGCCTCTCTCCTGAGTGCAGGGCACCAGGGCCTCTCTCCTGTGTGCAGGGCACCGGGGCCTCTCTCCTGAGTGCAGGGCACTAGGGCCTCTCTCCTGAGTGCAGGGCACCGGGGCCTCTCTCCTGAGTGCAGGACACTAGGGCCTCTCTCCTGAGTGCAGGGCACCAGGGCCTCTCTCCTGAGTGCAGGGCACTAGGGCCTCTCTCCTGATTGCAGGGCACTAGGGTCTCTCTCCTGAGTGCACGGCACCAGGGGTCTCTCTCCTGAGTGCAGGGCACCAGGGCCCTCTCTCCTGATTGCAGGGCACCAGGGGCCTCTCTCCTGAGTGCACGGCACCAGGGGTCTCTCTCCTGAGTGCAGGGCACTAGGGCCTCTCTCCTGAGTGCAGGGCACTAGGGCCTCTCTCCTGAGTGCACGGCACCAGGGGTCTCTCTCCTGAGTGCAGGGCACCAGGGCCCTCTCTCCTGATTGCAGGGCACAAGGGGCCTCTCTCCTGAGTGCACGGCACCAGGGGTCTCTCTCCTGAGTGCAGGGCACCAGGGCCTCTCTCCTGAGTGCAGGGCACTAGGGCCTCTCTCCTGAGTGTAGGGCACCGGGGCCTCTCTCCTGAGTGCAGGGCACCAGGGGCCTCTCTCCTGAGTGCACGGCACCAGGGGTCTCTCTCCTGAGTGCAGGGCACCAGGGGTCTCTCTCCTGAGTGCAGGGCACCAGGGCCCTCTCTCCTGATTGCAGGGCACCAGGGGCCTCTCTCCTGAGTGCACGGCACCAGGGGTCTCTCTCCTGAGTGCAGGGCACTAGGGCCTCTCTCCTGAGTGCAGGGCACTAGGGCCTCTCTCCTGAGTGCAGGGCACAGGAGACCACCCCCCTGAGTGCAGGGCACCGGGGCCTCTCTCCTGAGTGCAGGGCACCAGGGGCCTCTCTCCTGAGTGCAGGGCACCGGGGCCTCTCTCCTGAGTGCAGGGCACCAGGGGCTCTCTCCTGAGCGCAGTGCAGAGGAGACCTCTCAAGTGAAATGCAGAGGAGACCTCTCCTGAGTGCAGTGGAGACCTCTCCTGAGTGCAGTGGAGACCTCTCCTGAGTGCAGTGCAGAGGAGACCTCTCTCCTAGGCGAAGGACACATTTGACCTCTCCTCTGAATGCAGGTCACAGGAGACCTCCCTCTGAGTGCAGTGCAGAGGAGACCTCTCCTGAGTGCAGGGCAGAGGAGACCTCTCCTGAGTGCAGTGCTGAGCAGACCTCTCCTGAGTGCAGAGGAGACCTCCCTCTGAGTGCAGGGCAGAAGAGACCTCTCCTGAGTGCAGTGGAGACCTCTCTTGAGTGCAGGTCACAGGAGACCTCCCTCTGAGTGCAGTGGAGACCTCTCCTGAGTGCAGTGGAGACCTCTCCTGAGTGCAGGTCACAGGAGACCTCCCTCTGAGTGCAGTGGAGACCTCTCCTGAGTGCAGGTCACAGGAGACCTCCCTCTGAGTGCAGTGCAGAGGAGACATCTCCTGAGTGCAGTGGAGACCTCTCTTGAGTACAGGTCACATGAGACCTCTCCTGAGTGCAGTGCAGAGGAGACCTCTCCTGAGTGCAGTGGAGACCTCTCCTGAGTGCAGGTCACAGGAGACCTCCCTCTGAGTGCAGTGCAGTGAGACCGCTCCTGAGTGCAGTGCAGTGAGACCTCTCCTGAGTGCAGGTCACAGGAGACCTCCCTCTGAGTGCAGTGGAGACCTCTCCTGAGTGCAAGTCACAGGAGACCTCTCCTGAGTGCAGTGGAGACCTCTCTTGCGTGCAGGTCACAGGAGACCTCCCTCTGAGTGCAGTGCAGTGGAGACCTCTCCTGAGTGCAGTGCAGAGTAGACCTCTCCTGAGTGCAGTGCAGTGAGACCTCTCCTGAGTGCAGGGCAGAGGAGACCTCTCCCCTGAGTGCAGGTCACAGGAGACCTCCCTCTGAGTGCAGTGCAGTGGAGACCTCTCCTGAGTGCAGTGCAGAGGAGACCTCTCCTGAGTGCAGTGCAGAGGAGCCCTTCCTCTGAGTGCAGTGGAGACCTCTCCTGAGTGTAGTGGAGACCTCTCCTGAGTGCAGTGGAGACCTCTCCTGAGTGCAGTGGAGACCTCTCCTGAGTGCAGTGGAGAGGAGACCTCTCCTGAGTGCAGTGCAGAGGAGACCTCTCCTGAGTGCAGTGCAGAGGAGGCCTCTCCTGAGTGCAGTGCAGAGGAGACCTCTCCTGAGTGCAGTGCAGAGGAGACCTCTCCTGAGTGCAGTGGAGACCTCCCTCTGAGTGCAGTGGAGACCTCTCCTGAGTGCAGTGGAGACCTCTCCTGAGTGCAGTGGAGACCCATCCTGAGTGCAGTGGAGACCTCTCCTGAGTGCAGTGGAGACCTCTCCTAAGTGCCGTGGAGACCTCCTGCCAGGTGTGTCTCCTAAAGCCCGCCTGAACATTTTGAGTGTTCCCACACCGGAGCGAGTTGCACCCACAATCCAGAGCTCTCAGGCTGTCTACCCACCCAGCTTCTCAAGGGTTCCAGTTGTCCATTACCTGTCTGAGTATGTTGCTGAGTGCCCATAGCTGCCATGCATGCTGGTACTTGCAGTGCTCAGTTTGTAAAAAAATGAATGCAGGGCCCTTGTCAGGAGGGCAATGCAGCTTGCACCACCTGCTGCCCCGGTCAGTGCTGCCAATGATACTAACAACACAGCTACTAACCATTACACGCCTACACGTTTGACAATTCAGACTGAGCAACACCCCCAAAGCTATAAGAATGGCTTGGATGGCGAGTATTCGACATTTGTAAGGTATATTGACTTAATAAACAACTGTTATTGTGCTTATCTCTGAATTAGATAAACAGCGCCTCCATGTGGCAGACTGTCCTAAGTGCCGGTATTGACAATTAGTGCCAGTTCCGAGCACCGGAAACCACTGGCTCAAATTAAGCACTGTAAACTTGCAGTGTTAAATTTATAATAAGAAAAAGAAAAGTACGAATCTCAGAATACTTACAGAAAACTAGACTTGACGAGTTGCTTGTGTCTGACATGTGACAGCTGGAGGTCTTTGGGACTGCCCCAGGGCACACATAGTACTTCAGCAGTGCTTCGAGGAAGGATGTGTCACGAGCCTAAAATATCCTGACCGTGACGGTCCCCATGTGACTCGGCTTCGTTCCACACTGGCCACCGACGAGCCTGCACATGCTGGCCGCAACTGGGGCACTCATTTTAAAATGAAGGTCTAATGTCTGTGTAATCCGTTCCATCCGTCCCTCCGTCTGTCAGCTGCTCCACCAGCCAGTGCAGGGTTCCCACCACCCCAGGGGACGGGGTGGCTGCTTCCTGTGTGTGCCTCTACAGGACAGAAGGACACTCTGGAATAAACTTCTCTATGAACATTGTGACTTTTAAAGCATAAGCTCGCATGTAATGCTAAGAAAATTGTCCTGCATAAAATATCTTTCAAGCAAAACAGGTGTCTTCATCTCCCATGCAATACAGGGTCTCCCGCCTGCCAGATTACGAGTGAAATTCTGGTCTGGTGGGTGGTGCTCTTGCGGTCTGAGGCGGTGGTCTGTCAGGCTGATCGAAGAGCCTGACAAACAGACTGCCCGTCTCAGAGAGTCAAATGCACCTTCTTGCATGGTCTGGGATACATGCCACACCATGCAGGAACAGGGGGTGCAAGACAGGGGGCACTACATATGCTCCCCCGCAGGCCCAGGAGCAGCAGGGGGCCCTATTAGGGCCTCTTTGTTGCCTCTTCCCTACCCTTTTCATGGCTGGCTCGCTGCCATTAAGAGTGGTGGAGAGGCAATTACTGATATGTTTGGTGGTCCCTGTAGGTGGCAGTAGTTACACAGCTTTTCTCATTTTCTTCCATTGGTCTCCTTGGTGGAAGTGATGGCAGAGATAATATTATTTTCTCCTATTTTTCATTCTAGGTGGTAGTGTTCACACAGCCTACTGCAGACAAAATAAGTACAGCTTTCCACTAGATGGATGTGTTGACAAGTTTGTTATCATTTTTCCTATTTCACTCAGTAGGTGGCAGTGTTCACACAGCTAGTATCATTGTCTCCCATTGGTCCCTGTAGATGGCAGTGTTGACACAGCTAGTAACATTGTCTCCCATTGGTCCCTGTGGGTGGCAGTGTTGACACAGCTAGTATCATTGTCTCCCATTGGTCCCTGTAGATGGCAGTGTTGACACAGCTAGTATCATTGTCTCCCATTGGTCCCTGTAGATGGCAGTGTTCACACAGCAAGTATCATTGTCTCCCATTGGTCCCCGTAGGTGGCAGTGTTGACACAGCTAGTATCATTGTCTCCCATTGGTCCCCGTAGGTGGCAGTGTTGACACAGCTAGTATCATTGTGTCCCATTGGTCCCTGTAGATGGCAGTGTTGACACAGCTAGTATCATTGTCTCCCATTGGTCCCTGTGGGTGGCAGTGTTGACAGAGCTAGTATCATCGTCTCCAATTGGTCCCCTTAGGTGGCAGTGTTGACAGAGCTAGTATCATGCTATCCCTCCGCTATCCTTCTCAATCCAAATAACTGATTAATATCCAGCACACAAATTACTTTCATAATTCACAATACTAATTCACCACTAATCCTTATGGGTTCGGGAGTAGCGTGCTACTCGCCAAGAAAGTGCTTCAACACCCCATTAGGTGTAACAAGAGCTATATAAATGCAAACCTTTTTTCCCTCTTCCATCCCTCCGCTATCCTTCTCAATACAAATAACTGACTAATATCCACCACTCAAATTCCTTTCATATTTCACTATACTAATTAACCACTTATCCTTCTGGCTTCCAGAATAGCGTGCTACTTACAGAAAAAGCTCTTTGACATCTCGTCAGGGACAGTAAGCGCTATAGAAATGCAATTACAATACATTGCAATTATCTTCCATTGGTCCCCATAGGTGTCAGTGGTGACAAAGCTAGTATCATTGTCTACCATTGGTCCCTTTAGGTGGCCGTGTTGACAGAGCTAGTATCATTGTCTCCTATTGGTCCCTGTGGGTGGCAGTGTTGACACAGCTAGTATCATTGTCTCCCATTGGTCCCCGAAGCTGGCAGTACTGACACAGCTGATATCATGTTCTCTTTGTCCCAGCAGGTGGCAGTGTTGACACAGCCTACTTTAGGCAGTATTACTACAGCTTTCCTCCCGCCAAGAGAAGGCAGCTTTGCTGGACTCTGTGGACAGTCCCTCCTGAGCTCTGCCTGGATCTGGGTGTTTTACAAGGAAGAGAGTTGGTCTGGTAAGGAGGATGGCGCAAAGAGAGCCTTAGAGGCAGGCGCAGTGCGTCCATTGGGGCGTGGGGGCGTAGCCCCCCGCCCGCAGTTCGCAGCTCCCTCCGTGTTTATCTGAACTTAAGTAAACTGAGTTTACTTAAGTTCAAAGACGCGAGCCAAGGCAGGAGAATTGATAATCATGTCAGTCAGCATGACGTCAGACCGCCCACCCCCTTCAGAGTCTGAAGGGGTGGGCGGTCTGGCAACATGTTGATTGAAATGATTGTCACCAGACACCAGGGCAACAGGGAGGCAGCAACACAAGTGCGCATGAGTGGGGATGGAGGGAGAATTTTTTACTGTGCCCACTCATGCGCACTTGTGTTTGGGCTTTTTTGCGCATGCCCATTAGAGCCCTTCGGTCTCCTAATGGGCGTGCTGAGGGCGTAGAATAACCTGTGCCTCAAGGCAATCCTAGTGCTCCAGCAGCGCCAGGATTGGCTGAGAGGGGCTGCCAGTCCAGTGACGTGAAGGTGCCAAGGGTAGCAGAGGTGGCCCAGACCTGTACCGGCGGTTAGGTAAGTTTTGTTTTATATAATTCTCTCCCCCCCGCGACATCATCCCGCGAGCCGCGACTGCTCAGAGGCGTATATCCTTGGAGGAGGAGGAAGGTGCCACCGGCCCCCAGTGGTAAACCCTTGGGAATGCCCCATCTAGGCATATTCCCGCCAGGATTTGTACAGGACCACTGGACAGCCTGAGTGCAGGGCAGGTGGGCATTAGTCCTACCATAGACTGGGAGACTAGATCTGGCTCTGCTGGTCCTTAGTTACTTGAAGAGAAGGTAATCACCGGGCAGCATCCCAGGCCTGCATTATTTTTCACATCATGCCACCTCAGCATGGACCATCCATATGCAGATCTGTCTTTTTTATGTCTTTATTTCTACATTTGTGTATTGATTCCGCATATCAGTACAGCACGAAAGCATCTGTTCTCATAAGCAAAGTTGGGCATGTTTACTTGTAGTCAAACAAAGGCGAAGTCCAGAGGCTCCCACGTCATCTCCAGTCCACAGTTTCTGAGAGAAGAACAACCCGGAAGAAAACCGACCCGTGACCTCTGACACCACGTCAAGGTCGCACTCCATAATGTGTCCAGCAGCAGAGGCCTAGAGCCGAACGAAGCTACTGGGAGACCATGTGTGTGGTATTCCATTACACTATGTCATTCCATTACACTATGTCATTTAGAACTTTTCTATGTCACTCAGTAGAGTGCTTGCTCTTGGAATGTCCACCACCAAGAGAAGGATCAGGGAACACTATTGGTGGCCTGGTATTGATGCCATGGTAGATAATTGGGTCAGGAATTGTTCCCCTTGCTCTTTAAGTGATAAATCTGTGAA
Source organism: Lissotriton vulgaris (assembly GCF_964263255.1). NCBI lineage: Eukaryota > Metazoa > Chordata > Amphibia > Caudata > Salamandridae > Lissotriton > Lissotriton vulgaris. Next base: position 138,124 of record NW_028255728.1, on the reverse strand, counting down.
GAGTTTGGCTGTCGACATCACTCCCATTGAGTACGCTAATGGTCCTTGGCGTAGGTTAGCAATTGATATTATTGGACCCTTCAGTTATCAGTCTGGTAAGGAAATGTATGGTTTAGTTTTAATTGACTACTTCTCTAAGTGGCCTGAATTAAAAATTGTTGAGAAAATTTCCTCAGAGCATGTAATTGATTTCCTTGATGAGATTTTTGCTAGAGAAGGTTTGCCAGAGGAACTTATCTCAGACAATGGGCCACAGTTCATCAGCAATGAGTTTGAGTGTTTTTTGAAAAAATGTGGGGTCATTCACAAAAGGACTTCTAATTATTTTCCACAAGCCAATGGCCAAGTTGAAAGGTTCAACAAAGTTATCAAAGAATCTTGTCAATTGGCCGTTAAGAGTGGTTTGAAGTGGAAGAAAGCACTCCAGGCTACTTTATTAACTTATCGGTTTTCTCCCAATTCTGTCACTGGTCTATCCCCTTTTGAATTATTGCGAGGGAGGAAACCAGGTTCTCGACTCTTTCCCTGGTGGTTAAAAAGTGATACTCCCTACGAGGTAGATTTCAAGACATTAAAGAATAGAATTGGGAAATACCAAGAAAGTATGTCCCAGCACTCCGCCAAAAAGAAGTATAACACTTGTAGTGTAAAGGTGGGTGATCGAGTTCGTGTAAAAATGGGTGGTTTGTTTCACAAGAATGTCTCTAGATGGTCTGATCCCATCAAAGTAATTGAAATCTTTAGCAAAGCTGTCAGAGTTGAAGGAGGGAAAATATGGAATTTGAGAAGGATTTCCTTATGCAAACCCCTTGTTACCCCTCCTCAAAAGTCTACTCTTCCAGAGAAACTCGTTTCAGATAGTCAAAAGTCTACTTTCCCAGAGAAACTTGTTTCAGATGGTCCAGAAAAACTCGTTTCAGATAGTTCCTCTGGTATGCAGGAACTTCTCTCAGATCATGTCTCAGATGGTTTCTCTGGTATGCATGAAGTTTATGACAATTTGGAAAAGGAGATTGTAAGCAATTCTGATTTTGTGATCAATTCTGATTCTCGACCAATTCCTAATATTGCCATAGACAATCAATCTGATGTTGTGTGTGAAGATATCTCATTAAGACGTAGCGAGCGTGTTAAGTTTGCTCCTTCAAAGTTTAAAGATTTCATTAGAACTTAAAATTCTTTTTGCACTTTATTTTTTTTTTGTCCTTTTATTTTGTTTTTTTTGTCGTTGTTTTCTTTGTTTTTTTTAAAGGGGGGAGGTGTGTGGTATTCCATTACACTATGTCATTCCATTACACTATGTCATTTAGAACTTTTCTATGTCACTCAGTAGAGTGCTTGCTCTTGGAATGTTTCTCCTCGAGTTGTACTGGTCTGCTGAATGCTGGATGAGGATACCTGTTACTGGCTGTGGTTGTTAAGCTGTTCTTCCTCAATAAACCTACTTGAACCTACTCTTCGTGTAGTCCCAATTACTACAATGTGGATGGCAGGGGGAGAGGGGTGGAAGGAAAGTGGGGCAGGAGGATGCGACGGGAGCATTTAAGACCCTCTACTGCGTCGGTAGGGAGAAATTGAGGGGCAGATTTACAATAAGTGGCGCATCCCTGCAAATCAGCAGGGATGCGCCACTTATTGTGTGCCACGCCTCCGCCACCACGGATGCGCAGCATTTACAATGCGCAGCATTTACAATGCGGCGTACAATGCGGCGCACCGTGACGCATCTGTGCCATAAAGGCGGCACATTGCTGGAGTTGCGTCGCAGCTCTAGCAATGCTCTGGGGGGCCCTATCTTTACAATGCTGCGTCAATCCTTACGCCTGCTTCAAGCAGGAGCAGGGTTTTGACGCAGCATGGGCTCAAAAGTGACTGAGTGAAATCTTGTAGATTTCACTCAGCCACTTTTAGGAGGCGTTCCTGCGCCGGAACGCCCCCCCCCCTGCACAGGAACGCCTACTTCTGGCGCAGGGCTTTACAACATGACGCATCTCCGTGATGCGTCACGTTGTAAATACCCCGCACCGTGGCATAAAAGAGGTGCAAGGGGCTTGTAAATCTGCCCCTGAGGACCCTTGCGATATCGTTTGGCGGAACACTTCTAGGGAATGTAGGGGTGCACCCGTGATGGAGGGTACCCATGATAAGCTCCCTCAAACGGCAGATGCCGATCCAGCCTTTATCCACACTAGGGCATACATCCAGTGGTGGCTCCTCGGCAATAGTCGAGGAGCGTTGCCCTATTGGCTCAAAGCCAGCGGCTGAAAAATGATATTTTTTTATGATTTTATTTTCTAGCTGCTGGCTGAGCCAGCGTGTGCAGGGAGGGGTGCGGCTGGGCCATGGGAGGGGGAGGGGAAGTGGTTGGTGCACTTTTAAGTGAGCATGCGTGTTTGAGCAGCTGACTTAAGCCAACCAAACTGACATGCGCACTTAGAGGTTTCTCTAACCCAACTGTATTGCACAGTCGGGTTGGAGAAATAGCACAGACTCCCTGAGTGTGCATTAATCCAGCCCACTCAGACCAATCCCCACGCTGCTGTCATTCATGCGTGAGAGCAGCACTGGGATTGGATGGGGAGTCCATGATGCTGTCTCAGGGACTGCTGGGACCAGGAACTGGATGCAGAGGAGTACAAGGTGTCCGGCAGCACCAGGTAAGTCCTGCACCTCCTGCATCCACCTCACCACTCCTAATCTCTGTCGGCCGCCACTGTAAACATTCACTTGGATGGTGAGTGCAATCATGTAGGGCCCGATTCACAGAATGAACTTAGGACTAAATCCTAAACTTACTACTATTTGGTATTCACAGAATGCACTTACTACTTTCGGGATTCACAGAGTGAACTTACTACTTTCGGGATTCACAGAATAAACTTACTACTTTCGGTATTCACAGAATAGATTTAAGACTACTAACTTAACGTCCAAACTTGGGCCGGAAATTCCGGCCCGGAGGTGGAGCTTCCGGCTTGGGGGCAGAGCTTGTGGCCCAGAGGCGGAGCTTCCGGCCCGGAGGCAGAGTTTGCAGCTTGGAGGCAGAGTGTAGTGACCTCAGTAAGACGTGGAAACAGGAAACAGAGAGTAGTTGTAGGCAGGAACAAGTATTTAATCAAGAGAGAGAAGAAATGCATGCAGCTCCAGTAAAGGTACATCAAGAATAATCAAGATCCACCAGTTACTGTTGCCCAGCATCCAAACATTCCAATTACATATATAACATTCTAATTAAAGGAACATGCCATCACTACACAGAGCTTCCGGCTCGAAGGTGGGGATTTTAGCCATGGCTGTAATCTCCACCTCTGGGCCGCAAGCTCCGACTCCGGGCCGGAAGCTCCGCCTCCGGGCCGCAAGCTCCGCCCCCAAGCCGGAAGCTCCGCCTCCGGGTCACAAGCTCCGCCCCCAAGCCGGAATGCTCCAATATCCACCCAGCAGCGGTCATTGTGGGGAGGCACTTGTCTCCACAGGCTCACTCTCTTCCACCTCGAGCTCACCTTGGACAAGAGTCTCAGAAGCGTCCTCGGGTGGGTGCGGCCCTGCACCTGGCTCCTGGATATTGTAGCTGCGGTCATCCACAGGCCGCATGCTGCCTCCTCGGTCACTTGAGATTGGTCGTCTCAGGGGGTTGACCATGCTGGGCCCATTGTTTGCTGGGGCCCCTGTTGCTGCAGCACCGAGCTGGGTTTCCAAAAAGCACCGAAACTCCAGAATCAGATGGCCATATTCACCAGCAGCCTGACCGCCCGCCGGGCTTATCCGTCTTGACCCTGCTCCAGTGGGAAGAGTCCAGCCCAAACTGCCATGCCAGGTCCTCCCTGAACCAGAATCCAAGCAAACCAGAACCAGTTTCATCCTATCTAGGGCTCATCAGCCAGGTACAGCTTGTGTGCATGGGTCCCGGGTCTGGGTATATCCATCCCACTTAGGGGGAACCACAAAAGGATTAAAAAAAAGAGATGGGTTGAATGCTTGAATTAATCTCAGGACTGGTAAGTACTCTGGCCACATCCGAGTCCATGTATTTTGCCCATCATGCCACCTCAGTGTGGACCCAGCCATATGCAAACCAGTCTTGACCCTGCTCCAATGTGACTGGACTCTGAGAAGCTCAAGTTTTCTAATGCTTGTGGGCAGGTCCATCTGTCCAGAGGTCCCACGCTGCCTCGTGTCCCGTGTGACACCTTAAGTCCAACTGAAGATGTTGAGAGTTCTCACACCGGTGTGAGTCGCACCACAGTCCAGAGCTCTCAAGGTGTCTTGCCCCTGCTAGCTCCCCCCTTCTCAAGAGCTCTAGTCATCCGTGTCCTGTCTGAGTAGCTCGTCGCGTGCCCTTCCCTGCTTTGCATGCTGGTACTTGTAGTCTTACATTTGTAATAAGAAAAGGAAAACTACAAATCCCAGAATACTAACAGAGATCTGGACCTGCTGAGTTGCTTGTGTCTGACATGTGACAGCTGGAGGTCTTTGGCACTCCAGGACACACATGGCATCAGCCCCGCAGGGCTTCGAAGAAGGATGTGTCACGAGCCTAAAATATCCTGACCGTGACTGTCCCCATGTGACTCGGCTTCCTTCCACACTGGCCACAACCGCTCCAATTATTTTGAAATTAAGGCCGAATTTCTATGTCATCCATGCCATCCGTCCGTCTGTCTGTCAGCTCTCCCCCCAGTCAGTGCAGGGTTCCCACCACCCCAGGGGGCAGGCTGCCAGGTTTCCGCGTGTGCCTGTGCAGGACAGAAGGACACTCTGGAACAGGCAGTGGGTGAGCAACATTCTGTTTATTGCATTCTCCTGAAGGTCTGCAGAAAACTTCGCACATCTACGTGAAAACTGTGACTGTTGAAGCACATGCCCGTCTTTAAAAGTAAGAACATTGCTTTGCATAAAACATGTTTCCAGCAAAACTGCTGTGTTGGTCTCCCGTGCAGCCTCAATATGCACAGAAAGACTTTGGAAATGGTCGATTTCAACAGAAAGATTCTGAAACCTTCGCCATCGTTCACAGAAATAAACCACATAACGTAAACTTGCAGAAAAAACATCTGCATTTGTTTTCCATCTTGGCTAGTGTGATTAGAGTTAAAAGTATTTCCATATGTGAAGAAATCGTCTCATGGGTGAGGCTAAAAATGGAAAGTTAGGGAAGTTTCTATAGAGCAGAAGTTGCAAACATTGTAAAAACTTTGTTTGTGGAAAAAAACTCTTCAGACACCCGTAAAAAGCCTCAAATGATTCTATTCGCAACTAACATACAAAGATTCCATTACCACCTCGTCCAGCTTCTCGCCACAGTCAGTTTCAGTTTCAAGTACTTTCTTCGGTTTTTCATATTAAAAACCATAAACGCAATATTACAATATCCACATTCAATTTGAGAAAGTAAATACATGTGTAAATTCCCAAAAGGTATTATATAATTCATTTCAAATTCATAAAAATACAATATTAAAATACAGCTAAAAGAGGATCATCACTCTTCCCCACTATTTCTAATTTTCAGAGCTGATTTAAGGAACCCTACCAGATATAAAGTGCTTTCCGGTTTTACCATTTCTAAGTGATATAAAGCCGGACGGACCTGTTTAAAGTTTAAACTCTTTAATATAGGATTTAGGTACAACCTACGTGGAACGTCATAAAATGGGCAAATAAATACAAAGTGTACCACATCCCGAGGAGACAAGTGGATAAGTGTGGCTCAATGGTTAGAGCGGCAGACCCTGATGCAGAGGTCTAGCCCGGGACCAGGGTTCAATTCCCCGCCTCGGCGGGTCTTGGGCTCAAAATTCCACGGACCTGATAATTCTCGCCTCGGTGCCTATTCCAATCATGGAGTCCCACTCTGCAACTCTGGGCAATAGCTTGCTTAATCTGCACAACGGCCCCCACAACGCTAAGGATGCCTGGCCAACACCTTGGGGGTGCCCAGGAGTGGACGCCTCACAGGGAAAATCAGGATGGGTTCCACAGCGGTATTCGTACAAGTGCCTTGAGACCCTTGCGGGTGAGTAGTGCGCTATACAAGTATCAAATTACATTTACAAATTGTCGCAGGAGGGTAACACTTGACCTCTATGTGACCCCTGGCTAGTAACAGATGGTAGTAATCTAGCCGGAACCTTGTTAATAGGAACCGCTCATGACTTGTTATGGACCATGATAAGTAAGGTTCTATTAGGGGGGTAGTTTTAAGTTTAACGAATAATCGTATACTTGGTTTTCTCAATTCCATTTCTTCACGTTCCAAACATTTCATTGTGGAAAAACTTATTTTGACGAGTTCTACATCAGCCTTCACGATTGTACCCGGTTTAGAAAACTGGTCCGGGCGCCCCAATGCGGTGAAACATCTCTTTAAATATTTAAACCAGGGGACATTAAGCGCGTGATCTTGTGAAAGCCACTCGCTTAGCAACTGGTGGTTAAGGGTCAGATCTTTGTTCAGCCACAGTCATTACTATATGGCGCATAGCTCCTATGGACAGAACTTTGCAAGCAAAACATTTAGCGCTCTAGTTCTTCCCAACCCTCCCAATATGGCCTACTTTCCATTCCTGTCAATCAGCATAAAAGGGAAGTCCAACCCTCCGCCTGGATACACTCACTGGTGATTAGCCGCGCTTTATAAATCCTGATTGGTTGAACCCTTTCCTCGTTTTTAACTTTCTGTACCGGAGACCTTCAAGAAGGTTTCAGGGAAATGTGTTTATATATCGGGTGAGGTCTGGCTGTGGTTGGCTTGCATACTATAGCAGATTATAATGTTATGTTTGTTATTGTCATTCATAGCGTGCACGGCTACTCAAGAGTGTCCCGGCGCGCATGCCAAAAAAAAAAAAAGGGAAGGATAACTCTTATTGGATCTCTTTCTGGAGATGATTGCTCAGGTATGTGGGAGTCCCTTCTTCGGACAAGTCCCGGTTCCAGCACTCTGCCGGTGGGTTATGCTATCCGCAAAATCCTGACTATCCAAGCCAGAGAGATGCCCCCTTAGTGAGTCTTATTTCACATTTTGCTATACTTTGGAGATCTTCAATTTCAGACCTGTGGGTCTCGATGGTAATAGAAGAGGGATGTCAGTCTCCCCTCCACAAGAGGGTTTCGTCCCACTTCACTGCCAGCAAGTCAAACAAAAAGACAGGCACCATTGGAAGGTATTCAGAGATTGCGTTTCAAAAATGCAATTATTATTAATACTATGGAGTTCTTGTATAGCCCATGGCTACCCAAGGGTTCCCCAGGGCTTGGAGAACTGGTAGATCAGCCTAATAGCACCTAAAGAACCCTTTTTTTGCTCCTTGTGAAAGGTAGAGAGGCAGGTACAACATCTTAATGACGCTGGAAGAGCGTTCGATATCCTGGGACCAAGGAAAGATAAATATCGCCCCCCCCCCCCACGTGAGCATACTAGACCCTTGCAAACAGGAAACCACTGATGGAGCGCAGGGGGCAAGACAGATAGTTTGGGCACACCAGTTTTTGCAAGTACTGAGGTCCTGACTAGTCTAGGAACAGATCTTCTGCATATAGCATAGTGCTTTGAAATCGATGCGCTTGGTCACTGGGAGCCAGTGGAGTTGACGGAGAAGCTCAGATGTAGACAACTTTTTTGGAAGGCAGAATAAGAGGCTGACAGCAGAATTCTGAACCACCTTCAGGCGCCTTAGGGAAGCCTTATCAGCCCCTAGGTGTAGAACTTTGCCATAATCAAGCCTAGAAAGGATAAATGCCTGAATGACTGTTCCTTGCGCAGACAATAGAAGAAGCCAGAGTATCTTCTTTAGCCATTTCAAGGTTGCAAAGCACGTAGAGGCCACTTTGCTGCCTTGCAGCTTCATTGACAGGGTGGAGTCCAGCAGGAAACCAAGGTTCTTTACTTTATTGATAGAAGTACATGGAGTTCCCCGCAAGGCCGGCCAGTATTGAGGGCCCCAGAGTCGGTCGGTCTTGCCCAGTATCATCACCTCGTCTTGCCGCCATTTAGCTTCAAGAAGTTGGGTTTCATCCAGGTGGCGACCAAGCTGAGGCAGGAATTGAGATCTTCAAGTTGACTGCTTATCCTGACAAGGAGAAAATTATCTGGGTGTCGTCAGCTTACGAAAATAAAGTTAACCCGCAGCTTTCCACCAGGTTCGGCAACGGGCGGACATAGATGTTAAAGACCAAAGAGCTGAGGGTAGAACCCTGGGGAGCACCCGAGGATAGGAGGAGCGATTTCAACTCTGTATTAGTTGAGAAGACCTGGAATGTGAGGTTTCACAGGAAAGAGGAGAGCCATGCCGGGGCTGAGCCCTGGATACCCAGAAGGATGAGTCTATCTAAAAGAATAGCATGGGAATCTGTGTCGACACCACCTAAGATCCAATAGGATCAGGACAGCTGTGCCGCCGGAATCCACAAGTCATCTTATGTGTTCAGTACCTTCCAGAACGGTAGTTTCAGTCCCGTGTCCTGCATGGGAACCGGACGGGGAGGGGAGAGAGCGTCCTGAGTTTCCACAAATGAGGTGAGCTGAGAATTAACCTGTTTCTCGAGTATTTCAGAGAAGATAGGGAGCAGTGAGATAGGTCTGAGATGAGACAGATTGGCAGAGCCCAGATGAGGCTATTGTAGCAAGGGAAGGACCATAGAGTGCTTCCAGACCTGGGGCAACAGCCCAGCACGTAGGTAGATATTCAAGAGTTCGAGCACAGGCTGCAAAGCTAGTGGGCTCAGGGTGCTTAGATTGTCTGGGAGAGGAGGGTCTAAGGGTGACCTTGGTTTAATAGAATCCAGAAGTCTGTCAGCCGGGGTTGGTCCAGTGGAATAAAAGAGTGCAACCCTGCTGGTGACGTGCGTGTCCCCACGGCGATGATATCCCTAGAGCCGGGTGGGATCGGAAGACTGGGGGGCATATTACCAAGGGGGGTGATAGGCAATTATTGCCGATTTATCGACCGTTTTCGGCCGCTAAGCGGCGATAATTCTATCGCCCTATTAGCAAGCTGTTGCTAACTGATGTTTGCGACAGCTTTTAGGCGATAGCGAGCGGTTTGGGGCCCGCTTTGCATGTCAGCGATGTTTATCGCTAATGACATGCAAAGTGGGCTTACCCAACCAGTTAGCGACTGAAAGCAGACGCTAACATCGCTATCGCCTATTAGCAAGGCAGGCGTAGTGTTGGAAATATTTGCGCTAAGCGCAAATATCTCCAAATACTAACACCTGCCCAGACCAGTTCTTAGCCCTGTTATCCAATGGGAGGCGGATAACATGGCTAAGAGCAATTCGTCGCTAATGCGTGAATATCGCTGTATTCTCAGCGATATTCACGCATTTCGCCGCTATCGCTGGATATTTTAGCACAATGGAGAAAAACCTTACTAATAGCATGTTTTCTCCGCTAACATATTCAGCGATAGGCAGCGATAAAATTGTCACTAAGCCTATTTAGCGATAAATATCGATACTTGTTGGTAATATGCCCCCCAAAGTCTCTCAAGCTTTAATTGAAGGTTGTCGGCTCTTGCAGTTGTAAGACTGGCCTGAACATGAGTTACCTTTTTATTGAAAAAGTCAGCAACGTCCTGGCATTTAACTTGGGACAGTTAGGGGGAGGAGTGATGCGATTCGGAACAGAAAGGTCTTGGCCCACTTTGAGAAGGGGTTTTGAGCAGTTTTGAGCCCAAGAGATTTTTCCAGAATAAAACAGGGCACGGGTCTTCCTACAGTGTAAGTGGTGCTGGCTCAGGGAGGTTTTGTATTTGGTTTTCTCTAATCGCTTGCAGAGCTTCTTTTGTGTTTGTAGAGTCTCGTTAAACCAGGGAGCGGGTGGATGGTGCCAGGACCAGTGTTTTAAATAGGCCGGTCCTCACCGGTACTGAGTACCAGCACTTTTTCATTTTCTCCCCTTGAGTACCAGCACTTTTTCTAGAACAAAGTGAGTACCGGTACTCATGGAGACCTGACTTTAACCGAGGTACAGGGGTGGCCTTAGGCATGTGGAAGCTGTGCACCTGCACAGGGCCACCAAACCCCAGGGGCCTCCACACCAATATATATCCTTAATATAATAATCCTCTGAGGATGGATACATATTGTGTGGTGGCCCCAGGCAGGGATTTGGTGGCCTCTGACTCTGTTCCACTTCCAAACACCCTGGCCCACCCCCCTTTTCACTGGCCTCCGCGCTCCGCCCGGACCGCATCTTCTGGGGCTCCCTACCTACGCTCCCTACCTAGGGCCGCCATGAGCCTAGAGCCGCCCCTGCGAGGTAGCGCTCCCTTCTTCCCTCAAGAGGTACCACAGCAGGACCTTCAACAAGCACTGCACGGAATCAATCCCAGGAGCTCTTGTCACCAGGACACAGCGTGAGCTACTTTGGACGTCACCAGGGGAGGGGTGTGTCTGCAGAGGGTTTGGCGTTTCCATTCATCTTTCACAGTGGGGCTGCGAGGGGGCTGCAAAGTGGGACTCACTCTTCAGGATAGAATATTTCATGGACAGAACAAAAGAAGGTTTGCTAATGCTTTCACCATCACCACGCATCTGAAGTGCCTTCTTGCATGGGATCTTGTTACCAAACTCGCTGATCCCTATTTCATCAACCTTGTAAGTCCAAGGAAAAATGTGAAATGCTCTTTGAACAGAGATATTAACTGCCAGTGCTAAACTACCTGAGCCTGCATGCCACAAGGATGTACACGGCTGTATTTTTTATCACAAGCTACAGTATATGTGTTGCATGTCTTGGTATGTGTGTGTTATTCACACTCATGGTGGCACTTTATTGCACACTGTGATCGAATACCAAAAACAAGAAAACATACATTTTTCATTTATTTAGCGCTCCCAGGTAGTTGTCCGTACAAGTTATGCGGTGCAAGCACAGAAAACATATTTCATTTGTAAGAAGCCCCATCTCCTAACAAAGACTTCATGTCATTGGTCATCTTTTGGTTCAGAAAGACCATCTTGCCATTTATAATGTCACTTGAAAGCCTTTTCTTTTTAGTATTTATTTCATCGACAATTGCAAATGCAAGAATGCATTTGACATTTATTATAGTGAGTATATAAGGCATGTAATGTCAATGACTAGCTTTGTGTATTTGTATTACACATAGTGCAGCCAGATCAGCCAGTAGATACTTTATTCTTTCTAATATCACATCTGCAGCGTGTTTACTCCTTTCAACCACATAAAACAGAATGTTGAAAGGCTGAGTCACCAACAGCAATATCACTATTGTCTGTGTGTTAGCATTGCTCATCCAGTGGAAGAGAGAGAGAGCGAATATGCTCATCACTAAAGTTATACAATCTATGTGGCACAGTAGTCCGCCCACCATACCAGTGGGGAATGGGACCGCCCGCAATGCTAGCGGCGGTCCCGCACACCCCGGTATGATGCACCCACCACACTGGCGGGCGCATCCCGTATTTTTAACATTGCGGCGGGCAGTGCCGCCGCAATGCTAAAAATGCATGTTGTGCCTTTCAAAACACAACGTGACAGGCACCGCTCGGTGCCTACCACGTTGTTCTTTGAAAGGCAGGGTGGTACCATATGTACCCCCCATGTGCACCCTCCACCCCTCCGGAGTCCATGGGGGCCCGCAACTGGGCCCCCCCATTAGACTCTGCATGCCTGCCGCCACGGAAAGGAATTCAAATATGCACATTCTAATATGGCTGGCGGTGTCTTTCAAGCACCGCCACGACATTGAACCCTTTTCCGGCCGGTCAACATGTCGACCGGGCGGAAATGCAGCGGACGGTCTTTCCGTCCTCCGCGGACCCCACAGCCATTGTAATATGGCGGGAGTTCTTTTCTACAGGGATGGCGGGCGGATTGCCCCCGCCTGCCCGGCGGTGACTAACGCCGGCCCGGCGGGGGCAATCCGCCCGCCATCCTAATGGGGCCCTATGTCTCTTCGAAAGCAACTTTGATTTCCAGGTTTGACAGAAACACCCACTAGTGGCGTGAATGAAAAGACTGCCTGATGAATTCCTCGCTTTGTGCAGTTGCGCCTTCACCAATCTTGAGAACCAGAAAGCTGAGGCACTTACCATAAGTAAGTGAGCTTGAGGCATCATAAGTAACAATAAAGTGGATAACTCTGGAGGTTAATGCACTTGCTTGAAAGATCTGTGTACATTCTAATCAAAGGTTCAACGCACCATAATGCTGCAAAGAGGATCAATACGTCTGCTGGAAAGCACAGCTGCAACATGTAAATCACAGATTAGTTATTTTATGTAGATAGCTTAGTTGATTACTGTTTTTGTTGCATAGAGCCTTGTGTTACCTGCGGGTCAAAAGTTAGCTCCCCGTTTCATAGCTTAGTGAGTTATGAAACAGCTGCAAGGACCTGCCTGCAAACAAGAAGGCATATATTTAGAACTTGCTGTTTTTTCCTCGATATTTTCTTATTTTAAAGTCGCTAAACAAAAAGGCTACTTTGGATAGTAATAAACACTTATTAGTAAGTGCCATATATATATAGTTATTTTTTAGATAGCTAATGGACAGATACATCCCACATTCTAACAATGCATGCCGATTTTGTGCATACAACCTTGGCACGGTCAAAAAGCCAACCCCGCCCCTTGTTCCGCCTTAGCACTGCCCTTGTGCCTGCCCTAAACTCCGCCCATTGCTTCTTTTGGAGAGTACCTGCACTTATTTTTTTCCATTTAAAGCACTGGTTGGGACAAAGATTTGAGTTTGGCTGGTAGTGTCGTGTTTAGGGAAGCTCGGAGCCAGTCATCAATCACAGGATGATCTGGTTCAGCATTGTGGGTTACTCTGGGAAGCATCCTTAGCGGGCAGGCATTGAGGGTGGGGGCGTCAAGTTGGGCCAAGGTTCTAATCATGGCCTTTGGCCCGACTGTCGTTGAGGACATTGAGGAGGAGAGGGTATGAGAAAAGACACAGCCAGGTGACAATGTCTGGTGAGGAAGCCTCATGTTGTCAGGTCTCTGTTAAAACAAAGCATCAGGGCCGTATCTCCTAGAAGGTCATGGATATGTAGCTTATTGCCCACAAAAATGCAATACCCCAGCTCCCCCACCCCACCTCCACCAAAGAGGATAAGGGATCTACTCTAGATGTTTTTGGTCCAAAAGACCTCAGGGGAATCCAGGCCGGTGCTGGACCTCAAGGATTTCTGATCTTACATTGCCCATGAAAGATTCAAGATGATAACACTTCAAGAGATTCTACCATTCTTAGACCAGGGGGTGTTTTTGCATTCCTGGACTTATTGTATGCATTACTACATGTTCCTGTACATCTCAACTCACAAATGTTTCTCAGGTTCTGAGTAAACACTCAGCATTACCTGTTCCGGGTACCCCATTTGGTCTTTTTTCTTCACCAAGGGTATTTACTGAGGTCTTAGCAGAGTTTGTGGGGGGCATTTGTAGGAGGAAAATAGAAGTGTTTCCTATCTGAAAGACTGGTTAATTTCTACTTCTTCTTTTCCTAAGGAAATCCTCCAGGTCCAAGAGGCGTGCAAGATCATGAACTTATATTAAACCACAAGAAGACTTGTCTGATATCGACATGTGAAACGAGACACGAGGGGTCATTTCAAGACAGATGTAGGGCAGGTGTAACAATTAATTAATTATCAATACATACTAGTATGCATCCAAAACATACAATTTCAGGAATCCCATATGGTGAAATTCTTAGGTTAAAAAGGATCTGCAGTTCCCCTTCTGACTTTAACACCTGTCTAGGAGAACTCATAACAAGATTAAAAGCAAGAGGTTATTCTGAGCGCATTTTAAATACAGCAATAACCAAATCCCTTTCCAGATCCAGAGAAAGTCTCTTTCCTACATCTATCTCTGAGACTGAACTCCCTAACAATACAGAACCCCAGTTGGACTGTCCGCGTCTTATTACCACCTACAGTAAAGAGGATAGAAAAATTAGGTCCATTATGAACAAAAATTGGCCTATTATACTGAGTGATCATATACTCAATACTAGATTACCAGCTTCCCCTACTGTGACTTTTAGACGTGCTAAAACTATGGGCAACTATTTGGATAAGGCAGCCCCAGAACTAAAAACTAAAACACCTTGGCTACGCCCTACCAGAGGATTCTGTAAATGCTCTAGTTGCCGAGCTTGTAAATTCGGAGTCACCACCACACAGTACTCTACCCCTTTTAGTACAGTCGCCAAATCGATCAATGGTAACTATTCTTGCAAGACAGATCATGCTGTTTATGTTCTGACGTGCACCTGCGGGCTTAGATATGTTGGCAGCACTAAGCTCCAGGTGCACGTCCGGATATTACAGCATCTGCGGGCTATTTTACATAGTGACCCGACTTACCCGGTTGCACGACATTTTAAACGGTGCACAGACAAAATATCGACTCCAAAATATCGACTGGACATAATATCGAGTTTTAAATATAGACTGGACAAAATATCGACTGGACATAATATCGACTACAAAAATATCGTTTTTCAGGTAAGTGAAGTAATATCGACTGTATAAAATATAGATAGCAAAAATATCGAATTTTTAATAATATATAATATTTTATAGTGTATTTTTATGTAATAATATGTGTGAAAAGTGTGTATTAATGTTATAAAATATTTTATTAAATGAATTTTGTATTTTTTAATAATTGCGTAATGTAATTCTGTAGCGGGTTGTGGGTTTATAGGGGAATAGGGTGGGAAGTAATTTAATAATAATTAATTAATTAACATATGTTTGTAAATATTTATAATTAATAATTAATTGATAATTAATTAATAATAATTAGTTAATTATTATAATTTTGTACATATTTTGTATGAGTAATTAATTGGTAATTAATTAATTGTAATTAGTTAATTACATTAATTAGAGTACATTTTAATATATATAATTTTGTGTTATTGTTAAGTAATTAATTGGGAAAAAATAATATTAATTATTAAAATAATTACAGCTAATGTGCTAATATATTTACTTTATTGTTATTGTTAATTAATAATTATTTGGTAATTAAATAATATTGATAAATTTTGGGTAAAGGAGTATTTTTAGGGTTCAGGGTCAGTTTTCAGTTTTTGGGTAAAGGGGCATTTTTAGGGTTCAGGGTCAGTTTTTAGTTTTTGGGTAAAGGGGCATTTTTAGGGTTCAGGGTCAGTTTTCAGTTTTTGGGTAAAGGGGCATGTTGGACAGGCCACATGAAGGGCTTGCTCCCTCTCCGCACGACCAGGCCCGAGCCCGGCTCCTCCGATGTTACACGCAACAACCACCCGTTTCCCGTCTCCTATGGGACCCCTGCCCCTGAACATCTCCACCTCATGGGCCCGATTCCCTACCGGCCCTCTCGCCCGGCCTGGGCGCCATCTTGGACACAGCACCACGAGGCCGCCTGGCCTCCGATCGACCCTAACCCTGGGCCTGGCCAGGCCCCGACATCCCGGCACCACCATCCACCCAGGAGGTGAGCGGACTACTTGGCAGGTCAATGGGAGAAAGAGGTGTCGATAGCTCTCCCCCGCCAGGTGCCGATCGCCCCCAGCCTCCCCGGGCGCTGGCTCCACCCCCCTGCTGGGTGTCTGGACTCCCTCATCCCGGACCTCCCGACCTCCAAGTGCGAGGGTCCGGACATCAAAGGGCGCCAGACCTATAACTGGGGCAGCTCAAGAGCAGGAAGGCAGTTGTATCCTGGAGTCGAGAGACGCAGCGAAGAACTCATCCTTGACGGACTACTGGCGCTGCCGTAGCCCTGCCTTACGAACTATCGTCCCGCCTGCTGGCGCTGCCGCAACCTTCTGAAACCTTCATCGTCGTCGGGACCTGCTGGCGTGGCCGCGGACCGTTTGTAATCACCACCTTCATTGGGACCTGCTGGCTCCGCCGCGGCCCGATCCTCTAGAACGCCGAGCTCGAGGATTGTGAGCTATTTCATCTACCTGATTGGTAACAAGACTGTCCCGCTACCCTTTTCCCAATCCAGAGACCAGAACCGAGGGGACCCCTGAGTCCAGACCTCCTTGTACCATTTTACCGTCCTTAAAGAATTGCTTATAAAGTATCGTTGAACCTTATCCTTGTGTGGTGTACGTCTGTGGGGGGGAAGTTACTTGTCTGTACGATCGCTGGAGACGGCTCTCCCCGGAGACCTCTCCCTTTATCCTCGGCCGACCCTCCCGGTCCGTCTAACATTGGTGGCAGCGGTGGAATCCGAATCAACGCATAATCGTACAGAGAGTAGCTCACCCCACGACGAAATCACAATGACAACCAAAGAAAGCGGATCCACCGAGAAATTCCAGATGGAGAAATTGGAAGAGTACAGCCATCGTGAGTTGAAACAATTCTGCATTGAACTAGGTATCGCTACCACCGGTCTGAGTACTAAAGACGATTTCAAGCACGCCATTGAGTCTTGGGCAGAAACCGGGGCCGTCAGACCCCCGGACCAAAATGTCGCAGCAGCAGAAAAAGACACCACGGCTCCCGAGGAGCGAAGAACGGGTCTCTCGCAAGATGAGATCCAAGAACGAGAAAGAACCCGACTACATGAACTAGAAATGGCCCGGCTCAAAATGGATGGCGAACTCAAATTAGCAGAACAAAAACTGAATCTGGAACATCTGCGACTCCGAGAAGAACGGGAAGAGAAGCAGAGACAAAGAGAGCTCGAAGAGAAGAGACTGGCGTATGAACACGAGCGCAAACTGGCTGAGATAGACTTACGCAAGCAGAACAAAGAATTAGGGGTGCCCGAGCAACCGCGCACCCCGGGGGCAACAGAAAAAAAGGTACACATCCCCAAGGATGTCGTTCGAGAATATTTCCGAGATGACGACATACAGCAATGGTTCAAGGCCTACGAGATCGCTATGACCTCCCACCGGATCGATCGAAGCGACTGGGGAGCCGGCCTATGGGGGAGGTTCCTCAATGAGGGCCGCGATGCCCTGCTACAGCTTCCAGACCATCTGATGACCTCCTATGACCACATGAAAGCTGCCCTCCTCACCCGCTATGGGCTCACACCCGAAATGTACCGCCAGAGGTTCCGAGACTGCACCCGGATCCCGGGTACAACTTGGGTGGAATACGTGAACTATTTCAGCCGGGCCTTCGAGGGTTGGATCAAGGGAAGCAACGTAACGACGTACGAGCAACTTTTCAATCTCATGGTATGGGAGCATCTATCAAACAACTGCTTCGTCGAGCTCAGGCAGCACCTCCTCGACAGTAAATTGACTGATCCACGGCAGCTCGCCGCCGAGGCTGACCGGTGGGAAATCACCCGAGTGGGCCGAAATGGGTCCCATGAACAGAACCGGAACCACCACGGTCAGCACCGTCCCCGAGGAGGAGGAGGGGGCCAAGGACGAGGAAGAGACAACGCCCCGGCCGCTCCCGCTACCAGCACCCCACCCCCGGCCAACCGGGGCAACACCCCGGCGCGGCCGGGATACAGAGCCAATGTCACATGTCACCGATGCCAGCGAGTCGGCCACTACGCAAACGACCCAAATTGTCCACAGAGCCAGACTCCGAGACCCCGCCAGATGGCTGCCGCCGCCCTGGGGGAAGAACAAATCTCCGAAGAACATGAGGAATGTGAGCAAGAACACCAAGAATGGGAACCAGCCGCCATGGTTCTAGCATGCCTAGGGGGAAGAGACATGGTCCCGCGGGTCCCCCTACCCGCCAACACCCGGAAGTACAGTCAATGGGTGAACATTAATGGACGCCGGGCCGAAGCCCTACGTGACACCGGGGCCAGTGTAACAGCCGTCCGCTGTCACCTGGTGACCCCAGAACAGATCCTGCCGAACATTCTCTGCCCTGTCCGATCAGCCGACAATTCGGAGAGTCTATGTCGGATGGCTTGCGTCCCCTTCGAGTGGGGAGGAGTCTCCGGCATGTTGAAAGTGACGGTCCGAGATGACGCCCCCGTAGACTGTCTCCTGGGAAATGATCTTGAAAGTTCCCCGTGGGCCGCCGTAGAGAGGAGAGAGCATCTGGGGATGTTGGGCATCCCGGACTGGGCGTGCGTAACCACCCGGTCCATGGCTGCCCGTGCCACCCCCAGACCCGAAGAACCTGAATGGCCGGCACCTCCTCCCCCGGTCGCTCCAGTAGAAGACACCGACCGTGCCGTCCCCCCAGAACAAACTCCCGAGGAGCTCGTTCAGCCTCAGGACCTTCCCGGCCTGGATCAGTGGCGTCAGGAGGGGGGGCCCACCCAAGAACAGTTTCGCCAAGAGCAGAAGACCTGTCCCTCCCTCGAGGGACTCCGCCAACAAGCCCTCGCTCAGAGCGCAGGGGATACCTCCGGAACCCATTGGGTCTATTGGGACAATGACCTGTTGTACAGCGAACAGAAACTCGCGGAGTTAGGGGCCAGTCGAGTGCTAGTGGTGCCCCTCCGCTTTAGAGACTTCTTGCTAAACCTGGCCCACGATGTCCCCCTGGCTGGCCACCTGGGTCAGGATAAAACCTACAGTCGCCTGGTGACCCACTTTTTCTGGCCCAAGATGAGGAACGATGTACTCCAGCACTGCCGATCTTGCCCCACGTGCCAGGCCAGCGGGAAGAGCGGCCGCAAGCTGAAAGCCCCCCTGCAACCTTTTCCAGTGGTCACCACCCCGTTCGAGAGGGTGGGAATAGACATTGTGGGGCCCCTGGACCCCCGTACAGCACAAGGACATCGGTTCATCCTAGTACTGGTGGACCACGCCACCCGCTACCCCGAGGCTGTTCCCCTGCGAACTGTGACAGCCCCGGTAGTCGGCCGGGCCCTGATGGGGATCTTCTCCCGTGTGGGCTTCCCCCGAGAAGTCGTCAGCGACCGGGGCACACATTTTATTTCAAAATACATGAAGTCCCTCTGGCAACAGTGTGGGGTCACCTACCGGTTCACGACCCCCTATCACCCTCAAGGAAACGGACTCGTTGAGCGGTTCAACCGCACGCTCAAAGGGATGATTGGGGGGTTGGAAGAGCCCCTCCGTCTCCAGTGGGATGTGCTACTACCGTGCCTTCTCTTTGCCTACCGAGAAGTCCCCCAGAAGTCCCTCGGCTTCAGCCCGTTTGAACTCTTGTATGGACACCCGGTACGTGGGCCGCTCAGCCTAGTCAAAGAAGGCTGGGAAATGCCCCCTCTAAAGAACCCTCCAGATGTTTTCAAGTACCTCCTAACCCTCCGCAACCAGACCAGACGATTCAGAGAGATGGCAAAAGCAAACTTGGAGGCCAGTCAGGAGGACATGAAAAGGTGGTACGATCAAAATGCCTCCTCCATCGAATTTGAACCCGGCCAACAAGTATGGGTAATGTCTCCCACCGAACCATGCGCCCTGCAAGACAAGTGGACGGGGCCCTTCAAAGTAATCGAGCGCAAGAGCCCTGTCACCTATCTCATCGATATGGAATCTTCACGGAACCCTCTCCGGGTCCTCCACGCTAATAGACTGAAACCCCATTTTGTGCGCTCAGAACTCAGCCTCCTGATGGCAACAGACAATGGAGCCGAGGAGGACTCCGAACCCCTCCCTGACCTCCTGCGGACTCGGGAGAAGGACGGCTCCGTGGACGGGGTCCGACTCTCGGAGGCCCTCACCTTGGAACAACGCCAAGGATGCCGAGACCTCCTGCTGCAGTTCGCCACCCTGTTCTCCCTCACCCCAGGGGTCACCCCCTGGTGCGTACACGACGTGGACACTGGAGACAGTCCCCCTATCCGCCATCGGGCCTACCGCGTACCAGATCGGGTACGGGCCTGCATCCAAGAGGAGGTGGCCAGGATGCTCACGCTCGGGGTCATCGAGCCCTCCGACAGCCCCTGGGCCAGCCCAGTGGTACTGGTCCCCAAAGCAGCCGCCCCCGGCACCACGCCGGAACTCCGGTCCTGCGTCGACTACCGGGGCTTGAATGCGGTCACCAGAACAGACGCACACCCCATCCCCCGGGCAGATGAACTAATCGACCGCATGGGAGCTGCCCGCTACCTCAGCATCTTCGACCTAACAGCGGGCTACTGGCAGATCGGTCTCACACCCCGGGCCCAAGAACGATCTGCATTCTCCACCCCTGATGGCCACTATCACTTCAAGGTCATGCCATTCGGCATGAAGAATGCCCCAGCAACATTTCAACGGCTAGTTAACCAGGTCCTGGCGGGGCTTGAAGAATTCAGCGCCGCCTACCTGGACGATATCGCTGTGTACAGCCGCCACTGGTCCGACCACCTCCACCACCTCCGAGAGGTGCTACAGGCCCTCCAACGGGCTGGCCTCACGATCAAGGCCAGCAAATGCCAAATTGGCCAGGGGTCCGTGACCTATCTCGGGCACCAGGTGGGAAGCGGTCTGGTGGCCCCTCTGCAACTCAAGATCGCTGCCATCCAGTCTTGGCAGCCCCCCATCACCCAGACCGAGGTCCGCGCCTTTTTGGGACTCACAGGCTACTACCGGCGGTTCGTGAGGGACTATGGCAGCATTGTGGGGCCCCTCACGGAACTCACATCCAAAAACCAACCAAAGAAGGTCAACTGGACCCCAGACTGTCAAGCGGCCTTCGAGAAGCTGAAGGCCGCCATGTGCTCCGCCCCTGTGCTCCAGGCCCCCGACTACAGTCGGGAATTCATCGTCCAGACGGATGCCTCCGACCATGGCATTGGGGCAGTCCTTTCCCAGTTGAACCCCGAAGGACTGGACCAGCCAGTGGCTTTCATCAGCAGACGACTCCTGGCCCGAGAACAACGCTGGAGCACCATCGAGAGGGAGGCCTTCGCCGTGGTGTGCCCTCAAAAAGCTCCGGCCATATCTCTTCGGCACCCACTTCCGGGTACAGACCGATCATCGGCCCCTGCAGTGGCTAATGCAGATGCGGGGGGAAAACCCGAAGCTACTACGTTGGTCCATCTCCCTGCAGGGGATGGACTTCACTGTGGAACATCGACCCGGGCAAGACCACGCCAACGCAGATGGCCTGTCACGCTTTTTCCGCCTCGACGAGGAGAGTCCCCAAGAGGATGGGTGACTCTCCCCGCCTTCAGCTGGGGGGGACGCATGTTGGACAGGCCACATGAAGGGCTTGCTCCCTCTCCGCACGACCAGGCCCGAGCCCGGCTCCTCCGATGTTACACGCAACAACCACCCGTTTCCCGTCTCCTATGGGACCCCTGCCCCTGAACATCTCCACCTCATGGGCCCGATTCCCTACCGGCCCTCTCGCCCGGCCTGGGCGCCATCTTGGACACAGCACCACGAGGCCGCCTGGCCTCCGATCGACCCTAACCCTGGGCCTGGCCAGGCCCCGACATCCCGGCACCACCATCCACCCAGGAGGTGAGCGGACTACTTGGCAGGTCAATGGGAGAAAGAGGTGTCGATAGCTCTCCCCCGCCAGGTGCCGATCGCCCCCAGCCTCCCCGGGCGCTGGCTCCACCCCCCTGCTGGGTGTCTGGACTCCCTCATCCCGGACCTCCCGACCTCCAAGTGCGAGGGTCCGGACATCAAAGGGCGCCAGACCTATAACTGGGGCAGCTCCAGAGCAGGAAGGCAGTTGTATCCTGGAGTCGAGAGACGCAGCGAAGAACTCATCCTTGACGGACTACTGGCGCTGCCGTAGCCCTGCCTTACGAACTATCGTCCCGCCTGCTGGCGCTGCCGCAACCTTCTGAAACCTTCATCGTCGTCGGGACCTGCTGGCGTGGCCGCGGACCGTTTGTAATCACCACCTTCATTGGGACCTGCTGGCTCCGCCGCGGCCCGATCCTCTAGAACGCCGAGCTCGAGGATTGTGAGCTATTTCATCTACCTGATTGGTAACAAGACTGTCCCGCTACCCTTTTCCCAATCCAGAGACCAGAACCGAGGGGACCCCTGAGTCCAGACCTCCTTGTACCATTTTACCGTCCTTAAAGAATTGCTTATAAAGTATTGTTGAACCTTATCCTTGTGTGGTGTACGTCTGTGGGGGGGAAGTTACTTGTCTGTACGATCGCTGGAGACGGCTCTCCCCGGAGACCTCTCCCTTTATCCTCGGCCGACCCTCCCGGTCCGTCTAACAGGGCATTTTTAGGGTTCAGGGTCAGTTTTTAGTTTTTGGGTAAAGGGGCATTTTTAGGGTTCAGGGTCAGTTTTCAGTTTTTGGGTAAAGGGCCATTTTTAGGGTTCAAGGTCAGTTTTCAGTTTTTGGGTAAAGGGGCATTTTTAGGGTTCAGGGTCAGTTTTTAGTTTTTGGGTAAAGGCCAGGGGCATTTTTAGGGTTCAGGGTCAGTTTTCAGTTTTTGGGTAAAGGGGCATTTTTAGGGTTCAGGGTCAGTTTTTAGTTTTTGGGTAAAGGGGCATTTTTAGGGTTCAGGGTCAGTTTTCAGTTTTTGGGTAAAGGGGCATTTTTAGGGTTCAGGGTTAGTTTTCAGTTTTTGGGTAAAGGGTCATTTTTAGGGTTCAGGGTCAGTTTTTAGTTTTTGGGTAAAGGGGTATTTTTAGGGTTCAGGGTCAGTTTTGAATTTTTGGGTATGGGGTATATTTTAGGGTTCAGGGTCAACAAATAAGATTGTAAAAAATTATTTTTATTATTTTCATTTATTATTTAATTATTATAATTTAATTTAAGTATTTTTAAGTATATTTTAGTAATTAAAATTTAATATTAATTTAATTTAACACTGTTTTTAATAAAGTCGATATTTTTTACATCTATATTATTGTTAACGATATTTTGTACTCGATATTTTTGTACTTACCTGTTTGTAGATACAAACTCGATATTTTGACTGTCGATATTTTGTCCACGATATTTTGGCAAGTCGATATTTTGTCCCTCGATATTATTTCAGTGATCCATTTTAAACGGGTACACAATAAAGATCTGAATTGCCTCAGCTACTTTGTCATTGGGGCAGTACCATATTTAAAAAGAGGAGGTGACCGTGAATTACAGCTTAGAAAACTGGAATCTCGATTCATTCTAGAACTCGATAGCCACTGGCCCAATGGGCTACACAATATTGAAGAAATGCATAATTTTTAGGTCTCGGCTAAAGACGCGCGGAAGCGCGTCTCCGCCGAGATCTTATGTCAGCGACTATCATTCCTAGGAGACAGTCCTGGCCACGCGCATCCTGCCAGGCGATTTGTAACTGGAACGCGCGCTGTGGCCAGGCGCTGTCTCCTGGGAAGCGCAAGCACCACACACGCATGCGCATACACACACACACGCGCGCATACACACACACACGCGCCCATGCACGCACGCACATACATACATACATACAGAGACACCACCCCTGACTCATACACACACACGCGCACACACACAAGTGCACCGAGGCCCCCCCTCCCCCTCCCCCGCCGTCACCGTCGCACACATACATACACACACACACACACGAGCATACACACACACAAGTGCACCAATCGTGCTCCAGCCGTTTGGAACTTACCTTACCTCAGCACGCGGCGCCCAACCTCCTGCTGGCGCGGCCCCAGGGCTCTACACCGCTCACAGGAGCCCCGGGCCGCGAGACGCTACGACTCCGCCTGCCTCCTCTTCCGGTGTGAACGTGGCCCCGCCCCCGTCACAGGCGACCGTGCCTGACTTCCGGGGCGGCCGCGAGTTCAATGAAATCGTGAGGGGTGACAGAGGCCAAGATGCGACGGGTGCAAGCGGCAGCCCCCTTTCGAAAGAAGCGGAGGTCAGTAAACAAGAGCTCTGCAGTGAACGAGGCAGGGGATAGGTAGAGGCAGCGCTGCGAAGGGGGGTCAGTGGCGGGTTTCTGTGCGCTACACAGTTTTACACCGAGCTGAGCAATATGCCGACTGTCGCCCAATATGCCGCTGGGATGTGAAGCGACCCCCCAGTTCCAAAGTCCGAATTCCATAATAAAGCAAAATACTATATACCCGAGTGTGACCTAAAAGCACACAGGGTCAATCAAACAAAGTTCTTGTTTCACTTAAAACGTAGACCAGCTTGTCAGCAGTTTCTGGAGCAGGCGTTTCTCTGCCATTATTTCCCTTTTTTTTGTCTTTTTGTTTTTCACTTTCCCCCCCTACTATGATTCTCTCTCAGGCAGATTACTGTATTAGCACTAACTTGTAGCGCGGGGGCCCCCTAGCCGTGAAATTAGATAATTGGAACCCCGTTTTCCCTTATTACGATATAATGTACCGAGGAAGAACTGCCCGGGCAAGCAGCCTTCTGAGGACACGAAGGCCGGGGATAGCTTTTGAAACCAATTCTGTTTGCATACAGTTAAGTAGCGGTCTCATCCCAATGTACCCTAAACTTTTTCTTTTTGGCAGGCATGGAAATAGATCTGGGGAGGGGTCGTTGGGGCTCACGAAAAAATGGGATGAGTAGGTTAAGATGCGAAACATCAATTCAAGCAAAACGTCCACACTTCACCAAATTGTGTCAACCATGGCAGGCAGACCCATTCGGTCGCTAATCTCCCTGCATTTGTAGCGCTTTGAAGAAACGACATCTGAAAATCTGGCTATAAGTTTCAAACTCAAGTTGTTCTTACACGCATGCCGTCCTGTACGTTTACCTGCGATTTCCCTAAAACCGTTCAGAGTGGTGAGTGCAGAGTGGTGAGTGCAGAGTGGTGAGTGGTGCAGAGTGGTGAGTGGTGAGTGGTGCAGAGTGGTGAGTGGTGCAGAGTGGTGAGTGGTGCAGAGTGGTGAGTGGTGCAGAGTGGTGAGTGGTGCAGAGTGGTGAGTGGTGCAGAGTGGTGAGTGGTGCAGAGTGGTGAGTGCAGAGTGGTGAGTGGTGCAGAGTGGTGAGTGGTGCAGAGTGGTGAGTGGTGCAGAGTGGTGAGTGGTGCAGAGTGGTGAGTGGTGCAGAGTGGTGAGTGCAGAGTGGTGAGTGCAGAGTGGTGAGTGCAGAGTGGTGAGTGCAGAGTGGTGAGTGGTGCAGAGTGGTGAGTGGTGAGTGGTGCAGAGTGGTGAGTGGTGCAGAGTGGTGAGTGGTGCAGAGTGGTGAGTGGTGCAGAGTGGTGAGTGGTGCAGAGTGGTGAGTGCAGAGTGGTGAGTGGTGCAGAGTGGTGAGTGGTGCAGAGTGGTGAGTGGTGCAGAGTGGTGAGTGGTGCAGAGTGGTGAGTGGTGCAGAGTGGTGAGTGCAGAGTGGTGAGTGGTGCAGAGTGGTGAGTGGTGCAGAGTGGTGAGTGGTGCAGAGTGGTGAGTGGTGCAGAGTGGTGAGTGCAGAGTGGTGAGTGCAGAGTGGTGAGTGCAGAGTGGTGAGTGCAGAGTGGTGAGGGCAGAGTGGTGAGTGCAGAGTTATGAGGGCAGAGTGGTGGTGAGTGCAGAGTGGTGAGGGCAGAGTGGTGAGGGCAGAGTGGTGAGGGCAGAGTGGTGGTGAGTGCAGAGTGGTGGTGAGTGCAGAGTGGTGAGGGCAGAGTGGTGAGTGCAGAGTGGTGAGGGCAGAGTGGTGAGTGCAGAGTGGTGAGTGCAGAGTGGTGAGTGCAGAGTGGTGAGTGCAGAGTGGTGAGGGCAGAGTGGTGAGGGCAGAGTGGTGAGGGCAGAGTGGTGAGTGCAGAGTGGTGGTGAGTGCAGAGTGGTGGTGAGTGCAGAGTGGTGGCGAGTGCAGAGTGGTGGTGAGTGCAGAGTGGTGGTGAGTGCAGAGTGGTGAGGGCAGAGTGGTGAGTGCAGAGTGGTGAGTGCAGAGTGGTGAGTGCAGAGTGGTGAGTGCAGAGTGGTGAGTGCAGAGTGGTGAGTGCAGAGTGCAGAGTGGTGAGTGCAGAGTGGTGAGTGCAGAGTGGTGAGTGCAGAGTGGTGAGTGCAGAGTGGTGGTGAGTGCAGAGTGGTGAGTGCAGAGTGGTGAGTGCAGAGTGGTGAGTGCAGAGTGGTGGTGAGTGCAGAGTGGTGAGTGCAGAGTGGTGAGTGCAGAGTGGTGAGTGCAGAGTGGTGAGTGCAGAGTGGTGAGTGCAGAGTGGTGAGGGCAGAGTGGTGAGGGCAGAGTGGTGAGTGCAGAGTGGTGAGGGCAGAGTGGTGAGGGCAGAGTGGTGAGGGCAGAGTGGTGAGGGCAGAGTGGTGAGTGCAGAGTGGTGAGTGCAGAGTGGTGAGTGCAGAGTGGTGAGTGGTGCAGAGTGGTGCAGAGTGGTGAGTGGTGCAGAGTGGTGAGTGGTGCAGAGTGGTGCAGAGTGGTGAGTGGTGCAGAGTGGTGAGTGGTGCAGAGTGGTGGTGAGTGCAGAGTGGTGGTGAGTGCAGAGTGGTGGTGAGTGCAGAGTGGTGGTGAGTGCAGAGTGGTGGTGAGTGCAGAGTGGTGAGGGCAGAGTTTTATTTTTGATTTAAAGAAAAAAAATGTCATGAGCAATGCCAATAGCTCTACCTTAATGATGCCGAGACCATTGCATTGCAAATGCTTGTTGTACTCCTAGTTAGGTTCCCTATTAGGAGTTACACTGCATTCCAGCATCCACATAAAGGTTAAGATATATACCAAATAGTACTGTACCTGTAAATAGTGATGTTCCAGTGGTTTTATATTTGTATTTTTGTGTGTTGCACACTTTATATGTATATCTTTGAATATGCACCTCCTTAGCTATGTTTGAACTGTATTATTCTAAAAATTAATGAAATAACTTTTATCAAGTTTTCCCTATGGGTTTTGGATTGTACAGTAAATTTCAATATATGGGTAGGAGTAGGTGTATATGTTTGTGTATATATATATATGTATATAGATATGTGTGTATATATATGAGATATGAAAATAGATGGTAATTGTTTTTGTTTTCAGTATAGGTTTTGTAGTATATCTTGTTTTTTGTGATATAAGAATATGTATGCGTGTATATATATGAAATATGGTATTATTTGTACATATTTTCATTTTTTAACTTTTTTGATACAGTTTTTTACCATTTGTAACTTTTTAGAGAGCTTTTGATAGAATAATACAATCTACCTAGAATTCAATACACTATGAGGGTAGACCAACTTATAATATTTAGTATCTCTGTTCTGATGGTAAAACGGCGTATCCCTGCATTTTTTGCACTTTTTGTAACTCTTTCACTTATGCACTTTTTTATACACTTATTGCACTTTAACTTTCGCTGCTATGAGATATATATATTTGCATATACCAAGATCATATTGGCCGGTTGAAATTTATTTTTGCAATATACGGAAATGTTTACATTTAGTGACATTAGATCTGTTGTTTATCAATCTTATCAATTTTTAAGTTGTGTTACTACTTGGATTTAACCAGCAATTGCATTTTCATGTTATATTATCAGCAAATAAGATACGTTGCCAGCGATAGTATTTCTTCACTATTCATTATTAAACACGTGATTTTGGTGAACACCACTAGGGGGTGGTGTTAGCATCACCGCAAGTATAAAAAAGCATTATCAATTTAAACATGTTGCAGCGTGAACAAGGGCTCTTTGCTCGAAACGCGTCGCTGGTTCTGTTGAAAGGATAATAAAAACATCTTTTACTGACTTTGATGGTCCGATCCTCATTTCTGCTGGCGTGGAGGCGGTGTCTGCGAGCGCAGAGCGAAGCTGGGGAGGAATCTTTTTTATATATTCATATTCTGCCCCAGCATTGCCTGGGGCAGAAAGAGGCTGGGGGCAGCATTTGAGGCTTGCGTGCACTTCTGCCCCCGGCTCCCTCCTGCCCCGGCCCCCTCCCGCCCGTGTCCCAGAGAGCCTGATCCTTACCTCAGCCACCGGTCCCGCTCCAGGCGCCCCACCCGCACAGGCCGCCACTCTCCAGGCGCCCCGCCCGCACAGGCCGCCACTCTCCTTTTTTTTTTTTTTTTTTTTTTTTTTTATTGAAAATTCATTGGTACAAAAAACAGATACATCTTAATGAAGAAGAAAAAATTCCATTGTTTCATAATACGTTTCAGTATACGTTTAAAACATCATACATAGCGCTAGTCATTCTATAAATAACTTTGTGCAGGGGTTTGCATATGCAAATAAATATACATATTAGAAGCTCATCTTCCGATGTTCAACGCTGCCCCTCTCTCCAGATTTTAAAGGGGTCCCAAATCTTATTTCCAAAATCCCGTTTTTCCTTCCCCTTATAAGAATATAAAGTAGATTCGATATTATAGATACCAAGAAGCCTGTTCAGCCACAATTGGAAGGTTGGGGCATTAGGATCCTTCCAAGCAGCTGATAGTAGGATGCGTAAAACAGCAACAGCTATAAAAATAAAGGCCTCTGTTTCTTTGTTCAGACGGGCCGTTTTACTGTCACTCCCGAGGATCATTATTGTCGGGGATAGGCAGATCTTTAAGCCTAGCAGCCCCTCTAGAAATTTCTCTATCTCAGATTTGATCGAACTGAGCTGCTCACAGTAAAAGAACATATGTAATAAATCCCCTGGACCTTTCTGACACCTGGGGCAGTTACTGTCATTTCTCATGCCCCAATCATGTAGCTTAGATGGTGTATAATACAGGTTAAAAAGTGTTTTAAAATGCTGAACCTTCAAATTTGAGGATCGAAGTACCTGCTTATCCAAGCTCAGGGCCTTATCAAAATCGGTATCTGGATCTTGGAGTCTAACTGCCCAGGCAACCTCATGTTTCTCAAGATCGTCGGGGGATTTTTCAATTAGTGCTTGATATATACTGCTAATCCTATCTCCTCCTCCTAGCAAATACCCCAGTACCGGGCAATATGACTCAGGCAGGATATCAGACATAACCGATTTAAGTGTTTGTGACACCTGGAGGTACTTAAAGATTTGGTCGTTGGGGAGACCATATTTCTCTTGCAGCCAGTTGAAGCTAGCAACGCTTCCATTCAACGTCACATTGCCCACCGTCCGAATACCCAACTGCTCCCAGCACTTCCAAGCCCCATCCACACCCAAATTAGGTGTATACCCTGAGTTCCACAGCTGGGTATATAGATTTATCTTAGGGATATGGAATAGTTTCTGCAGATTTTTCCACAAATCCCAGGCACTTAAAGCCGCCTTATAGCGGGATTTTTTAAAAAATCTGCGACTGGTTTTTCTCAACAAAACCCCCACAGCCTCCTTTCCCATCAGTAGTTCGTAAATTAAAGGTAAAACATATAGATCTGAGGTAGGGTCATTTGTATATCTTTCTCTGGACATTGGCTCAAATAATATGGACATCTGAGTTAGCAACCCAGCCCAGTGATAGAATCTAATATTTGGAATCGCCAAGCCTCCGCGTTCCTGGGGGAGGGTCATAAATTTTAATGCCCTCCTGGTTTTACCATACTGCCATAAAAAACTGTTAAAGATAGACTCGATCTTTTTTAACATACCCTCGTCAATTAGATATGGTATGCATCTAAACAGATACAGTAGTTTAGGCAGCATGGTCATCTTTAACACATTGGCTCTCCCAATAAGTGTAAGGTGCAATGAGTCCATCCGCTTTAAATCCGATTCAATTTTCTTAAGAAGCGGGAGATAATTATCTTGTATAATAGAGCCTATTTCAGCATTAATTATTACCCCGAGGTAAGTGGCCGAGTCGACATATCTTTGATCGATTTTAACTATCCCCCTGGAACAAATTACCTGGGTCTTTGACTCATTCAAGCGATACCCCGAATGCATACCAAACTCGCTAGCGATCTCTACCAATACCTTCATAGCCTCAGCTGGCTTTGGTGTAGTTACTGCCAGGTCATCGGCATATGCCAGTATTTTGCTCGTAAATCCGTTTGTTACTGCCGGCTGTATTCCCCCGTTCCCTAGAATCTGCCTAACCAGAGGGTCGATATACAGAGCAAACAGGATGGGTGAGCAGGGACACCCTTGACGGGTGCCCCTGCTTATCCCAATCCTGTCCGAACTCTGGCCCATCATCTGTATTCGGGCCCTTGGGTCGCAATACATGGCTTTAATGGCCGTCCTGATTTTTGGGCCAAACCCTCTCGCCATCAATACATTCCATAGATAGACCCATCTGAAGCGGTCGAACGCTTTTTCTGCGTCCAGGAGGATCATGGCTACTCCTCTCCCCCCAGCAGCATAGGCCTCGAACAGTGAGATTGCTCTTCTAACGTGATCCGCCGTTCCACGTCCGGGGATAAACCCATGCTGCCATGGGGAGACGAGTCCGCCAATAACCCTCCCCAACCGCATAGCCAGGATCTTGGCATAAAGCTTGTTATCCGAGTTTATCAAAGATATAGGCCTGTATGACCCTGGGTCTTCCCTCGGCTTTCCTTTTTTATGGAAGACTATGATGTTGGTATCTTTCCATGTTTCCGGGATCTTACCCATACCTATGATGCCATTAAATAGGTCCAATAATATTGGACCCAGCTCTCCTGAGAGGCATTTATACATCTCAAGAGGAATGCCATCTGGCCCAGCCGCCTTGCCAGCAGCCAGGTCAGACAGTGCCTCGCGGATCTCATCCCCCGTTATATCCAGCTCCAATTTTTCTCTCTCTACTGGTCCCAATTTAGGCCCATTATCTGGAAAACCGTCGGTTACGTATGTCCCATCCATTTCCTCCTTATACAGGGTTTTATAGAAATTAGCAAAAACTGAAAGGATGCCCTGGGGTTCCGCCACATCCCGTCCATTCTCACGAATGCTTGTTATTATGCTCTTAGTATAGTCTTGTCTGATCCTTAGCGCTAATTCCTTACCAGCCTGCTCCCCAGTTTCATATACCCTCCCCCTGTATGTCCAATATTCTGCTGCCGCCTTTTCTGCAAAATATTTTTGTAGTTCGGCTTTAATTAGACAAATGTTCATTTGGCTCTCTCTACCTTCCCTCCCTTGGGTTATATCCTGGCAGTGTTGTTCTTCTGCCTTACCTAACTCCCCCAAAAGCCTGACCTTAGTGGCTTGCTCTTTTTTCCTAGACTGCGCAGAGTAACTAATAACCTCCCCCCTCAATACTGCTTTAAATGAGTCCCACACAGAATTCCTTGATGCACTGTACCGATTGGCATCAAAAAATTTGCGTGCCCATTTCTTCATATGTTCAACAAAAAGTGCGTCGGCCAGAAGCTTTCGATTGAATGTCCAAGCCCTGGAGCTCCTAACTGGCCCCAAACCTTTATATATAATTGCCAATGGGTTATGATCCGAGAGGACCTTGGGGAGTTTCCTAATACTAATCTTACTAATTTCTGTTGATGATATCAAGAAATAGTCCAATTTGCTATACCTCTGGTGGGGACAGGAGAAATATGTATAGCCTGGATCTTTAGGCTCCTTTGCCCCCCAGACATCCATTAAGCCGTGCGACAACATCATGGAACGAAGGGCCGTGAAGACCCTGGGTTTTCTGCCAGCATAGGAACTTCCCTCAGAAAGATCCGTGAAGATATTAAGATCACCACAGACCAGTATGGGCATCGGCCATAATGACAGTTCCTCTTCCAAATTTTCAAAAACCTCTGGATCATCCTGGTTTGAGCCATATATGCAACAGATAGTGAGGCCACACTCCAATTCCGCCACAGCCCATCTACCATGTGCATCAGATTTAGCCCGTTTTGCCCCCCCCAAAAAGGATTTCCCCAAAATCGCTACTCCTCTTGTTGTTGAAGTTTGGGTAGAACATGCCAAAATATTGAATCCTCCAACCCTCAGCAGCTGCCTCTTCGCCCATGGTAGATGGGTTTCCTGAAGGCACAAAATATCTACGGACTCTGCCATAACAAACTGTGCCAGCTTTGATCTCTTTGCCCAATCGTTTAACCCCCCTATATTTATTGAATATACATTAAGATTTGCCATGGTTATTGTTAACGGATAGCCTAACTTTCAACTGAGCATCATAATAATTAAAGAAGACCTTTTCCAAAACATGTTCACCAATTTCCAAATACCTCAAAGCTGTAAAAAACATTGTACCACAAATTTTCATTTTTTTCTGCTTTTTTCCCCCCCTTCCCTTCCCTTCCCTCAGTGCCCTCCCAGAGGAACCCTCCCTCTCCCCCCTCCCACTAGGAGCACTCAGACCTTGGTCTGAGCTAATGATGCTTGCGTGCACTTCTGCCCCCGGCTCCCTCCTGCCCCGGCCCCCTCCCGCCCGTGTCCCAGAGAGCCTGATCCTTACCTCAGCCACCGGTCCCGCTCCAGGCGCCCCACCCGCACAGGCCGCCACTCTCCAGGCGCCCCGCCCGCACAGGCCGCCACTCTCCATGCGCCCAGGCCGCCACTTCGCCCAGCAGCAAGCAGGGCCGCGGCAGTCCTCCCAGCAGGTCGCGATCTTCGGCGCCATATCCGGAAGTGTTACCAGGGAGCGCAAACGCAAATGATGTCATCACGCAGACATCGCGGCCGGCGCTACTTGCAAGGGACTACTTTATTTTTATTTTGAAATTTTTTAAACAACGTATATTTTTTATTTTTAATAGCCTATGTCCTTCTGCTTGCCCTGAGGTTTTCAAAAATGTCATGGGTGTTTTGATTGGTGGTGTACTTTTCGAGTTTACCTGGCTCAAAGGTTTGTGTTCTCTCTTTATAATAGTAGTATAGATAAATAAAAATACATATTTACTTAATTACTATTAAATTACTTCCCACCCTATTCCCCTATAAACCCACAACCCGCTACAGAACTAAAACGCAAAATTACATCAAAAATAATCATTAATTCATAAAAACGAATATCTAATTTACTATAATTAAATTACTTCCCACCCTATTCCCCTATAAACCCACAACCCGCTACGGAATTAAATTACGCAAAAATTAAATAACATAACATTCATTATTTAAAAAAAATTAAACATACATTACAAAAATAATATATATTTTTAACACATATACTAGCATACATAACAGTAAACAAAATTCGATATTATGAAAATTATATTTTAAATTCGATATCATGGAAATCGATATTTCTTACCTCAATTTCGATATTCTATCCAACTATATTTTGGTAATTCGATATATTGGGCTCTCTATGTGGCATATTATCAAGGGGGTTTATCTCCGCTTTTTTGGCTTTAAAAGCCAAGAAAGCGGAGATAAAATTATCTCCCTATTACCTAGCTGTCGCTAACACCAGTTAGCGACAGCTAATAGGAGATAGCGACTATCTTGGGCCCCACTTTGCATGTCAGTGATATTTATCACTAATGACATGCAAAGTGGGTGTGCCACAGTCGCTAACATCGCTATCTCCTATTACCAACTTATGCTAAGCACGAATATCTCCAAAAGCTAACACCTGCCCTGAGCAGTTCTTAGCCATGTTATCCAACGGGAGGTGGATAACATGGCTAAGAGCATTCGCTCGGTAATGCATGAATATCGCTGACTTTTCAGCGATATTCATGCATTGCGGCCGATTTTTATCGCATTTGCGATAAACCTTGGTAATACCAAGGTTTATCTGTGATAAAAATCGCCGCAGCTCAGCGGTAAATTTTTGTCTCTAAGCAAGCAATAGCGATAATTATCCCTATTGCTTGGTAATATGCCCCTCTATTTTTAATTCGATATTCTGGGCAGGCTACATTTTGGATTCGATATTTAGGGTGTTCATCGTATTCTGTTGTCCCAGTAACTTAATAAATGATTGAAGAAAAGGAGCAGGAGATAGAATTAGCCAAACATACACAGAATTTGATAAGAAGCCTTGAAAGCAGAAGGATAAAAACACACATGCAAATACACATACATTCAAAAGAAATAAATACCTAGGTTCTAAAGCATTGTTTGAATTACACTAAAGAATGTGTAGGAAATAGGTTTAGAGGTAAAGGATACAGGTGACATGATATTTTCTGTAACCAACATGTTATTTCTAAGCAACTCATTATTTGACCTTTTGTAACAAGCATTTTCTGGATAAGTATAATAGTGTTTGCCTGTGAAGCAGCAAATTGAGTCCAGTTATTTACCCGTGTGGAGATAGCTACTCTCCCTGTCGCGACAGTAAAGAGCTGTGTTTGTCTTGCCTAGAGAAGCCTTGTCTTTTTTATTTATTTTAAGTTACCCTGCAACAGCATTGTATAGTCTTGGGGAGGGAAACAGGACGGCAGTCAACCTTAGCCAAGTGTTTCCTCCAATGAGTGCATTATCGTTAAAGAGGAATGTGTTCCATCGGTTGTAGAAGAGTGTTGGGTGATCGATGATCGACTTTTTTGCCACCACTGAGAATGCTCTTTTCTCACGGTTCAGCATAATTATTTTCTGTCTAGCGGTGTGGAAGTTGGACGCCATGTTGTTCAAGCTACCGCCTGATCTGCTGTACGTATTCCCTCCTATTCCTGTGATTCCAAGAGTACTTTAGAAGATCAAGGAAGACAGAGCCATAGTTTGTCTTATACTTCCAGGGTGGGAGAGATGCTCCTGATAGCCCATGTTTTTGGAAATGGCAGTTCACCCTCTTTGGTAGCCCTGTTCATCTGTACCGTCTAATAGTGACTCCGCTCCCTCTCTTGTTGGTATAGAAGTTACGGCTTCAGACTTGGCTCTTCGAAGTTTAACCCTCCTTGATAAAGGATGTGCTTCAGAGGTGGTAGAGGTCATTTAAAACTCCAGAGGCCTGGCTACCCTTAAAGCCTGTTCCTAAACACCTTTAAGGAATGGTGCTACTTGTAGGTTATGAATTGTTTTCTGTAGGGCCTATCAAGGTCTTGGGTTTTTTATTTGTTGATTTCATTTTTGGACTTGTGACTTCTACTCCTCGGCCCAGTGGGCAGTGGTGAAGGCTTTCAGAAGTCCCCAATTAGATCATGTTGAACCATTTGTGTCTAGACTAATAAAAAGGTTTTTTTTCTTAAAGGACCATGGGTGCCGTGTCCTTTTCGGTCATGTGATCTGCCTTTAGTGCTAAGGACATTCCATCTCTCACACTTTTTGCCTTCGAAGGAGAAGGTGGGTATTATGTTTTTGACTCTAAAGGTTGTGTTTTTGGTGGGCATTTCCCCAGCCAGGAGAATAAGGGATTTAGGGTCATTTTTTAGGTCAGAGCTTTTCCTAAGGTTTTTCCAGACACAGTTATGTTAAACCTGAAGTTTACGCATAAGATCCCTTCAGTTTTTCATAGATATAGGGAGCTTGTGCTACCAGGGGTCATCCTCGACTCCATCCTCACCATGACTAAGCAGGTCAACGCCATCTCCTCCTCCTGCTTCAACACCCTCCGAATGCTATGTAGGATTTTCCAGTGGATTCCCACTGAAACAAGAAGAACAGTCACCCAGGCCCTCGTCACCAGCAGGCTGGACTATGGTAACGCCCTCTACGCTGGAGCATCGACCAAGCTCCTAAGACGGCTGCAACGCATCCAGAACGCCTCTGAACGTCTGATCCTCGACATCCCCTGCCGCAGCCACATCACTACCCACCTGAGAGACCTACACTGGCTCCCCATCAACAAGAGGATACCTTCACGCTCCTCATCCACGCACACAAAGCCCTCCACGACGCCGGCCCTGCTTACCTCAACAGATGACTCCGCTTCTACACCGCCACCCGCCAGCTCCGCTCTGCTGACCTTGCCCTCGCCGCGGTCCCCCGCATCCGAAGAACGACAGCCAGAGGCAGATCCTTCTCCCACCTCGCCGCCAAGACCTGGAACACCCTCCCCACCAACCTACGGCAGACCCAAGACCTACTGGCCTTCAGAGGACTACTCCCAGCGCCTTGAGACCCTCACAGGTATGTAGTGTGCTTTACAAGTGTCCTGATTGATTGATTGATTGATTGATTGATTACACCTGTTGGATGTAAGGAGGACGGTTTTAACCTATTTAGAGAGAACAGAGGGTTTACAGAAGTACAACAGCCTATTTGTGACGTTCGGCCTACTAGGAAATTGTTTGAAGCCGTCTAATTGTATTTTGAGAAGGTGGATCAAGCAGATACTAGCTTATGAAGCTCCAGATGGATGTTTTGGGGCCCTTATTCAGGCTAGGCCGACAAGAAGTGTTTCCACCTTGTGGGCATCTTTAAAGGGGTTTTAAGGTTGTTTCAGTAAAAGTATGCACTGCTGCCACGTGGTCATCTCTACACACATTCATAGATCACTATAGACTCATTTAGTTATGACTGTGTCAAGGAAGATGGCCGGGGGAGGGGGGGGGGGGGGTAATGCCCCTGTAACTTATTGATAGTCTTCAATACTCTAAATTCAAGTCTTTCTTGACCACAGTCAAGGTTCCCCATCCTTTTCATACCAGTATTGTGTTTCAGAGGCTTCTTAAAATAACTGGAGGAGGAAAGGGTTGGACGTCATTTTAATGTTGATTAAGGGGAAGAGCGAGACGGCCATATTGGAATGGATTGGAGGAACTGTTACTGTTTTGTCTGTAAAGTTCTGTCAAAAGGCGCTATTGCTCATATAATGATAAGTGTGGCGTCAAAGATTTGGACTCAGATTAATGAAGATTACCAGTAAGTAACCAGGGCATCGCCACAGAGTCCGAGTTGGATACTGTAGTTCCCTTCTGAGCCATGGGACCCTGGGCTGTGGGGCGAGATACCTGCTGTGAGAGTGTCAGGAACAGTTTAAAATGGCTGCAGCACTTCACTCTCAGCTTCTCTACAACGTGGGGCTTTGGATGGCTCATTTGTAGACAATGATGATTTTTACAGGTGCGGGTACAACAGTAGTGCTTGCCAACAGAGCACTAAAAACTATTTCCAAAGTGATTTTAGTTACATTTTCTCCAATTGAACCTCTAGCTGTGCTGTGTTGACTTAGTTATATCATTTCCTCCCATTGCCCCCCCCCAGGAGGCAGTATTATTGAGACAGCTAGTATCAATGTCTCCCATTGGTCCCCATAGCTGCAGTGTTGACACAGCTAGCATCACTGTCTCCCACTGGCCCCGTAGGTAGTGGCGTTAACACAGCTATTTTCTCTGCCTCCCATTGGTCCCAGTAATTGACAGTGTTGACACAGCTAGTATCATTGTCTCCTATTGGTCCCTGTAGGTGTCAGCGTTGACACAGCTAGTATCATTGTCTCCCATTGGTCCCAGTAGGTGGCAGCGATGACACAGCTAGTATCATTGTCTCCTATTGGTCCCTGTAGGTGTCAGCGTTGACACAGCTAGTATCATTGTCTCCCATTGGTCCCCTTAGGTGTCAGTGTTGACACAGCTAGTATCATTGTCTCCCATTGGTCCCCTTAGGTGTCAGTGTTGACACAGCTAGTATCATTGTCTCCCATTAGTCCCCTTAGATGTCAGTGTTGACACAGCTAGTATCATTGTCTCCCATTGGTCCCCTTAGGTGTCAGTGTTGACACAGCTAGAATCATTGTCTCCCATTAGTCCCCTTAGGTGTCAGTGTTGACACAGCTAGTATCATTGTCTCCCATTGGTCCCTGTGGGTGGCAGTGTTGACACAGCTAGTATCATTGTCTCCCATTGGTCCCCTTAGGTGTCAGTGTTGACACAGCTAGTATCATTGTCTCCCATTGGTCCCCTTAGGTGTCAGTGTTGACACAGCTAGTATCATTGTCTCCCATTGGTCCCCTTAGGTGTCAGTGTTGACACAGCTAGTATCATTATCTCCCATTGGTCCCTGTGGGTGGCAGTGTTGACACAGCTAGTATGATTGTCTCCCATTGGTCCCAGTAGGTGGCAGCGATGACACAGATAGTATCATTGTCTCCTATTGGTCCCTGTGGGTGGCAGTGTTGACACAGCTAGTATAATTGTCTCCCATTGGTCCCCTTAGGTGTCAGTGTTGACACAGCTAGTATCATTGTCTCCCATTGGTCCCCTTAGGTGTCAGTGACGTCAGATTTCTGAAGGGGCGCAGTACGTGATGTCAATTTTTTGAAGGGGCACAGTTCATGATGTCAGGTTTTTGCAGGGGCGCAATACTTGACAAGACAGGCTGGTGACCACAATGGGTCACTGACCCCTGGGTGGCGTTGTACAATCCACTCCCGATCCCTTAGGTTGATACTGACCTCTGTGCTTGTGACCTGACGGATGGCATCCATGCATTAGATTATTGATGCTATTTACTAGTCAAGTCAAGTCAAGTCAAGATATTTATATAGCGCGCTATATACCCAGAGGGTCTCAGGCGCTTGAGGAAGGGTGGGGAATTACCTGTCGAATATCCAAGTTTTAAGTTGCTTTCTGAATGCTAGGTGGTTCTGAGTGAGGCGAAGGTGAGTGGAAAGTGAGTTCCAGGTCTTAGCTGCCAGGTAGGAGAAGGATCTACCTCCCATGGTGGTTTTGTTGATGCGAGGTACGGTAGCAAGGGCTAGGTTGGAAGATCGCAGCTGGCGGGGGGGTGTAGAAGGAGAGACGTGTGTTGAGGCATTCGGGTCCAAGATCGTAGAGTGCTTTGTGTGCGTGGGTCAGGAGACGGAAGGTAATCCTCTTATTGACGGGGAGCCAGTGGAGGTTTTTCAGGTGACTGGAGATGTGGTCTTTACGCGGGATGTCTAGTATGAGTCTGGCTGATGCGTTCTGGATGCGTTGGAGTTTTTTCTGGAGTTTTGCGGTGGTGCCGGCGTATAGGGTGTTTCCGTAGTCCAGGCGGCTTGTAACCAGTGCATGGGTGACCGTTTTTCTGGTTTCGGTGGGGATCCAGCGAAATGTTTTTTTGAGCATGCGAAGAATGTTGAAGCAAGATGATGAGACGGCGCTGACCTGTCTGGTCATCGAGAGTGAGGAGTCCAGGATGACGCCCAGGTTCCGTGCGTGGTCCGTCGGGATGGGTGCTTTTCCAAGGGCCTCTGGCCACCAAGAGTCATCCCAGGCGGAGGGGGAGGTACCTAAGATAAGGACTTCTGTTTTGTCTGAGTTCAGTTTCAGACGGCTGTGCTTCATCCACTCGGCTACTTCTTTCATTCCTTCATGTAGGTTGGTTTTGGCGGTGTTAGGGTCTTTGGTGAGTGAGAGGATCAGTTGGGTGTCATCAGCGTAGGAGATGATGTTGAGGTTGTGTTGGCGTGCGATGGCTGCGAGGGGGCTCATGTATACGTTGAAGAGGGTGGGGCTGAGTGAGGATCCTTGTGGTATGCCGCAGATGACTTCAGTGGCCTCTGGCTTGAATGGTGGGAGGCGGACTCTCTGGGTTCTTCCAGTGAGGAACGAGGTGATCCAATCCAGTGCTTTTCCTTGGATTCCGATGTTTCTAAGGCGCTGTAGAAGGGTGCGATGGCAGACTGTGTCGAAGGCTGCGGAGAGGTCAAGGAGGATGAGGGCGACTGTGTCTCCATTGTCCAGTAGAGTTCGAATGTCGTCTGTTGCTGCGATGAGGGCAGTCTCTGTGCTGTGTTTGGCTCGGAAGCCGGACTGTGAGGGGTCGAGGGATTTGTTGGTTTTGAGGAAGGCGGCGAGCTGGTTGTTGACAGCTTTCTCGATGACTTTGGCCGGGAATGGAAGGAGCGAGATGGGGCGGTAGTTTTTGAGTTCGGTGGGGTCAGCTGTGGGTTTTTTCAGAAGAGCGCTAAGTTCGGCGTGTTTCCAGCTTTCTGGGAAGGTGGCGGAGTTGAGGGAGCAGTTGATGACGTCTCGGAGGTGTGGTGCTAGGATGGAATCAGCTTTGTTGAAGATGTGGTGAGGGCATGGGTCTGTGGGGGATCCTGAGTGGATGGAGTTCATCAGGTGGATGGTGTCCTCGGTGGAGATTGGGTTCCAGTCATTAAGGATGTTCAAGGGGGGTGAAGGTCCTGCGGAATGTTGGGTGGGTTGGTCTCCGGGTTTGTTGTTGAAGCTGTTGTGGATGTCTGTGATTTTGTTGTGGAAGAACGAAGCTAGGGAGTCGCAGAGGGCTTGAGAGGGGGTGATGTCGTTGGAGTTGGCTGAGGAGTTGGTAAATTCTTTGACGATGTTGAATAGTTCCTTGCTGTTGTGGGCGTTGATATCTAGTCGGTCTTTGAATGCGGCTTTCTTGGCAGATCGGATTAGTTGGTGGTGTATGCGGGTGGCGTTTTTGAAGGCGTCTCTGGTGCTGGAGTTTGGGTCTTTTTTCCAGGCCTTTTCGAAGGAGCGACAGAGTTTCTTCGATTTCTTAAGATCATCGTTGAACCAGGAGGCGTTTTTGCTGCCTAGTTTGATTTGACGTTTTTTCAATGGTGCTAGGATGTCGGCGCTGTTGGATAGCCATTGGGTGAGGTTGATGGCGGCTTGGTCGGGGTTTGAAGAGTGGGCAGGTGGGTTTTGAAGAAGTGATGAGGAGATCTGGTCGATGGTGATTTTCTTCCAGTTTCTACGCAGAGTAGGTTGAGGATGGTTGTGGGTTGTGGTCTTATTGTAGATAAAGTGAACGCAGCTGTGGTCCGTCCAATGTAGAGTTGTGGTGTGACTGAAGGAGACATGTTTGCTGGAGGTGAAGATAGGGTCGAGCGTGTGACCTGCGATGTGGGTGGGGGTAGTGACAAGTTGTTTGAGTCCTAGGTTGGCGAGGTTGTCCAGAAGGGTGGTGGCGTTGCTGTCATTGCTCTTTTCCAGATGAAAGTTGAGGTCTCCCAGTAGAATGTATTCCTCGGAGGGGAGGGCGTGTGGGGTGATAAAGTCAGTGATGTCGTCGCTGAATTGTGCACGGGATCCTGGAGGTCGGTAGAGGAGGGTGCCTCTGAGTGTGGTCTTGGGGTCGGCGTGGATCTGGAAGTGAAGGTGTTCGGCGCTAGTGAGATTGACGTCTGAGCTGGTTGAGATGCGGATGTAATTCTTGTGGACGATAGCGATTCCTCCTCCAGTTTGGTCGGAGCGGTCCTTACGGATGATCTTGTATCCTTCCGGGATGGCAATGGTGATGTCAGGGGCTGATGAGGCGTTCATCCATGTTTCTGTTAGGAAGGCGACGTCGGGAGAAATGGTGTCTAGTAGGTTCCAGAGGTCAATGGCGTGTCTATGGACTGAGCGGGTGTTGAGCAGGATGCATTTTAGGTGGTTGGTGTCTGATATCTGTTGTGTGTTCGTGGATGAGGAATAGTTCTTGTTGCCGTCGAACTTGCAGGAGTTGCAGGAGAAGGGTCCATGGGTGTGTCCAGGAGCAGCTTAGACGCAGTTGGGGAGACGGCCGGGGTTTAGGGCTAAGAGGGTGGAGGAGTCGTATGTAATGCGGGAGGGGTGGATGGTACGGGGACCAGGGGGTCTGGCGCTGGGCGCAGTCCAGGCGCGGATGGGCGTAGACGGGCTTACCTTTGGCGCACCTTCGGCGCGGCCGCTGCGCGTGGACGCTGCACGTTGGGACATCTGACATAAATGGAGAGTGGAGGGGGGGCGGAGCGTGGGAGGGGCAGCTGGGAGGCGGTAGCGGGGAGGGTAGGCGGGCCAAGGGGATCGTAATCGCAAGATGGTGGTCGGGATGGAAACCGAAACTGAGGCGATGTAAACAATGAGCAATGGCGAGTCCACATATACAAACAAGAACAAGCTGATACAATGTTTCAGGGCAGTCGCGCGAGGAGCCAATCAAAAGGTGCGGCGCGATGGTGAAATGCGCTATGACCAGATTACAATTGCAGAAAAATGAGCAAATGCAGCAGGCTACGATACCAAGCGCCGGTAACAGGGCAATGCGCTTCTGGTGTTGCAGGAGCGGAGAGCACTTAAAGCGCTTCAGGGAAGGCACTCTGAGCGGAGTCAGGAGGCGTGGGGGAGCGACCGTTTAGGCACAAGTCCACACGGTCACAGCGGAAAGTAGGAGGAGGTGAGCTATATGTTCGTGGGTGGGAGGGGCAGCTGGGAGGCGGTAGCGGGGACGGTAGGCGGGCCAAGGGGATCGTAATCGCAAGATGGTGGTCGGGATGGAAACCGAAACTGAGGCGATGTAAACAATGAGCAATGGCGAGTCCACAGATACAAACAAGAACAAGCTGATACAATGTTTCAGGGCAGTCGCGCGAGGAGCCAATCAAAAGGTGCGGCGCGATGGTGAAATGCACTATGACCAGATTACAATTGCAGAAAAATGAGCAAATGCAGCAGGCTACGATACCAAGCGCCGGTAACAGGGCAATGCGCTTCTGGTGTTGCAGGAGCGGAGATCAGTTAAAGCGCTTCAGGGAAGGCACTCTGAGCGGAGTCAGGAGGCGTGGGGGAGCGACCGTTTAGGCACAAGTCCACAGGGAAATCCCAGAATGCATTGCGATGTTGCCTAAAAACCTTGGACTGAAAGTGGCACACTGGACTTGGGAATCCCGGCAGCTATGCTGATGCGTACTGCTGTCACTTTGATGGCTCGATGCTCAGTGAGTTAAAGGCTCCACTGTGTACTGCACTTTGTTGTCTGCGGCGCAGCTGGGCTCAGTCAGGCCTTCATCCTTCACAGCCGGTAAACTGAGGGTCTTTAGGCTGGTAAATCAATCAATAAAGCACTTGTTTGCAATTATCTCAGCGGAGTTCCACAAGCAGCGGAGTGTGGTAAGTTGCGCTGCTCCCACTGACTTTTAGCGCTGGGAGTTTGTCCTGTGCTGTAAAATCACTGTGAGCGACACTACGC
Source organism: Lissotriton vulgaris (assembly GCF_964263255.1). Taxonomy (NCBI): domain Eukaryota; kingdom Metazoa; phylum Chordata; class Amphibia; order Caudata; family Salamandridae; genus Lissotriton; species Lissotriton vulgaris. The sequence continues at coordinate 95,760 of NW_028255728.1, read as the reverse complement.
ATCGTGCCGGAGGCCGCTGCTGCTTTCTGCCGCTCGAGTAGATATTCCACTTGAGCAGCACCCTCCTCAGTGCGAGTGGAAGATTTTTAAATGTGAGCGGTCGCGACCTGCCGTGACCGCCTGCGTTGAGAAATCTGACAGGAAGGAGGGCTAGCGCACAATTGGTGTGTTTGCCAAGTTAACGTTGGCGAGCCACACGAGAGAAAAACTCAGCTCCACGTCACTTCCCTGAGTTTTGTGGAACTCCGCGCTTGGAGCGCGGAGGGGGCAAAACTCGGCGAACTCCGCCGGCGGAGCGTAATTCTACGCCCACCCTTATTTGCAAAGTCAGCAAAACAGCGACATCAAACGAAACAATGAAAACAATTATTTTATTTGACATCCCAGAAGAGACCCGTGCTTAGCAGCACAGCAAATGGACGATGACATACATTTACGCTCCCTGCTGACGTCTGCTACGAGCTAAAGGCCTTTAGTTTTAATCCCGACGAAGCCAACACACGCTCCTACGCTCACAAGATATGGTTGTCACCTTACCAGAGAAAAATGTCAGTCATGTTTTCATATTTTGGGGGTCGGGAAAGGTCAAGAGCTGCAACTTGAATACCAGTTTGTCAAAAGCCCTCTGCCCTGTTTATAAACACAGCAATGTCGCCTCCAGCTGCTATGACAGTCAGGAAAAGACTGGACATCACTGACTGTGAACCTGGCCCGAAAGGCTGCCTGCTTCATCCTCAGCCCTCTCTCTCATCAGAAGACCTGAGCCCCCCTCACCCCTGGAGCACCTCCTCCTGCTGTTGGGGGAGGGGTGCTGTTGGACAGGCCACATGAAGGACCCGCTCCCCCTCTGCCCGACCAGGCCCGAGCCCGGTCCCTCAAGTGTTACACACCACCACTTCACGTTTTCCGTCCCCTCCGGGACCCCTGCCTCTGAACATCTCGACCCCTTGGGCCCGATCCACTACTGGGCCGCGCGCCCGACCTGGGCGCCATCTTGGACACTGCACCACGAGGCCGCGTGGCCTCCGACCGACCCTAACCCTGGGCCTGGCCAGGCCTCAGACATCCCGGCACCAACATCCACCCAGGAGGTGAGTGGACTACTTGGCAGGTCAATGGGAGAAAGAGGTGTCGATGGCTCTCCCCCACCAGGTACCGCTCGCCCCCAGCCTCCCCGGGCGCTGGCTCCACCCCCCTGCTGGGTGTCTGGACTCCCTCATCCTGGACCCACCGACCTCCAAGTGCGAGGGTCCGGACATCAAAGGGCAACAGCCCTATAACTGAGGCAGCTCCAGAGCAGGAAGGCAGTTGTATCTTGGAGTCGAGAGACGCAGAGAAGAACTCATCCTTGACGGACTACTGGCGCTGCCGTAGCCCTACCTTGCGAACTATCGTACTGCCTGCTGGCGCTGCCGCAACCTCCGTAAACCTCCATCGTCGTCGGGACCTGCTGGCGTGGCCGCGGACCGTTTGTACCTCCATCTTCATCGGGACCTGCTGGCTCCGCCGCGGACCGTCGCCACCTTCAACCATCTCGGGACCTGCTGGCTCCGCCGCGGCCCGGTCATCTAGAACGCCGAGCTCGAGGATTGAGAGCTATCCATCCACCCATTTGGTAACAAGACTGTCCCGCTACCCCTTTTCCCCACCAGAGACCCGAACCGAGGGGACCCCTGAGTCCAGACCTCCTTGTACCATTTGACCGTACTCGAAGAATTGCTGATAAAGTATCGTTTAACCTTATCCTTGTGTGGTGTCCGTCTGTGGGGGGGAAGTTACTTGTCTGTACGATCGCTGGAGACGGCTCTCCCTGGAGACCTTTCCCCTTATACTCGGCCGACCCTCCCGGTCCGTCTAACATTGGTGGCCAGCGGCGCGATCCGAATCACCGCATAATCGTACAGAGTAGCTCACCCCACGACGAAATCACGATGACTACCAAAGAAAGCGGATCCACCGAGAAATTTCAGATGGAGAAAGTGGAAGAATACAGCCATCGTGAATTAAAACAATTCTGCATCGAACTAGGTATCGCTACCACCGGTCTAAGTACCAAAGATGATTTCAAACAGGCCCTGGAGTCCTGGGCAGAAACCGGGGCCGTCAGACCCCCGGACCAAAATATCGCAGCAGTAGAAAAAGACACCGCGGCTCCCGAGGAGCGAAGAACGGGTCTCTCGCAAGACGAGATCCAGGAACGAGAAAGAACAAGACTACATGAACTAGAAATGGCCCGGCTCAAAATGGATGGTGAACTCAAGTTGGCCGAACAGAAACTGAACTTAGAACATCTGAGGCTCCGAGAAGAAAGAGAGGAAAAACAGAGACAAAGAGAGCTCGAGGAAAAAAGACTGGCATATGAACATGAGCGCAAATTAGCTGAGATAGACTTACGCAAGCAGAACAAGGAATCAGGGGCGACCGAGCAACCCCGCACCCCGGGAGAAACAGATAAGAAGGTACACATCCCCAAGGATGTCGTCCGAGAATACTTCCGAGAGGACGACATCCAACAATGGTTCAAGGCCTACGAAATAGCTATGACCTCCCACCGGATCGATCGAAGCGACTGGGGAGCCGGTCTATGGGGGAGATTCCTCAATGAGGGCCGCGATGCCCTGCTACAGCTCCCGGACCATCTGATGACCTCCTATGACCACATGAAAGCGGCCCTCCTCACCCGCTATGGGCTCACACCCGAGATGTACCACCAGAGGTTCAGAGACTGCACCCGCATCCCGGGTACAACTTGGGTGGAGTACGTTAACTATTTCAGCAGAGCCTTCGAGGGTTGGATCAAAGGAAGCAATGTCACAACTTACGAACAACTCTTCAATCTAATGGTGTGGGAGCATCTGTCAAACAATTGCTTCATCGAGCTCCGGCAGCACCTCCTCGATAGCAAATTGACTGATCCACGGCAACTCGCAGCCGAAGCTGACCGGTGGGAAATCACCAGAGTGGGCCGAAATGGGTCCTATGAACAGAACCGAAACCACCACGGTCAGCACCGTCCCCGAGGAGGAGGAGGGGGGGGCCAAGGAAGAGGAAGAGACAGCACTCCGGCCGCCCCCGCTGCCAGCACCACTCCCCCGGCCAACCGGGGCAGCACCCCGGCACGACCGGAATATAGGGCCAATGTCACGTGTCACCGATGCCAGCGAGTCGGCCACTACGCAAACGACCCAAATTGCCCACATAACCAGAGCCCGAGACCCCGCCAGGTGGCTGCCGCTGCCCTGGGGGAAGAACAGATCTCCGAGGAACAAGAAGAATATGAGCAAGAACATCAAGAATGGGAGCCAGCCGCCATGGCTCTAGCCTGCTTAGGGGGGAAAGACATGGTCCCGCGGGTCCCCCTACCCGCTAACACCCGGAAGTACAGCCAATGGGTGAGCATCAATGGACGCCGGGCCGAAGCCCTCCGTGACACCGGGGCCAGTGTAACAGCCGTCCGCTGTCACCTGGTGACCCCAGAACAGTTTCTACCAAATATTCTCTGCCCTGTCCGTTCAGCCGATAACTCGGAAAGTCTGTGTCGGATGGCCTGCGTCCCTTTCGAATGGGGAGGAGTCTCCGGCATGTTGAAGGTGACGGTCCGAGATGATGCCCCCGTAGACTGCCTCCTGGGGAATGACCTTGAAAGCTCCCCGTGGGCAGCCGTAGAACGAAGAGAACACCTGGGGATGTTAGGCATCCCGGACTGTGCGTGCGTCACCACCCGGTCCATGGCCGCCCGGACCAATCCCCGACCCGAGGAACCTGAATGGCCGGCGCCTCCTCCCCCGGTCGCTCCAGTCGAAGACGCCGACCGTGCCGTCCCCCCAGAACCAGCTCAACCTCCGGACCTCTCTGGCCTCGACCAGTGGCATCAAGAGGGGGGGCCCACACAGGAGCAGTTTCGCCAAGAGCAGAAGACCTGTCCCTCCCTCGAGGGACTCCGCCAACAAGCCCTCGCCCAGAGCGCAGGGGATACCTCCGGAACACATTGGGTCTATTGGGACAATGAGCTGCTATACAGTGAACAAAGGATCGCGGAGTTGGGGGCCAGTCGAGTGCTAGTGGTGCCCCTCCGTTTTAGAGACTTCTTGCTAAATCTGGCCCACGATGTCCCCCTGGCTGGACACCTGGGCCAGGATAAAACTTACAGCCGCCTAGTGACCCACTTCTTCTGGCCTAAAATGAGGAATGATGTACTCCAGCATTGCCGATCTTGCCCCACGTGCCAAGCCAGTGGGAAGAGCGGCCGCAAACTAAAAGCCCCCCTGCAACCATTTCCAGTGGTTACCACCCCGTTCGAGAGGGTCGGGATAGACATTGTGGGGCCCCTGGACCCCCGTACAGCACAAGGACATCGGTTCATCCTGGTACTGGTGGACCACGCCACCCGCTACCCCGAGGCTGTTCCCCTGCGAACTATGACAGCCCCGGTAGTCGGCCGGGCCCTGATGGGGATCTTCTCCCGTGTGGGCTTCCCCCGAGAAGTCGTCAGCGACAGAGGCACGAACTTTATTTCAAAATATATGAAGTCCCTCTGGCAACAGTGTGGGGTCACCTACCGATTCACGACCCCCTATCACCCTCAAGGAAACGGACTCGTTGAGCGGTTCAACCGCACGCTCAAAGGGATGATTGGGGGGTTGGAAGAGCCCCTCCGTCGCCAGTGGGATGTGCTACTGCCGTGCCTCCTCTTCGCATATCAAGAGGTCCCCCAGAAGTCCCTCGGCTTCAGCCCGTTTGAACTGTTGTATGGACACCCCGTACGGGGACCGCTCAGCCTGGTCAAGGAAGGCTGGGAAATGCCCCCTCTAAAGAACCCTCCAGATGTCTTCAAATACCTCCTAACCCTTCGCAACCAGACCCGACGGTTCAGAGAGCTGGCAAAAGCAAACTTGGAGGCCAGTCAAGAGGACATGAAAAAGTGGTATGACCAAAATGCCTCCTCCATCGAATTTGAACCCGGCCAACAAGTATGGGTGATGTCCCCCACCGAACCATGCGCCCTGCAAGACAAGTGGACGGGGCCCTTCAAAGTAGTCGAGCGCAAGGGCCCTGTCACCTATCTCATCGACCTGGAAACCTCACGGAACCCCCTCCGGGTCCTCCACGCTAATAGACTGAAACCCCATTTCGTGCATTCAGAACTCAGCCTCCTAATGGCCACAGACAATGGAGCCGAAGAAGACTCCGAACCCCTCCCTGACCTCCTACGGACTCGGGAGAAAGACGGCTCCGTGGACGGGGTCCGACTCTCGGAGGCCCTCACCCTGGAACAACGCCAAGAATGCCGAGACCTTCTGTTGCAGTTCGCCAGCCTGTTCTCCCTCACCCCAGGTGTCACCTCCTGGTGTGTGCACGACGTGGACACGGGGGACAGCCCCCCTATCCGCCACCGGGCCTACCGCGTACCAGATCGGGTACGGGCCTGCATCCAGGAAGAAGTAACCAAGATGCTCACGCTCGGGGTCATTGAGCCCTCAGACAGCCCCTGGGCCAGCCCAGTAGTACTGGTCCCCAAAGCAGCCACCCCCGGCACCACACCGGAACTCCGGTTCTGCGTCGACTACCGGGGCTTGAATGCAGTCACCAGAACAGACGCACATCCCATCCCCCGGGCAGATGAACTAATCGACCGCATGGGAGCTGCCCGCTACCTCAGCATTTTCGACCTGACGGCGGGCTACTGGCAGATCGGCCTCACACCCCGGGCCCAAGAACGATCTGCGTTTTCCACTCCTGACGGCCATTATCATTTCAAGGTCATGCCCTTCGGCATGAAGAATGCCCCAGCAACGTTTCAGCGACTCGTTAATCAGGTCTTGGCCGGACTCGAAGGATTCAGTGCCGCCTACCTAGACGACATCGCTGTATACAGCCACCACTGGTCCGACCACCTCCACCACCTCCGAGAGGTGCTAAAGGCCCTTCAGCGAGCTGGCCTCACGATCAAGGCCAGCAAATGCCAGATTGGTCAGGGGTCCGTGACCTACCTCGGACACCAGGTGGGAAGCGGCCTGGTGGCCCCTCTGCAGCTCAAGATCGCCGCCATCCAGTCCTGGCAGCCCCCCATCACCCAGACCGAGGTACGCGCCTTTCTGGGACTTACGGGCTATTACCGACGGTTCGTGAAGGACTATGGTAGCATAGTGGGGCCCCTCACAGAACTCACGTCCAAAAATCAACCAAAGAAGGTCAACTGGACCCCAGATTGTCAAACAGCCTTCGAACAACTGAAGGCCGCCATGTGCTCCGCCCCTGTGCTTCAGGCCCCCGACTACAGCCGGGAATTCGTCGTCCAGACGGATGCCTCTGACCACGGCATTGGGGCGGTCCTGTCTCAATTGAACCCCGAAGGCCTTGATCAGCCAGTGGCCTTCATCAGCAGGCGACTCCTGCCTCGAGAACAACGCTGGAGCACCATCGAGAGGGAGGCCTTCGCCGTGGTATGGGCCCTCAAAAAGCTCCGGCCCTATCTCTTTGGCACACACTTTCGGGTCCAGACCGATCATCGACCCCTGCAGTGGCTGATGCAGATGCGGGGGGAGAACCCAAAACTACTACGTTGGTCCATCTCCCTACAGGGGATGGACTTCACTGTGGAACATCGACCTGGGCAAGACCACGCCAACGCGGATGGCCTGTCACGCTTTTTCCGCCTCGACGAGGAGAGTCCCCAAGAGGATGGGTGACTCTCCCCGCCTTCAGCTGGGGGGGACGCATGTTGGACAGGCCACATGAAGGACCCGCTCCCCCTCTGCCCGACCAGGCCCGAGCCCGGTCCCTCAAGTGTTACACACCACCACTTCACGTTTTCCGTCCCCTCCGGGACCCCTGCCTCTGAACATCTCGACCCCTTGGGCCCGATCCACTACTGGGCCGCGCGCCCGACCTGGGCGCCATCTTGGACACTGCACCACGAGGCCGCGTGGCCTCCGACCGACCCTAACCCTGGGCCTGGCCAGGCCTCAGACATCCCGGCACCAACATCCACCCAGGAGGTGAGTGGACTACTTGGCAGGTCAATGGGAGAAAGAGGTGTCGATGGCTCTCCCCCACCAGGTACCGCTCGCCCCCAGCCTCCCCGGGCGCTGGCTCCACCCCCCTGCTGGGTGTCTGGACTCCCTCATCCTGGACCCACCGACCTCCAAGTGCGAGGGTCCGGACATCAAAGGGCAACAGCCCTATAACTGAGGCAGCTCCAGAGCAGGAAGGCAGTTGTATCTTGGAGTCGAGAGACGCAGAGAAGAACTCATCCTTGACGGACTACTGGCGCTGCCGTAGCCCTACCTTGCGAACTATCGTACTGCCTGCTGGCGCTGCCGCAACCTCCGTAAACCTCCATCGTCGTCGGGACCTGCTGGCGTGGCCGCGGACCGTTTGTACCTCCATCTTCATCGGGACCTGCTGGCTCCGCCGCGGACCGTCGCCACCTTCAACCATCTCGGGACCTGCTGGCTCCGCCGCGGCCCGGTCATCTAGAACGCCGAGCTCGAGGATTGAGAGCTATCCATCCACCCATTTGGTAACAAGACTGTCCCGCTACCCCTTTTCCCCACCAGAGACCCGAACCGAGGGGACCCCTGAGTCCAGACCTCCTTGTACCATTTGACCGTACTCGAAGAATTGCTGATAAAGTATCGTTTAACCTTATCCTTGTGTGGTGTCCGTCTGTGGGGGGGAAGTTACTTGTCTGTACGATCGCTGGAGACGGCTCTCCCTGGAGACCTCTCCCCTTATACTCGGCCGACCCTCCCGGTCCGTCTAACAGGTGCTTCTCCTGGTTCCCGGGCCACCAGGTCGATGGGCCCTCCTGGCTTTGGCAGCGACGCTCCTCACTGCATACATGGGGCCAGGGCCCCTGAGGGGGGTGCAGGTCACAGCAGCTCAGCCAGGAGGGGCCCCGGTGTGTCCCGGAGGGTGGCCGGTGACGCACGGCGCCGCTCTCTGCAGCTGGCCTCTCATGGCTATGCAGATCACTGCGGGGCTCCTGGGTGCAGGCCTCCAGGACAGGTGGCCTGATGAATAAAACAGCAGCGGTGCCTGTGGGCAGGGAGCCCCAGTCATGCACACCCGGGCCTCGCTCGGGAACAGCCCTGCCCGGCCCTCATAGACAAAACCATCCTGTTCATTGAGGCCTGGACACAACCGCCCTGCTAATCTATCTGGAACTCTTGCCTTCTTCTTACAGCGCTTAGAGACCTTCTGGTAGTAAGCGCCTAACACATCCAAATTAACATAACATAATTACCAGCGCTGCCCCACACCCTGCGGCTCATTCTAAACCCTGCCCCGGTAGCCAGGCTACGGGGATTGCGTAATTCCCCATAATAATAAATCCATCATCTACCGCATCATTTACAGACTTTGGACAAACATGTTTGTAGCTCAAACGGATCAAAAGTTACTAACCTGCTTCTGCGTGTGTTGCTGGGCAGTGGCGTCCCTTTGCAAAGGTTGGCTGGTCACCTTTCAGTTGCGGCTTGTTGTTTTTAGGTGTTAAACTGACACTAATGAGTTGAAACGTTTGGCTGGATTGTGTTAACGAGTAAAAATATCATCATGGAGTAAAACCTACACAAATGTTTCTCGTTGTGCCGCATAATTTCAGATTTCTTGCCAGATAATTTAGTCAACGCTAAAGCATAATTTGGCCCTCACTTGCCGAACAATTCTGATTCCCATGTCTGTAATTTAGGACTCACCCGGCACAGATCTGCCCCCCCTCCTAGGTACCCGAGTCCAACCCCACAGTCTAGGGCCGAGATCAGAACCAACCCAGGCCTCGAGCAGCCCAGGCCTCACTCACTGATAGAGGAGCAGGACCTACTCATAACAGACCAGGCCTCACTCACTGACAGAGAAGCAGGCCCCGCTCATAACAGACCAGGCCTCACTCACTGATAGAGGAGCAGGCCCCGCTCATAACAGACCAGGCCTCACTCACTGACAGAGGAGCAGGCCCTGCTCATAACAGACCAGGCCTCACTCACTGATAGAGAAGCAGGCCCCGGTCATAACAGACCAGGACTCACTCACTGAGAGAGGAGCAGGCCCCGCTCATAACAGACCAGGCCTCACTCACTGATAGAGGAGCCGCTCTACTCATAACAGACCAGTCCTCACTCACTGACAGAGGAGCAGGCTCCGCGCAGCCCAGACAAGGCCTCACTCACTGATAGAGGAGCAGGCCCCGCTCATAACAGCCCTGGCCTCACTCACTGATAGAGGAGCCGCTCTACTCATAACAGACCAGTCCTCACTCACTGACAGAGGAGCAGGTCCCACTCATAACTGACCAGGCCTCACTCACTGATAGAGGAGCAGACCCCGCTCATAACAGACCAGGCCTCACTCACTGATAGAGGAGCAGGCCCCAATCCTAACAGACCAGGCCTCACTCACTGATGGAGGAGCGGGCCCCACTCATAACAGACCAGGCCTCACTCACTGATAGAGGAGCAGGCCCCGCTCATAACAGACCAGGCCTCACTCACTGATAGAGGAGCAGGCCCCACTCATAACAGACCAGGCCTCACTCACTGATACACGAACAGGCCCCGCTCATAACAGACCAGGCCTCACTCACTGATAGAGGAGCAGGCCCCGCTCATAACAGACCAGGCCTCACTCACTGATAGAGGAGCAGGCCCCGCTCATAACAGACCAGGCCTCACTCACTGACAGAGGAGCAGGCCCTGCTCATAACAGACCAGGCCTCACTCACTGATACACGACCAGGCCCCGCTCATAACAGACCAGTCCTCACTCACTGACAGAGGAGCAGGCCTGCTCATAACTGACCAGGCCTCACTCACTGATAGAGGAGCAGGCCCCGCTCATACCAGCCCAGGCCTCACTCACTGACAGAGGAGCAGGCCCCGCTCATAACAGACCAGGCCTCACTCACTGAGAGAGGAGCAGGCCCCGCTCATACCAGCCTAGGCCTCACTCACCGATAGAGGAGCAGGCCCCACTCATAACAGACCAGGCCTCACTCACTGAGAGAGGAGCAGGCCCGCTCATACCAGCCCAGGCCTCACTCACTGACAGAGGAGCAGGCCCCACTCAAAACAGACCAGGCCTCACTCACTGATAGAGGAGCAGGCCCCGCTCATAACGAACCAGGCCTCACTCACCGATAGAGGAGAGGCCCCACTCATACCAGCCCAGGCCTCACTCACTGACAGAGGAGCAGGCCCCACTCATAACCGACCAGGCCTCACTCACTGACAAAGGAGCAGGCTCAGCGCATACCAGACAAGGCCTCACTCACTGATAGAGGAGCAGGCCCCGCTCATAACAGCCCAGGCCTCACTCACTGATACACGAGCAGGCCCCGTTCATAACAGGCCAGGCCTCACTCACTGATAGAGGAGCAGGCCCTGCTCATAACAGACCAGGCCTCACTCACTGATACACGATTAGGCCCCGCTCATAACAGACCAGTCCTCACTCACTGACAGAGGAGCAGGTCCCGCTCATAACAGACCAGGCCTCACTCACTGATACACGAGCAGGCCCCGCTCATAACAGACAAGTCCTCACTCACTGACAGAGGAGCAGGCCTGCTCATAACAGACCAGGCCTCACTCACTGATAGAGGAGCAGGCCCCACTCATAACAGACCAGGCCTCACTCACTGATAGAGGAGCAGGCCCCGCTCATAACAGACCAGGACTCACTCACTGATAGAGGAGCAGGCCCCGCTCATAACAGACGAGGCCTCACTCACTGAGCGAGGAGCAGGCCCCGCTCATACCAGACCAGGCCTCACTCACTGATAGAGGAGCAGGTCCCGCTCATACGAGCCCAGGCATCACTCACTGATAGAGGAGCAGGCCTCGCTCATAACAGACCAGGCCTCACTCACTGAGAGAGGAGCAGGCCCCGCTCATAACAGACCAGGCCTCACTCACTGATAGAGGAGCAGGCCCCGCTCATAACAGACCAGGCCTCACTCACTGATAGAGTAGCAGGCCCTGCTCAGAACAGACCAGGCCTCACTCACGGAGAGAGGAGCAGGCCCCACTCATAACAGACCAGGCCTCACTCACTGATAGAGGAGTAGGCCCCGCTCATAACAGACCAGGCCTCACTCACTGATAGAGGAGCAGGACCTACTCATAACAGACCAGGCCTCACTCACTGACAGAGAAGCAGGCCCCGCTCATAACAGACCAGGACTCACTCACTGAGAGAGGAGCAGGCCCCGCTCATAACAGACCAGGCCTCACTCACTGATAGAGGAGCCGCTCTACTCATAACAGACCAGTCCTCACTCACTGACAGAGGAGCAGGACCCGCTCATACCAGACAAGGCCTCACTAACTGATAGAGAAGCAGGCCCCGCTCATAACAGACCAGGCCTCACTCACTGATAGAGGAGCCGCACTACTCATAACAGACCAGTCCTCACTCACTGACAGAGGAGCAGGCTCCGCGCAGCCCAGACAAGGCCTCACTCACTGATAGAGGAGCAGGCCCCGCTCATAACAGCCCTGGCCTCACTCACTGATAGAGGAGCCGCTCTACTCATAACAGACCAGTCCTCACTCACTGACAGAGGAGCAGGTCCCACTCATAACTGACCAGGCCTCACTCACTGATAGAGGAGCAGGCCCCGCTCATAACAGACCAGGCCTCACTCACTGATAGAGGAGCAGGCCCCAATCATAACAGACCAGGCCTCACTCACTGATGGAGGAGCGGGCCCCACTCATAACAGACCAGGCCTCACTCACTGATAGAGGAGCAGGCCCCGCTCATAACAGACCAGGCCTCACTCACTGATAGAGGAGCAGGCCCCACTCATAACAGACCAGGCCTCACTCACTGATACACGAACAGGCCCCGCTCATAACAGACCAGGCCTCACTCACTGATAGAGGAGCAGGCCCCGCTCATAACAGACCAGGCCTCACTCACTGATGGAGGAGCAGGCCCCGCTCATACCAGCCCAGGCCTCACTCACTGACAGAGGAGCAGGCCCTGCTCATAACAGACCAGGCCTCACTCACTGATACACGATCAGGCCCCGCTCATAACAGACCAGTCCTCACTCACTGACAGAGGAGCAGGCCTGCTCATAACTGACCAGGCCTCACTCACTGATAGAGGAGCAGGCCCCGCTCATACCAGCCCAGGCCTCACTCACTGACAGAGGAGCAGGCCCTGCTCAAAACAGACCAGGCCTCACTCACTGAGAGAGGAGCAGGCCCCGCTCATACCAGCCGAGGCCTCACTCACCGATAGAGGAGCAGGCCCCACTCATAACAGACCAGGCCTCACTCACTGAGAGAGGAGCAGGCCCGCTCATACCAGCCCAGGCCTCACTCACTGACAGAGGAGCAGGCCCCACTCAAAACAGACCAGGGCTCACTCACTGATAGAGGAGCAGGCCCCGCTCATAACGAACCAGGCCTCACTCACCGATAGAGGAGAGGCCCCACTCATACCAGCCCAGGCCTCACTCACTGACAGAGGAGCAGGCCCCACTCATAACCGACCAGGCCTCACTCACTGACAAAGGAGCAGGCTCAGCGCATACCAGACAAGGCCTCATTCACTGATACACGATCAGGCCCCGCTCATAACAGACCAGTCCTCACTCACTGACAGAGGAGCAGGCCTGCTCATAACTGACCAGGCCTCACTCACTGATAGAGGAGCAGGCCCCGCTCATACCAGCCCAGGCCTCACTCACTGACAGAGGAGCAGGCCCCGCTCATAACAGACCAGGCCTCACTCACTGAGAGAGGAGCAGGCCCGCTCATACCAGCCTAGGCCTCACTCACCGATAGAGGAGCAGGCCCCACTCATAACAGACCAGGCCTCACTCACTGAGAGAGGAGCAGGCCCGCTCATACCAGCCCAGGCCTCACTCACTGACAGAGGAGCAGGCCCCACTCAAAACAGACCAGGCCTCACTCACTGATAGAGGAGCAGGCCCCGCTCATAACGAACCAGGCCTCACTCACCGATAGAGGAGAGGCCCCACTCATACCAGCCCAGGCCTCACTCACTGACAGAGGAGCAGGCCCCACTCATAACCGACCAGGCCTCACTCACTGACAAAGGAGCAGGCTCAGCGCATACCAGACAAGGCCTCACTCACTGATAGAGGAGCAGGCCCCGCTCATAACAGCCCAGGCCTCACTCACTGATAGAGGAGCCGCTCTACTCATAACAGACCAGTCCTCACTCACTGACAGAGGAGCAGGCCCGCTCTTAACAGCCCAGGCCTCACTCACCGAAAGAGGAGCAGGTCCCGCTCATAACAGACCAGGCCTCACTCACTGATACACGAGCAGGCCCCGTTCATAACAGGCCAGGCCTCACTCACTGATAGAGGAGCAGGCCCTGCTCATAACAGACCAGGCCTCACTCACTGATACACGATCAGGCCCCGCTCATAACAGACCAGTCCTCACTCACTGACAGAGGAGCAGGTCCCGCTCATAACAGACCAGGCCTCACTCACTGATACACGAGCAGGCCCCGCTCATAACAGACCAGTCCTCACTCACTGACAGAGGAGCAGGCCTGCTCATAACAGACCAGGCCTCACTCACTGATAGAGGAGCAGGCCCCACTCATAACAGACCAGGCCTCACTCACTGATAGAGGAGCAGGCCCCGCTCATAACAGACCAGGACTCACTCACTGATAGAGGAGCAGGCCCCGCTCATACCAGCCCAGGCCTCACTCACTGACAGAGGAGCAGGCCCCGCTCATAACAGACCAGGCCTCACTCACTGAGAGAGGAGCAGGCCCGCTCATACCAGCCTAGGCCCCACTCACCGATAGAGGAGCAGGCCCCACTCATAACAGACCAGGCCTCACTCACTGAGAGAGGAGCAGGCCCGCTCATACCAGCCCAGGCCTCACTCACTGACAGAGGAGCAGGCCCCACTCAAAACAGACCAGGCCTCACTCACTGATAGAGGAGCAGGCCCCGCTCATAACGAACCAGGCCTCACTCACCGATAGAGGAGAGGCCCCACTCATACCAGCCCAGGCCTCACTCACTGACAGAGGAGCAGGCCCCACTCATAACCGACCAGGCCTCACTCACTGACAAAGGAGCAGGCTCAGCGCATACCAGACAAGGCCTCACTCACTGATAGAGGAGCAGGCCCCGCTCATAACAGCCCAGGCCTCACTCACTGATAGAGGAGCCGCTCTACTCATAACAGACCAGTCCTCACTCACTGACAGAGGAGCAGGCCCGCTCTTAACAGCCCAGGCCTCACTCACCGAAAGAGGAGCAGGTCCCGCTCATAACAGACCAGGCCTCACTCACTGATACACGAGCAGGCCCCGTTCATAACAGGCCAGGCCTCACTCACTGATAGAGGAGCAGGCCCTGCTCATAACAGACCAGGCCTCACTCACTGATACACGATCAGGCCCCGCTCATAACAGACCAGTCCTCACTCACTGACAGAGGAGCAGGTCCCGCTCATAACAGACCAGGCCTCACTCACTGATACACGAGCAGGCCCCGCTCATAACAGACCAGTCCTCACTCACTGACAGAGGAGCAGGCCTGCTCATAACAGACCAGGCCTCACTCACTGATAGAGGAGCAGGCCCCACTCATAACAGACCAGGCCTCACTCACTGATAGAGGAGCAGGCCCCGCTCATAACAGACCAGGACTCACTCACTGATAGAGGAGCAGGCCCCGCTCATAACAGACGAGGCCTCACTCACTGAGAGAGGAGCAGGCCCCGCTCATACCAGACCAGGCCTCACTCACTGATAGAGGAGCAGGTCCCGCTCATACGAGCCCAGGCATCACTCACTGATAGAGGAGCAGGCCCCGCTCATAACAGACCAGGCCTCACTCACTGAGAGAGGAGCAGGCCCCGCTCATAACAGACCAGGCCTCACTCACTGATAGAGGAGCAGGCCCCGCTCATAACAGACCAGGCCTCACTCACTGATAGAGTAGCAGGCCCTGCTCAGAACAGACCAGGCCTCACTCACGGAGAGAGGAGCAGGCCCCACTCATAACAGACCAGGCCTCACTCACTGATAGAGGAGTAGGCCCCACTCATAACAGACCAGGCCTCACTCACTGATAGAGGAGCAGGCCCTACTCATAACAGACCAGGCCGCACTCACGGACAGAGGAGCAGGCCCTGCTCAGAACAGACCAGGCCTCACTCACGGAGAGAGGAGCAGGCCCCACTCATAACAGACCAGGCCTCACTCACTGATAAAGGAGTAGGCCCCACTCATAACAGACCAGGCCTCACTCACTGATAGAGGAGCAGGCCCCTCTCATAACAGACCAGGCCTCACTCACTGATAGAGTAGCAGGCCCCGCTCATAACAGACCAGGCCTCACTCACTGATAGAGTAGCAGGCCCCACTCATAACAGCCCAGGCCTCACTCACTGATAGAGGAGTGAGCCCCGCTCATAAGAGCCCAGGACCCACTCACTGATAGAGGAGCAGGTCCCACTCATAACAGAAAGGGCCTCACTCACTGATAGAGGAGCAGGCCCCACTCATAACAGACCAGGACTCACTCACCGATAGAGGAGCAGGCCCTACTCATAACAGACCAGGCCTCACTCACCGATAGAGGAGCAGGTCCCGCTCATACCATCCCAGGCCTCACTCACTGATAGAGGAGCAGGCCCCACTCATAACAGACGAGGCCTGACTCACTGATAGAGGAGCAGGCCCCGCTCATAACAGAGCAGGCCTCACTCACTGATAGAGGAGCAGGACCTACTCATAACAGACCAGGACTCACTCACTGACAGAGGAGCAGGCCCGCTCATAACAGCCCAGGCCTCACTCACCGAAAGAGGAGCAGGCCCCGCTCATAACAGACCAGGCCTCACTCACTGATAGAGAAGCAGGCCCCGCTCATACCAGCCTAGGCCTCACTCACCGATAGAGGAGCAGGCCCCGCTCATAACAGACCAGGCCTCACTCACTGATAGAGGAGCAGGCCCCAATCATAACAGACCAGGCCTCACTCACTGATGGAGGAGCGGGCCCCACTCATAACAGACCAGGCCTCACTCACTGATAGAGGAGCAGGCCCCGCTCATAACAGACCAGGCCTCACTCACTGATAGAGGAGCAGGCCCCACTCATAACAGACCAGGCCTCACTCACTGATACACGAACAGGCCCCGCTCATAACAGACCAGGCCTCACTCACTGATAGAGGAGCAGGCCCGCTCATAACAGACCAGGCCTCATTCACTGATGGAGGAGCAGGCCCCGCTCATACCAGCCCAGGCCTCACTCACTGACAGAGGAGCAGGCCCTGCTCATAACAGACCAGGCCTCACTCACTGATACACGATCAGGCCCCGCTCATAACAGACCAGTCCTCACTCACTGACAGAGGAGCAGGCCTGCTCATAACTGACCAGGCCTCACTCACTGATAGAGGAGCAGGCCCCGCTCATACCAGCCCAGGCCTCACTCACTGACAGAGGAGCAGGCCCCGCTCATAACAGACCAGGCCTCACTCACTGAGAGAGGAGCAGGCCCCGCTCATACCAGCCTAGGCCTCACTCACCGATAGAGGAGCAGGCCCCACTCATAACAGACCAGGCCTCACTCACTGAGAGAGGAGCAGGCCCCACTCATAACCGACTAGGCCTCACTCACTGACAAAGGAGCAGGCTCAGCGCATACCAGACAAGGCCTCATTCACTGATACACGATCAGGCCCCACTCAAAACAGACCAGGCCTCACTCACTGATAGAGGAGCAGGCCCCGCTCATAACGAACCAGGCCTCACTCACCGATAGAGGAGAGGCCCCACTCATACCAGCCCAGGCCTCACTCACTGACAGAGGAGCAGGCCCCACTCATAACCGACCAGGCCTCACTCACTGACAAAGGAGCAGGCTCAGCGCATACCAGACAAGGCCTCCTTCACTGATACACGATCAGGCCCCGCTCATAACAGACCAGTCCTCACTCACTGACAGAGGAGCAGGCCTGCTCATAACTGACCAGGCCTCACTCACTGATAGAGGAGCAGGCCCCGCTCATACCAGCCCAGGCCTCACTCACTGACAGAGGAGCAGGCCCCGCTCATAACAGACCAGGCCTCACTCACTGAGAGAGTAGCAGGCCCCACTCATAACAGCCCAGGCGTCACTCACTGATAGAGGAGTGAGCCCCGCTCATAAGAGCCCAGGACCCACTCACTGATAGAGGAGCAGGTCCCACTCATAACAGAAAGGGCCTCACTCACTGATAGAGGAGCAGGCCCCACTCATAACAGATCAGGACTCACTCACCGATAGAGGAGCAGGCCCTACTCATAACAGACCAGGCCTCACTCACCGATAGAGGAGCAGGTCCCGCTCATACCATCCCAGGCCTCACTCACTGATAGAGGAGCAGGCCCCACTCATAACAGACGAGGCCTGACTCACTGATAGAGGAGCAGGCCCCGCTCATAACAGAGCAGGCCTCACTCACTGATAGAGGAGCAGGACCTACTCATAACAGACCAGGACTCACTCACTGACAGAGGAGCAGGCCCGCTCATAACAGCCCAGGCCTCACTCACCGAAAGAGGAGCAGGCCCCGCTCATAACAGACCAGGCCTCACTCACTGATAGAGAAGCAGGCCCCGCTCATACCAGCCTAGGCCTCACTCACCGATAGAGGAGCAGGCCCCGCTCATAACAGACCAGGCCTCACTCACTGATAGAGGAGCAGGCCCCAATCATAACAGACCAGGCCTCACTCACTGATGGAGGAGCGGGCCCCACTCATAAAAGACCAGGCCTCACTCACTGATAGAGGAGCAGGCCCCGCTCATAACAGACCAGGCCTCACTCACTGATAGAGGAGCAGGCCCCACTCATAACAGACCAGGCCTCACTCACTGATACACGAACAGGCCCCGCTCATAACAGACCAGGCCTCACTCACTGATAGAGGAGCAGGCCCCGCTCATAACAGACCAGGCCTCATTCACTGATGGAGGAGCAGGCCCCGCTCATACCAGCCCAGGCCTCACTCACTGACAGAGGAGCAGGCCCTGCTCATAACAGACCAGGCCTCACTCACTGATACACGATCAGGCCCCGCTCATAACAGACCAGTCCTCACTCACTGACAGAGGAGCAGGCCTGCTCATAACTGACCAGGCCTCACTCACTGATAGAGGAGCAGGCCCCGCTCATACCAGCCTAGGCCTCACTCACTGACAGAGGAGCAGGCCCCGCTCATAACAGACCAGGCCTCACTCACTGAGAGAGGAGCAGGCCCCGCTCATACCAGCCTAGGCCTCACTCACCGATAGAGGAGCAGGCCCCACTCATAACAGACCAGGCCTCACTCACTGATAGAGGAGCAGGCCCCACTCATAACCGACTAGGCCTCACTCACTGACAAAGGAGCAGGCTCAGCGCATACCAGACAAGGCCTCATTCACTGATACACGATCAGGCCCCACTCAAAACAGACCAGGCCTCACTCACTGATAGAGGAGCAGGCCCCGCTCATAACGAACCAGGCCTCACTCACCGATAGAGGAGAGGCCCCACTCATACCAGCCCAGGCCTCACTCACTGACAGAGGAGCAGGCCCCACTCATAACCGACCAGGCCTCACTCACTGACAAAGGAGCAGGCTCAGCGCATACCAGACAAGGCCTCATTAACTGATACACGATCAGGCCCCGCTCATAACAGACCAGTCCTCACTAACTGACAGAGGAGCAGGCCTGCTCATAACTGACCAGGCCTCACTCACTGATAGAGGAGCAGGCCCCGCTCATACCAGCCCAGGCCTCACTCACTGACAGAGGAGCAGGCCCCGCTCATAACAGACCAGGCCTCACTCACTGAGAGAGGAGCAGGCCCGCTCATACCAGCCTAGGCCTCACTCACCGATAGAGGAGCAGGCCCCACTCATAACAGACCAGGCCTCACTCACTGAGAGAGGAGCAGGCCCGCTCATACCAGCCCAGGCCTCACTCACTGACAGAGGAGCAGGCCCCACTCAAAACAGACCAGGCCTCACTCACTGATAGAGGAGCAGGCCCCGCTCATAACGAACCAGGCCTCACTCACCGATAGAGGAGAGGCCCCACTCATACCAGCCCAGGCCTCACTCACTGACAGAGGAGCAGGCCCCACTCATAACCGACCAGGCCTCACTCACTGACAAAGGAGCAGGCTCAGCGCATACCAGACAAGGCCTCACTCACTGATAGAGGAGCAGGCCCCGCTCATAACAGCCCAGGCCTCACTCACTGATAGAGGAGCCGCTCTACTCATAACAGACCAGTCCTCACTCACTAACAGAGGAGCAGGTCCCGCTCATAACAGACCAGGCCTCACTCACTGATACACGAGCAGGCCCCGTTCATAACAGGCCAGGCCTCACTCACTGATAGAGGAGCAGGCCCTGCTCATAACAGACCAGGCCTCACTCACTGATACACGATCAGGCCCCGCTCATAACAGACCAGTCCTCACTCACTGACAGAGGAGCAGGTCCTGCTCATAACAGACCAGGCCTCACTCACTGATACACGAGCAGGCCCCGCTCATAACAGACCAGTCCTCACTCACTGACAGAGGAGCAGGCCTGCTCATAACAGACCAGGCCTCACTCACTGATAGAGGAGCAGGCCCCACTCATAACAGACCAGGCCTCACTCACTGATAGAGGAGCAGGCCCCGCTCATAACAGACCAGGACTCACTCACTGATAGAGGAGCAGGCCCCGCTCATAACAGACGAGGCCTCACTCACTGAGAGAGGAGCAGGCCCCGCTCATACCAGACCAGGCCTCACTCACGGAGAGAGGAGCAGGCCCCACTCATAACAGACCAAGCCTCACTCACTGATAGAGGAGTAGGCCCCACTCATAACAGACCAGGCCTCACTCACTGATAGAGGAGCAGGCCCTACTCATAACAGACCAGGCCGCACTCACGGACAGAGGAGCAGGCCCTGCTCAGAACAGACCAGGCCTCACTCACTGACAGAGGAGCAGGCCCCGCTCATACGAGCCCAGGCATCACTCACTGATAGAGGAGCAGGCCCGCTCATAACAGACCAGGCCTCACTCACTGAGAGAGGAGCAGGCCCGCTCATAACAGACCAGGCCTCACTCACTGATAGAGGAGCAGGCCCCGCTCATAACAGACCAGGCCTCACTCACTGATAGAGTAGCAGGCCCTGCTCATAACAGACCAGGCCTCACTCACGGAGAGAGGAGCGGGCCCCACTCATAACAGACCAGGCCTCACTCACTGATAGAGGAGTAGGCCCCACTCATAACAGACCAGGCCTCACTCACTGATAGAGGAGCAGGCCCTACTCATAACAGACCAGGCCGCACTCACGGACAGAGGAGCAGGCCCTGCTCAGAACAGACCAGGCCTCACTCACGGAGAGAGGAGCAGGCCCCACTCATAACAGACGAGGCCTGACTCACTGATAGAGGAGCAGGCCCCACTCATAACAGACCAGGCCTCACTTACTGATAGAGGAGCAGGCCCCTCTCATAACAGACCAGGCCTCACTCACTGATAGAGTAGCAGGCCCCACTCATAACAGCCCAGGCCTCACTCACTGATAGAGGAGTGAGCCCCGCTCATAAGAGCCCAGGACTCACTCACTGATAGAGGAGCAGGTCCCACTCATAACAGAAATGGCCTCACTCACTGATAGAGGAGCAGGCCCCACTCATAACAGGCCAGGACTCACTCACCGATAGAGGAGCAGGCCCTACTCATAACAGACCAGGCCTCACTCACCGATAGAGGAGCAGGTCCCGCTCATACCATCCCAGGCCTCACTCACTGATAGAGGAGCAGGCCCCACTCATAACAGACGAGGCCTGACTCACTGATAGAGGAGCAGGCCCCGCTCATAACAGAGCAGGCCTCACTCACTGATAGAGGAGCAGGACCTACTCATAACAGACCAGGACTCACTCACTGACAGAGGAGCAGGCCCGCTCATAACAGCCCAGGCCTCACTCACCGAAAGAGGAGCAGGCCCCGTCCATAACAGACCAGGCCTCACTCACTGATAGAGAAGCAGGCCCCGCTCATACCAGCCTAGGCCTCACTCACCGATAGAGGAGCAGGCCCCGCTCATAACAGACCAGGCCTCACTCACTGATAGAGAAGCAGGCCCCGCTCATACCAGCCCAGGCCTCACTCACCGATAGAGGAGCAGGACCCACTCATAACAGACCAGGCCTCATTCACTGAGAGAGGAGCAGGCCCCACTCATACCAGCCCAGGCCTCACTCACTGACAGAGGAGCAGGCCCCGCTCATAACAGACCAGGCCTCACTCACTGACAGAGGAGCAGGACCCCCTCATAACAGACCAGGCCTCACTCACTGAGAGAGGAGCAGGCCCCGCTCATACCAGCCCAGGCCTCACTCACCGATAGAGGAGCAGGCCCCACTCATAACAGACCAGGCCTCACTCACTGAGAGAGGAGCAGGCCCCGCTCATACCAGCCCAGGCCTCACTCACTGACAGAGGAGCAGGCCCCGCTCATACCAGCCCAGCCCTCACTCACTGATAGAGGAGCAGGCCCCGCTCATACCAGCCCAGGCCTCACTCACTGACAGAGGAGCAGGCCCCGCCCATAACAGAAATCAGCGAGTGGGGTTTTTAGGAGAGTTCAGATAGGTGGGGCGCTCTGCCTTGGTTTATACGTTACAGTGTGTGGTGAGAGTAAGTAGGATGTAGTGCGTAAAGAGCAGACGGAAAACACCCTTAACCGTCCAATGAAGTCCAAGCCTCAATAACAATTCAACAGAAGCAGATCCTTTGGTGTGTATCTTGTCACGAGGACGGTTTAATATATCCAGACTTGAGGCACAGTCACAATAAGCCGACACGTGTTTCATCGTGTGCAGATGAGTCAACACGACTCTTCAGGGCTTTGCAAACAACTCAGCGCAAGTGAGTTGAGGAGAGTCTGGAGCTTGATCTGAAAGTCTGTATAGGATACACTAGTTCTGTTTCACTTTGCGTGCACTTAGTGGTGCACTTTAATCCAATTATCAAGGTGCACGAGAACGAACTCGCTACTGTAAATTGCCTAGTGGGGTTGGTCGAGTTGTCTCAACAGTAACACTTCATACGTGTGCGTAAAAAGCAGTACCGGGAGGGGATCCGTCTCATGTGGTGTGCAAGAAAACGGGTACGTTCTCATAAACGCGATGCGCGGTTACGCGGTATCCCTCCTCTGAAGTTCCCGGTCGCCGTCTTCCCGGAACTGCTTTTTAAACCGTCCTCGTGACAAGATACACACCAAAGGATCTGCTTCTTTTTACTGTTATTTAAGTGTCATTGTACTGAATGTTGATACCCTTATGCAGTTGCGAGAGCACAGCTGTTGACCCGCCCATAACAGACCAGGCCTCACTCACTGAGAGAGGAGCAGGCCCCGCTCATACCAGCCCAGGCCTCACTCACCGATAGAGGAGCAGGCCCCACTCAGACCAGCCCAGCCCTCACTCACTGATAGAGGAGCAGGCCCCACTCAGACCAGCCCAGCCCTCACTCACCGATAGAGGAGCAGGCCCCACTCAGACCAGCCCAGCCCTCACTCACTGATACACAAGCAGGCCCCACTCATAACAGACCAGGCCTCACTCACTGAGAGAGGAGCAGGCCCCGCTCATAACAGACCAGGCCTCACTCACTGACAGAGGAGCAGGCCCCACTCAGACCAGCCCAGGCCTCACTCACTGATAGAGGAGCAGGCCCCACTCAGACCAGCCCAGCCCTCACTCACCGATAGAGGAGCAGGCCCCGCTCATAACAGACCAGGCCTCACTCACTGAGAGAGGAGCAGGCCCCGCTCATACCAGCCCAGGCCTCACTCACTGACAGAGGAGCAGGCCCAACTCATACCAGCCCAGGCCTCACTCACTGACAGAGGAGCAGGTCCCGCTCATAACAGACCAGGCCTCACTCACTGATAGAGGAGCAGGCCCCACTCAGACCAGCCCAGCCCTCACTCACTGATAGAGGAGCAGGCCCCACTCAGACCAGCCCAGCCCTCACTCACCGATAGAGGAGCAGGCCCCACTCATAACAGACCAGGCCTCACTCACTGAGAGAGGAGCAGGCCCCGCTCATAACAGACCAGGCCTCACTCACTGACAGAGGAGCAGGCCCTGCTCATACCAGCCCAGGCCTCACTCACTGATAGAGGAGCAGGCCCCACTCAGACCAGCCCAGCCCTCACTCACCGATAGAGGAGCAGGCCCCGCTCATAACAGACCAGGCCTCACTCACTGAGAGAGGAGCAGGCCCCGCTCATACCAGCCCAGGCCTCACTCACTGACAGAGGAGCAGGCCCAACTCATACCAGCCCAGGCCTCACTCACTGACAGAGGAGCAGGTCCCGCTCATAACAGACCAGGCCTCACTCACTGATAGAGGAGCAGGCCCCACTCATACCAGCCCATGCCTCACTTACTGACAGAGGAGCAGGCCCCACTCATAACCGACCAGGCCTCACTCACCGAGAGAGGAGCAGGCCCCACTCAGACCAGCCCAGCCCTCACTCACCGATAGAGGAGCAGGCCCCGCTCATAACAGACCAGGCCTCACTCACTGAGAGAGGAGCAGGCCCCGCTCATACCAGCCCAGGCCTCACTCACTGACAGAGGAGCAGGCCCAACTCATACCAGCCCAGGCCTCACTGACTGACAGAGGAGCAGGTCCCGCTCATGACAGACCAGGCCTCACTCACTGATAGAGGAGCAGGCCCCGCTCATACCAGCCCAGGCCTCACTCACTGACAGAGGAGCAGGCCCCGCTCATAACAGACCAGGCCTCACTCACTGAGAGAGGAGCAGGCCCCGCTCATACCAGACCAGGCCTCACTCACTGATAGAGGAGCAGGCCCCGCTCATAACAGACCAGGCCTCACTCACTGAGAGAGGAGCAGGCCCCGCTCATACCAGCCCAGGCCTCACTCACTAACAGAGGAGCAGGCCCCAATCAAAACAGACCAGGCCTCCCTCACTGGTAGAGGAGCAGGCCCCGCTCATAACAGACCAGGCCTCACTCACCGATAGAGGAGAGGCCCAACTCATACCAGCCCAGGCCTCACTCACTGACAGAGGAGCAGGCCCCACTCATAACCGACCTGGCCTCACTCACTGACAGAGGAGCAGGCTCCGCGTGTACCAGACAAGGCCTCACTCACTGATAGAGGAGCAGGCCCCGCTCATAACAGCCCAGGCCTCACTCACTGATAGAGGAGCCGCTCTACTCATAACAGACCAGTCCTCACTCATTGACAGAGGAGCAGGTCCCGCTCATAACAGACCAGGCCTCACTCACTGACAGAGGAGCAGGTCCCGCTCATAACAGACCAGGCCTCACTCACTGATACACGAGCAGGCCCCGCTCATAACAGACCAGTCCTCACTCACTGACAGAGGAGCAGGCCTGCTCATAACAGACCAGGCCTCACTCACTGATAGAGGAGCAGGCCCCACTCATAACAGACCAGGCCTCACTCACTGATAGAGGAGCAGGCCCCGCTCATAACAGACCAGGACTCACTCACTGATAGAGGAGCAGGCCCCGCTCATAACAGACGAGGCCTCACTCACTGAGAGAGGAGCAGGCCCCGCTCATACCAGACCAGGCCTCACTCACTGATAGAGGAGCAGGTCCCGCTCATACGAGCCCAGGCATCACTCACTGATAGAGGAGCAGGCCCCGCTCATAACAGACCAGGCCTCACTCACTGAGAGAGGAGCAGGCCCCGCTCATAACAGACCAGGCCTCACTCACTGATAGAGGAGCAGGCCCCGCTCATAACAGACCAGGCCTCACTCACTGATAGAGTAGCAGGCCCTGCTCAGAACAGACCAGGCCTCTCTCACGGAGAGAGGAGCAGGCCCCACTCATAACAGACCAGGCCTCACTCACTGATAGAGGAGTAGGCCCCACTCATAACAGATCAGGCCTCACTCACTGATAGAGGAGCAGGCCCTACTCATAACAGACCAGGCCGCACTCACGGACAGAGGAGCAGGCCCTGCTCAGAACAGACCAGGCCTCACTCACGGAGAGAGGAGCAGGCCCCACTCATAACAGACCAGGCCTCACTCACTGATAGAGGAGTAGGCCCCACTCATAACAGACCAGGCCTCACTTACTGATAGAGGAGCAGGCCCCTCTCATAACAGAACAGGCCTCACTCACTGATAGAGTAGCAGGCCCCGCTCATAGCAGACCAGGCCTCACTCACTGATAGAGTAGCAGGCCCCACTCATAACAGCCCAGGCCTCACTCACTGATAGAGGAGTGAGCCCCGCTCATAAGAGCCCAGGACTCACTCACTGATAGAGGAGCAGGTCCCACTCATAACAGAAAGGGCCTCACTCACTGATAGAGGAGCAGGCCCCACTCATAACAGACCAGGCCTCACTCACTGAGAGAGGAGCAGGCCCCGCTCATACCAGACCAGGCCTCACTCACTGATAGAGGAGCAGGCCCCGCTCATAACAGACCAGGCCTCACTCACTGAGAGAGGAGCAGGCCCCGCTCATACCAGCCCAGGCCTCACTCACTAACAGAGGAGCAGGCCCCAATCAAAACAGACCAGGCCTCCCTCACTGGTAGAGGAGCAGGCCCCGCTCATAACAGACCAGGCCTCACTCACCGATAGAGGAGAGGCCCAACTCATACCAGCCCAGGCCTCACTCACTGACAGAGGAGCAGGCCCCACTCATAACCGACCTGGCCTCACTCACTGACAGAGGAGCAGGCTCCGCGTGTACCAGACAAGGCCTCACTCACTGATAGAGGAGCAGGCCCCGCTCATAACAGCCCAGGCCTCACTCACTGATAGAGGAGCCGCTCTACTCATAACAGACCAGTCCTCACTCATTGACAGAGGAGCAGGTCCCGCTCATAACAGACCAGGCCTCACTCACTGACAGAGGAGCAGGTCCCGCTCATAACAGACCAGGCCTCACTCACTGATACACGAGCAGGCCCCGCTCATAACAGACCAGTCCTCACTCACTGACAGAGGAGCAGGCCTGCTCATAACAGACCAGGCCTCACTCACTGATAGAGGAGCAGGCCCCACTCATAACAGACCAGGCCTCACTCACTGATAGAGGAGCAGGCCCCGCTAATAACAGACCAGGACTCACTCACTGATAGAGGAGCAGGCCCCGCTCATAACAGACGAGGCCTCACTCACTGAGAGAGGAGCAGGCCCCGCTCATACCAGACCAGGCCTCACTCACTGATAGAGGAGCAGGTCCCGCTCATACGAGCCCAGGCATCACTCACTGATAGAGGAGCAGGCCCCGCTCATAACAGACCAGGCCTCACTCACTGAGAGAGGAGCAGGCCCCGCTCATAACAGACCAGGCCTCACTCACTGATAGAGGAGCAGGCCCCGCTCATAACAGACCAGGCCTCACTCACTGATAGAGTAGCAGGCCCTGCTCAGAACAGACCAGGCCTCTCTCACGGAGAGAGGAGCAGGCCCCACTCATAACAGACCAGGCCTCACTCACTGATAGAGGAGTAGGCCCCACTCATAACAGATCAGGCCTCACTCACTGATAGAGGAGCAGGCCCTACTCATAACAGACCAGGCCGCACTCACGGACAGAGGAGCAGGCCCTGCTCAGAACAGACCAGGCCTCACTCACGGAGAGAGGAGCAGGCCCCACTCATAACAGACCAGGCCTCACTCACTGATAGAGGAGTAGGCCCCACTCATAACAGACCAGGCCTCACTTACTGATAGAGGAGCAGGCCCCTCTCATAACAGAACAGGCCTCACTCACTGATAGAGTAGCAGGCCCCGCTCATAGCAGACCAGGCCTCACTCACTGATAGAGTAGCAGGCCCCACTCATAACAGCCCAGGCCTCACTCACTGATAGAGGAGTGAGCCCCGCTCATAAGAGCCCAGGACTCACTCACTGATAGAGGAGCAGGTCCCACTCATAACAGAAAGGGCCTCACTCACTGATAGAGGAGCAGGCCCCACTCATAACAGACCAGGACTCACTCACCGATAGAGGAGCAGGCCCTACTCATAACAGACCAGGCCTCACTCACCGATAGAGGAGCAGGTCCCGCTCATACCATCCCAGGCCTCACTCACTGATAGAGGAGCAGGCCCCACTCATAACAGACGAGGCCTGACTCACTGATAGAGGAGCAGGCCCCGCTCATAACAGAGCAGGCCTCACTCACTGATAGAGGAGCAGGACCTACTCATAACAGACCAGGACTCACTCACTGACAGAGGAGCAGGCCCGCTCATAACAGCCCAGGCCTCACTCACCGAAAGAGGAGCAGGCCCCGCTCATAACAGACCAGGCCTCACTCACTGATAGAGAAGCAGGCCCCGCTCATACCAGCCTAGGCCTCACTCACCGATAGAGGAGCAGGCCCCGCTCATAACAGACCAGGCCTCACTCACTGATAGAGAAGCAGGCCCCGCTCATACCAGCCCAGGCCTCACTCACTGACAGAGGAGCAGGTCCCGCTCATAACAGACCAGGCCTCACTCACTGATAGAGGAGCAGGCCCCACTCAGACCAGCCCAGCCCTCACTCACTGATAGAGGAGCAGGCCCCACTCAGACCAGCCCAGCCCTCACTCACCGATAGAGGAGCAGGCCCCACTCATAACAGACCAGGCCTCACTCACTGAGAGAGGAGCAGGCCCCGCTCATAACAGACCAGGCCTCACTCACTGACAGAGGAGCAGGCCCTGCTCATACCAGCCCAGGCCTCACTCACTGATAGAGGAGCAGGCCCCACTCAGACCAGCCCAGCCCTCACTCACCGATAGAGGAGCAGGCCCCGCTCATAACAGACCAGGCCTCACTCACTGAGAGAGGAGCAGGCCCCGCTCATACCAGCCCAGGCCTCACTCACTGACAGAGGAGCAGGCCCAACTCATACCAGCCCAGGCCTCACTCACTGACAGAGGAGCAGGTCCCGCTCATAACAGACCAGGCCTCACTCACTGATAGAGGAGCAGGCCCCACTCATACCAGCCCATGCCTCACTTACTGACAGAGGAGCAGGCCCCACTCATAACCGACCAGGCCTCACTCACCGAGAGAGGAGCAGGCCCCACTCAGACCAGCCCAGCCCTCACTCACCGATAGAGGAGCAGGCCCCGCTCATAACAGACCAGGCCTCACTCACTGAGAGAGGAGCAGGCCCCGCTCATACCAGCCCAGGCCTCACTCACTGACAGAGGAGCAGGCCCAACTCATACCAGCCCAGGCCTCACTCACTGACAGAGGAGCAGGTCCCGCTCATGACAGACCAGGCCTCACTCACTGATAGAGGAGCAGGCCCCGCTCATACCAGCCCAGGCCTCACTCACTGACAGAGGAGCAGGCCCCGCTCATAACAGACCAGGCCTCACTCACTGAGAGAGGAGCAGGCCCCGCTCATACCAGACCAGGCCTCACTCACTGATAGAGGAGCAGGCCCCGCTCATAACAGACCAGGCCTCACTCACTGAGAGAGGAGCAGGCCCCGCTCATACCAGCCCAGGCCTCACTCACTAACAGAGGAGCAGGCCCCAATCAAAACAGACCAGGCCTCCCTCACTGGTAGAGGAGCAGGCCCCGCTCATAACAGACCAGGCCTCACTCACCGATAGAGGAGAGGCCCAACTCATACCAGCCCAGGCCTCACTCACTGACAGAGGAGCAGGCCCCACTCATAACCGACCTGGCCTCACTCACTGACAGAGGAGCAGGCTCCGCGTGTACCAGACAAGGCCTCACTCACTGATAGAGGAGCAGGCCCCGCTCATAACAGCCCAGGCCTCACTCACTGATAGAGGAGCCGCTCTACTCATAACAGACCAGTCCTCACTCATTGACAGAGGAGCAGGTCCCGCTCATAACAGACCAGGCCTCACTCACTGACAGAGGAGCAGGTCCCGCTCATAACAGACCAGGCCTCACTCACTGATACACGAGCAGGCCCCGCTCATAACAGACCAGTCCTCACTCACTGACAGAGGAGCAGGCCTGCTCATAACAGACCAGGCCTCACTCACTGATAGAGGAGCAGGCCCCACTCATAACAGACCAGGCCTCACTCACTGATAGAGGAGCAGGCCCCGCTCATAACAGACCAGGACTCACTCACTGATAGAGGAGCAGGCCCCGCTCATAACAGACGAGGCCTCACTCACTGAGAGAGGAGCAGGCCCCGCTCATACCAGACCAGGCCTCACTCACTGATAGAGGAGCAGGTCCCGCTCATACGAGCCCAGGCATCACTCACTGATAGAGGAGCAGGCCCCGCTCATAACAGACCAGGCCTCACTCACTGAGAGAGGAGCAGGCCCCGCTCATAACAGACCAGGCCTCACTCACTGATAGAGGAGCAGGCCCCGCTCATAACAGACCAGGCCTCACTCACTGATAGAGTAGCAGGCCCTGCTCAGAACAGACCAGGCCTCTCTCACGGAGAGAGGAGCAGGCCCCACTCATAACAGACCAGGCCTCACTCACTGATAGAGGAGTAGGCCCCACTCATAACAGATCAGGCCTCACTCACTGATAGAGGAGCAGGCCCTACTCATAACAGACCAGGCCGCACTCACGGACAGAGGAGCAGGCCCTGCTCAGAACAGACCAGGCCTCACTCACGGAGAGAGGAGCAGGCCCCACTCATAACAGACCAGGCCTCACTCACTGATAGAGGAGTAGGCCCCACTCATAACAGACCAGGCCTCACTTACTGATAGAGGAGCAGGCCCCTCTCATAACAGAACAGGCCTCACTCACTGATAGAGTAGCAGGCCCCGCTCATAGCAGACCAGGCCTCACTCACTGATAGAGTAGCAGGCCCCACTCATAACAGCCCAGGCCTCACTCACTGATAGAGGAGTGAGCCCCGCTCATAAGAGCCCAGGACTCACTCACTGATAGAGGAGCAGGTCCCACTCATAACAGAAAGGGCCTCACTCACTGATAGAGGAGCAGGCCCCACTCATAACAGACCAGGCCTCACTCACTGAGAGAGGAGCAGGCCCCGCTCATACCAGACCAGGCCTCACTCACTGATAGAGGAGCAGGCCCCGCTCATAACAGACCAGGCCTCACTCACTGAGAGAGGAGCAGGCCCCGCTCATACCAGCCCAGGCCTCACTCACTAACAGAGGAGCAGGCCCCAATCAAAACAGACCAGGCCTCCCTCACTGGTAGAGGAGCAGGCCCCGCTCATAACAGACCAGGCCTCACTCACCGATAGAGGAGAGGCCCAACTCATACCAGCCCAGGCCTCACTCACTGACA
Organism: Lissotriton vulgaris; assembly: GCF_964263255.1. Classification (NCBI taxonomy): domain Eukaryota; kingdom Metazoa; phylum Chordata; class Amphibia; order Caudata; family Salamandridae; genus Lissotriton; species Lissotriton vulgaris. The sequence goes on along the minus strand of NW_028255728.1, from coordinate 65,443 downwards.
GAGGAGCAGGCCCCACTCATAACCGACCTGGCCTCACTCACTGACAGAGGAGCAGGCTCCGCGTGTACCAGACAAGGCCTCACTCACTGATAGAGGAGCAGGCCCCGCTCATAACAGCCCAGGCCTCACTCACTGATAGAGGAGCCGCTCTACTCATAACAGACCAGTCCTCACTCATTGACAGAGGAGCAGGTCCCGCTCATAACAGACCAGGCCTCACTCACTGACAGAGGAGCAGGTCCCGCTCATAACAGACCAGGCCTCACTCACTGATACACGAGCAGGCCCCGCTCATAACAGACCAGTCCTCACTCACTGACAGAGGAGCAGGCCTGCTCATAACAGACCAGGCCTCACTCACTGATAGAGGAGCAGGCCCCACTCATAACAGACCAGGCCTCACTCACTGATAGAGGAGCAGGCCCCGCTCATAACAGACCAGGACTCACTCACTGATAGAGGAGCAGGCCCCGCTCATAACAGACGAGGCCTCACTCACTGAGAGAGGAGCAGGCCCCGCTCATACCAGACCAGGCCTCACTCCCTGATAGAGGAGCAGGTCCCGCTCATACGAGCCCAGGCATCACTCACTGATAGAGGAGCAGGCCCCGCTCATAACAGACCAGGCCTCACTCACTGAGAGAGGAGCAGGCCCCGCTCATAACAGACCAGGCCTCACTCACTGATAGAGGAGCAGGCCCCGCTCATAACAGACCAGGCCTCACTCACTGATAGAGTAGCAGGCCCTGCTCAGAACAGACCAGGCCTCTCTCACGGAGAGAGGAGCAGGCCCCACTCATAACAGACCAGGCCTCACTCACTGATAGAGGAGTAGGCCCCACTCATAACAGATCAGGCCTCACTCACTGATAGAGGAGCAGGCCCTACTCATAACAGACCAGGCCGCACTCACGGACAGAGGAGCAGGCCCTGCTCAGAACAGACCAGGCCTCACTCACGGAGAGAGGAGCAGGCCCCACTCATAACAGACCAGGCCTCACTCACTGATAGAGGAGTAGGCCCCACTCATAACAGACCAGGCCTCACTTACTGATAGAGGAGCAGGCCCCTCTCATAACAGAACAGGCCTCACTCACTGATAGAGTAGCAGGCCCCGCTCATAGCAGACCAGGCCTCACTCACTGATAGAGTAGCAGGCCCCACTCATAACAGCCCAGGCCTCACTCACTGATAGAGGAGTGAGCCCCGCTCATAAGAGCCCAGGACTCACTCACTGATAGAGGAGCAGGTCCCACTCATAACAGAAAGGGCCTCACTCACTGATAGAGGAGCAGGCCCCACTCATAACAGACCAGGACTCACTCACCGATAGAGGAGCAGGCCCTACTCATAACAGACCAGGCCTCACTCACCGATAGAGGAGCAGGTCCCGCTCATACCATCCCAGGCCTCACTCACTGATAGAGGAGCAGGCCCCACTCATAACAGACGAGGCCTGACTCACTGATAGAGGAGCAGGCCCCGCTCATAACAGAGCAGGCCTCACTCACTGATAGAGGAGCAGGACCTACTCATAACAGACCAGGACTCACTCACTGACAGAGGAGCAGGCCCGCTCATAACAGCCCAGGCCTCACTCACCGAAAGAGGAGCAGGCCCCGCTCATAACAGACCAGGCCTCACTCACTGATAGAGAAGCAGGCCCCGCTCATACCAGCCTAGGCCTCACTCACCGATAGAGGAGCAGGCCCCGCTCATAACAGACCAGGCCTCACTCACTGATAGAGAAGCAGGCCCCGCTCATACCAGCCCAGGCCTCACTCACCGATAGAGGAGCAGGACCCACTCATAACAGACCAGGCCTCACTCACTGAGAGAGGAGCAGGCCCCACTCATACCAGCCCAGGCCTCACTCACTGACAGAGGAGCAGGCCCCGCTCATAACAGACCAGGCCTCACTCACTGACAGAGGAGCAGGACCCCCTCATAACAGACCAGGCCTCACTCACTGAGAGAGGAGCAGGCCCCGCTCATACCAGCCCAGGCCTCACTCACCGATAGAGGAGCAGGCCCCACTCATAACAGACCAGGCCTCACTCACTGAGAGAGGAGCAGGCCCCGCTCATACCAGCCCAGGCCTCACTCACTGACAGAGGAGCAGGCCCCGCTCATACCAGCCCAGCCCTCACTCACTGATAGAGGAGCAGGCCCCGCTCATACCAGCCCAGGCCTCACTCACTGACAGAGGAGCAGGCCCCGCTCATAACAGACCAGGCCTCACTCACTGAGAGAGGAGCAGGCCCCGCTCATACCAGCCTAGGCCTCATTCACCGATAGAGGAGCAGGCCCCACTCATAACAGACCAGGCCTCACTCACTGATAGAGGAGCAGGCCCCGCTCATAAAAGACCAGGCCTCACTCACCGATAGAGGAGCAGGCCCCACTCATACCAGCCCAGGCCTCACTCACTGACAGAGGAGCAGGCCCCGCTCATAACAGACCAGGCCTCACTCACTGATACACGATCAGGCCCCGCTCATAACAGACCAGTCCTCACTCACTGACAGAGGAGCAGGTCCCGCTCATACACAGACCAGGCCTCACTCACTGATACACGAGCAGGCCCCGCTCATAACAGACCAGTCCTCACTCACTGACAGAGGAGCAGGCCTGCTCATAACAGACCAGGCCTCACTCACTGATAGAGGAGCCGGCCCCACTCATAACAGACCAGGCCTCACTCACTGATAGAGGAGCAGGCCCCGCTCATAACAGACGAGGCCTCACTCACTGAGAGAGGAGCAGGCCCTACTCATAATAGACCAGGCCTCACTTACTGATAGAGGCGCAGGCCCCACTAATAACAGACCAGGCCTCACTCACTGATTGAGGAGCAGGCCCTACTCATAACAGACCAGGCCGCACTCATGGACAGAGGAGCAGGCCCTGCTCAGAACAGACCAGGCCTCACTCACGGAGAGAGGAGCAGGCCCCACTCATAACAGACCAGGCCTCACTCACTGATAGAGTAGCAGGCCCCACTCATAACAGACCAGGCCTCACTCACTGATAGAGTAGCAGGCCCCACTCATAACAGCCCAGGCCTCACTCACTGATAGAGGAGCGAGCCCCGCTCATAAGAGCCCAGGACTCACTCACTGATAGAGGAGCAGGTCCCACTCATAACAGACCAGGCATCACTCACTGATAGAGGAGCAGGCCCCGCTCATAACAGACCAGGCCTGACTCACTGATAGAGGAGCGGGCCCCACTCATAACAGACTAAACCTGACTCACTGATAGAGGAGCAGGCCCGCTCATAACAGACCAGGCCTCACTCACTGATAGAGGAGCAGGCCCTACTCATAACAGACCAGGCCTCACTCACCGATAGAGGAGCAGGTCCCGCTCATACCAGCCCAGGCCTCACTCACTGATAGAGGAGCAGGTCCCGCTCATACGAGCCCAGGCATTACTCACTGATAGAGGAGCAGGCCCGCTCATAACAGACCAGGCCTCACTCACTGAGAGAGGAGCAGGCCCCACTCAGACCAGCCCAGCCCTCACTCACCGATAGAGGAGCAGGCCCGGCTCATAACAGACCATGCCTCACTCACTGAGAGAGGAGCAGGCCCCGCTCATACCAGCCCAGGCCTCACTCACTGACAGAGGAGCAGGCCCCGCTCATAACAGACCAGGCCTGACTCACTGATAGAGGAGCAGGCCCCGCTCATAACAGACGAGGCCTGACTCACTGATAGAGGAGCAGGCCCCGCTCATAACAGAGCAGACCTCACTCACTGATAGAGGAGCAGGACCTACTCATAACAGACCAGGCCTCACTCACCGAAAGAGGAGCAGGCCCCGCTCATAACAGACCAGGCCTCACTCACTGATAGAGGAGCAGGACCCGCTCATACCAGCCCAGGCCTCACTCACCGATAGAGGAGCAGGACCCACTCATAAAAGACCAGGCCTCACTCACTGAGAGAGGAGCAGGCCCCACTCATACCAGCCCAGGCCTCACTCACTGACAGAGGAGCAGGCCCGCTCATAACAGACCAGGCCTCACTCACTGACAGAGGAGCAGGACCCACTCATACCTGCCCAGACCTCACTCACTGACAGAGGAGCAGGCCCCGCTCATACCAGCTCAGGCCTAACTCACCGATAGAGGAGCCGGCCCCACTCATAACAGACCAGGCCTCACTCACTGAGAGAGGAGCAGGCCCCACTCATACCAGCCCAGGCCTCACTCACTGACAGAGGAGCAGGCCCCGCTCATAACAGACCAGGCCTCACTCACTGATAGAGGAGCAGGCCCCGCTCATACCAGCCCAGGCCTCACTCACTGAGAGAGGAGCAGGCCCCGCTCATAACAGCCCAGGCCTCACTCACTGAGAGAGGAGCAGGCCCCGCTCATACCAGCCTAGGCCTCACTCACCGATAGAGGAGCAGGCCCCACTCATAACAGACCAGGCCTCACTCACTGAGAGAGGAGCAGGCCCCGCTCATACCAGCCCAGGCCTCACTCACTGACAGAGGAGCAGGCCCCACTCAAAACAGACCAGGCCTCACTCACTGGTAGAGGAGCAGGCCCCGCTCATAACAGACCAGGCCTCACTCACCGATAGAGGAGCATTCCCCACTCATACCAGCCCAGGCCTCACTCACTGACAGAAGAGCAGGCCCCGCTCATAACAGACCAGGCCTCACTCACTGATAGAGGATCAGGCCCGCTCATACCAGCCCAGGCCTCACTCACTGACAGAGGAGCAGGCCCCGCTCATAACAGACCAGGCCTCACTCACTGAGAGAGGAGCAGGCCCCGCTCATACCAGCCTAGGCCTCACTCACCGATAGAGGAGCAGGCCCCACTCATAACAGACCAGGCCTCACTCACTGAGAGAGGAGCAGGCCCCGCTCATAACAGACCAGGCCTCACTCACCAATAGAGGAGCAGGCCCCACTCATACCAGCCCAGGCCTCACTCACTGACAGAGGAGCAGGCCCCGCTCATAACAGACCAGGCCTCACTCACTGATAGAGGAGCAGGCCCCGCTCATACCAGCCCAGGCCTCACTCACTGACAGAGGAGCAGGCCCCGCTCATAACAGACCAGGCCTCACTCACTGAAAGAGGAGCATGCCCCGCTCATACCAGCCTAGGCCTCACTCACCGATAGAGGAGCCGGCCCCACTCATAACAGACCAGGCCTCACTCACTGAGAGAGGAGCAGGCCCCGCTCATACCAGCCCAGGCCTCACTCACTGACAGAGGAGCAGGCCCAATCAAAACAGACCAGGCCGTACTCACGGACAGAGGAGCAGGCCCGCTCATAACAGACCAGGCCTCACTCACCGATAGAGGAGAGGCCCAACTCATACCAGCCCAGGCCTCACTCAACGACAGAGGAGCAGGCCCCACTCATAACCGACCTGGCCTCACTCACTGACAGAGGAGCAGGCTCCGCGCATACCAGACAAGGCCTCACTCACTGATAGAGGAGCAGGCCCTGCTCATAACAGCCCAGGTGTTAGACGGGGACCCGGAGGGTCGGCCGAGTAGAGGGGGAGAGGCCTCCTGGTGAGGGCTCTCGCCGGTAATCGTACAGACAAGTAACTTTCCCCCCACAGATGGACACCACACCAAGATCGGTTACGTAGACTTTTATAGGTATTCTGAAGCAGGTTACGTTGACGATACAGTGGGGACCCGGATTCGAGGGTCCCGTCGATTCTAGTCTCTTTGGGAAAAGGGGTAGCGGGACAGTCTGAGTACCGGTCCGGTACGGGAGCAGCAGAGGTGGAGCTCACAATCCTCGAGCTGGAGGGTTCGCAAGGAGGGGCCGCGGCAGCGCCAGCAGGCCTTCGTGATGGTTTACGACGAGGGGGGCCGCGGCAGCGCCAGCAGGCCTTGAAGATGGTTCACGACGAGGAGGGCCGCGGCAGCGCCAGCAGGCCTTGAAGGTGGTTCACGACGAGGAGGGCCGCGGCAGCGCCAGCAGGCCTTGAAGATGGTTCACGACGAGGAGGACCGCGGCAGCGCCAGCAGGCCTTGAAGGTGGGTCAGGACGAGAAGGGCCGCAGCAGCACCAGCAGGCCTTGAAGATGGTTCACGACGAAGATGAGCCGCGGCAGCACCAGCAGGCCTTCAAAGGTAGTTCACGAAGAGGAGCCGCGGCAGCGCCAGCAGGCCTCCAAGGATTAGTTCGTCTCGGTGTCTCTCGACTCCAGGATACAACTGCCTTCCTGCTCTGGAGCTGCCCCAGTTATAGGTCTGGCACCCTTTGATGTCCGGACCCTCGCACTTGGAGGTCGGGGGTCCGGGATGAGGGAGTCCAGACACCCAGCAGGGGGGTGGAGCCAGCGCCCAGGGAGGCTGGGGGCGATCGACACCGGGCAGAGGGGAGCCATCGACATTCCTTCTCCCATTGACCTGCCAAGTGGTTTCTTCACCCCCTGGGTGGATGGTGGTGCCTCGATGTCGGGGCCTGGCTGGGCCCGAGGCCGAGGTCGACCCGAGGCCACGAGGCCTGGTCGTGTAGTGTCCAAAATGGCGGCTGGGCCGGAGACAGGGGTTCTGGAAGGGACCCGGGCCAGCCGATACGGTGGTGTTCAGGAGCCAGGGTTCCGTCGGGGAAGGGCCGGGGGTTGCCCCGGCGGGTTGCAGGGGTGGTTCTTGTCCGGGGAACAGGAGGAGCAGGGGTCCGCGACCCACCATGCGGGGAGGGGACGGGCCGGCCACGAGGCCTGTCCAACATGCGTCCCCCCCAGCTGAAGGCAGGGGGCTGTCGGAATGCTCGATCACTCCTAGAGCTAGCATCTTGGAGACTTCCGACTGGATGCAGGCGCGTACTCAATCAGGCACCCTGTACGCCCTGTGTCGGATAGGGGGGCTATCCCCGGTGTCAACGTCGTGGAGGCACCAGGGCGTGACCCCCGGAATGAGGGAGAACAGGTCGGCAAATTGTAGTAGCAGTTCTTGGCAGTCTTGGCGTTGCGCTGGGGACAGGGCATCGGAGAGGTGGACTCCCTCCACGGAGCCGTCTTTCTCGAGTGTTTTCTGGAGATCAGGGAGGGCTCGGAGTCTTCTTCAGCCCCACTGTCGGTAGCCATCAGGAGGCTACGTTCAGAGCGCACAAAGTGGGGCTTGAGTCGGTTGGCGTGGAGGACACGTAGAGGGTTTCGGGGTGACTCCATGTCTACCAGGTAGGTGACGGGGCCCTTGCGCTCCACCACTTTGAAGGGTCCCGTCCATTTGTCCTGGAGGGCGCAAGGTTCAACCGGGGACATCACCCAGACCTGTTGTCCCGGCTCGAACTCGATGGATGAGGCATTCTGATCATACCAGCGCTTCATGTCTTCTTGGCTGGCTTCGAGGTTGGCCTTGGCAAGTTCCCTGAACCGCCGGGTCTGGTTACGGAGGGTCAAGAGGTACTTGTATACATCAGGGGGAGTCTTCTGAGGGGCCACCACCCACCCTTCTTTGACCGGGCTGAGGGGGCCCCGGACGGGGTGTCCATACAAGAGTTCGAACGGACTGAAGCCCAGGGATTTCTGGGGGACCTCCCTGTAAGCGAACAGGAGGCACGGGAGCAGCACGTCCCATTGGTGACGTAGGGGTTCTTCCAGGCCCATGATCATCCCCTTGAGGGTGCGGTTGAATCGTTCTACTAGTCCGTTCCCTTGCGGGTGATAGGGGGTCGTGAATTTGTAGGTGACCCCGCACTGTTGCCATAGGGACTTCATGGACTTGGAGATAAAGTGTGTGCCCCTGTCACTGACGATTTCTCGGGGGAAGCCCACCCGCGAGAAGATCGCCATCAAGGCTCGGCCCACCGCGGCCGCCGTCACGGTCCGGAGAGGTATGGCCTCGGGATAGCGGGTGGCATGGTCCACCAGGACAAGGATGAACCGGTGTCCCTGTGCTGTCCGGGGCTCCAGGGGCCCCACAATGTCTATTCCCACCCGCTCAAAGGGGGTGGTGACGATGGGAAAGGGTTGCAGGGGGACTTTCAGTTTTCGGCCGCTTTTCCCGCTGGCCTGGCAGGTGGGGCAGGCCCGGCAGTGGTTCGCTACATCGTTCCGCATCTTCGGCCAGTAGAAGTGGGTCACCAGGCGGCTGTACGTCTTGTCCTGCCCCAGGTGCCCGGCAAGAGGCACATCGTGTGCCAGGTTCAATAGGAAGTCTCTGAATCGGAGGGGGACCACCAGCACCCGGCTGGCTCCCAGCTCGGCAATCTTTTACACACTGTAGAGCAGCTCGTTGTCCCAGTAGATCCAGTGGGCCCCCGAGGCATCCCCTGCGCTCTGGGCTATGGCTTGTTGTCGGAGTCCCTCGAGGGAGGGACACGCTCTTTGTTCCTGGCGGAACTGTTCCTGAGTGGGGCCACCTTCTTGGCGCCACTGGGCCAGCTCCGGGAGGTCTTGGAGTTGATCCGGTTCTTCGTTGCCGAACCCCGGAGGACCAGGCTCAGGGGTGGTTTCTTCTGTGATGATCGGCGGAGGAGGTTCGGGCCACTCCTGTTCCTCTGGGCTGGAGATGGCGCGGGAGGCCATGGATCGGGTCGTTACACAGACCCATTCAGGGAGACCAAGCATCCCCAGGTGCTCCCTCCGCTCAACGGCTGACCAGGGGGAGCTCTCGAGGTCGTTCCCCAGAAGGCAGTCCACCGGGGCATCGTCGTGGACAGTCACTTTTAGCATGCCGGACACCCCTCCCCACTCGAAGGGGACGCGGGCCATCTGGCACAGGCTTTCGGAGTTGTCTGCCGACTGCACTGGACAAAGTACATTGGGTAGGATCTGGTCAGGGGTCACCAGATGGCAGCGGACTGCGGTCACACTGGCCCCTGTGTCACGGAGGGCTTCAGCCCGGCGTCCATTGATGGTGACCCACTGGCTGTATTTCTGCGTGTTGGCGGGGATGGGCGCCCGCGGGACCTTGTCCCTCTCCCCTAGGCAGACCAGGGACATGGCGGCTGGTTCCCACTCGGGTTGGTAGTGCTCGTACTCTTCGGCGTCTTCTTGGCCCGGCTCTTCTCCCAGGGCGGCGGCGGTGATCTGGCGGTTCATGGGGCTCTGATTTTTCGGGCAGTTGGGATCATTGGAGTAGTGGCCGGGTCGCTGGCATTTGTGGCAGGTAACGTTGGAGCGGAACCCTGGTCGCGTTGGAGGACTTCCTCTTTCGGCCGGGGGCGGGGGGTTGCTAGTGGAGGGCACCGTGACAGTGTCCCGGCCCCGACCCTGGCCTCCTCCTCCCCCCCGTGGGCGGTGGGGCCCTTGGGAGGCTCTGTTCTGTTCGCTGGGCCAGCTCCGAGGGACTCGGGTGCTCTCCCATCGGTCTGCTTCGATGGCGAGTCTCCGAGGTTCGGTCAGCTTACTATCAAGGAGGTGCTGTCTTAGTTCGACGAAGCAATTATTGGAGAGGTGCTCCCATACAATAAGGTCGAATAATTGCTCGTAGGTGGTGACCTGGCTGCCCTTGATCCATCCCTCGAAGGCTCGGCTAAAAAAGTTCACGTACTCCACCCAGGTTGTACCAGGGATTCGTTTGCAGGCTCGAAATCGCTGCCGGTACATCTTGGGCGTGAGCCCATAGCGAGTGAGGAGGGCGGCCTTCATGTGGTCGTAGGATGTCATCTCGTGGTCGGGGAGTTGCAGCAGGGCATCTCGTCGTTCGTTGGCGAATTTTCCCCATAACCCGGCTCCCCAGTCGCTCCGCGGGATTCGGTGGGAGGTCATTGCTACCTCGTAGGCTTTAAACCATTGCTGGATATCATCGTTCCGGTAGTATTCCCTGACAACGTCCTTGGGGATGTGGACCTTGGGGTCCGTAGGGGCAGTGAGGCTCTGGTGCCCAGAGACGCCGAGGTCTTTGTTCTGCCGTCGAATTTCTAGCTCCTTTAAGTTGCGCTCATGCTCGTATGCTAGTCTTTTTTCTTCCAGCTCCCTCTGGCTTTTTTTCTCTTCTCGTTCTTCCCTGAGCCGTATCGTATCGTATCGTATCGTAAGGGGTGCTTATATAGCGCACTGACACCATGGGTTTCCTGGCGCTGGTTGGAAATAGAGGGGACAGAGAGACTAACCGGATTGAGGAAAAAGCCAAGTTTTTAGAGATTTACGAAAGAGGATCAGAGAGTTAGAAATTTTAAGAGAAAGAGGGAGAGAATTCCAGAACTTGGGGGCTAGGTAAGCAAATCTCCGGCCTCCAGATCTGCAGAACTTGTAGGAGGGGACAGTCAAGAGATGAAGATAGGAGGATCTCAAGTTGCGGGACGGGCAGTAGGGTCGGATAAGAGATTTTACAAAGATGGGACAGGGGCCAGCCAGGGATTTGAAGATAAGGCAGCCGATCTTGAAGGCTGCCCTAGAGGCGACAGGGAGCCAGTGGAGTTTGACGAGAAGGGGCCTGGCAGATTGCCACTTCGGAATCCCTAAGGCCAATCTCGCCGCCTGATTTTGGACCACCTGTAGTCTGCCCATCGATGTTTTGGGCAGACCATGGTAGATCGAGTTGGAGAAGTCTAGGCGGGAGAGGACGAGGGCCATGATGACCTGCAGGAGGGCTTCAGGTGTAAGGAGATATGCCACTTTCCTGATCCTGCGCAGTTGGTAAATGCAGGATGAGACCACGGTCCCCACCTGCGGCCCTAGGGATAGAGCGGAGTCAATAGTGACCCCTAGGCTCTTCACCAAAGCCACGGGAGTGGGAGACGGGCCCAGTTCCGCCGGCCAGAAGTGTGGCCCCAGAAGGTGGGGCTCCTACCAGGAAGGAGGAGCTCCGTCTTACCGGGGTTCAGCTTTAACTGGTTGTGGCCCATCCACTGGAGAATGTGGGACATGGCTGACTGAAAGTTAGGAATAGCAGAGGGGGAATTAAGAGAGAAGATGAGCTGCAGGTCGTCCGCGTAGTTAAACACGGTGACGTCCCACAGCCTCAGAGAAAGTAGGAGGGGGCGAAGATAAAGGTTGAAAAGAAGAGGGGACAGAGAAGAACCCTGGGGGACCCCACAGAGCGACTGCTCTCTAGGAGCCCTGAAGGTACCCAGGCTAAGGGTCTGGGACCTGCCCGTCAGGAAGGATCTGACCCAGGCCAGAGCCGGGCCCTGGATGCCAGCCTGCTCGACACGGAGGAGAAGGATGTTATGATCCACCGTGTCGAAGGCGGCTGACAGATCTAATAATACCAGGGCCTGGGGGGGTACCTTTGTCAACACCGTCTCTCAGGGCATCCAGCACGGCCAGGATCACTGTCTCCGTTGAATGGCCGGGTCTAAAGCCAGCTTGGTTGCCCTCGAGGAAGTTGGAGCTCTCGATAAACTGTGAGAGACAGGTGGTGACATGGGCTTCCAGGATTTTTGAAAAGAAAGGTAAGAGAGAGATGGGGCGGTAATTTGCCGGAACGGCGGGGTCAGCCCCCGGTTTCTTCAAAAGAGGCACCAACACGGCCTCCTTGAGGGGGGCCGGCACCGCCCCAGAAGAAAGAGAAGAATTTAGCAGGGGGAGAATACAGTCAGGTAGAGTGTGGCAGATGTCCCTAAGAATGGAAGGGGGGCAGCAATCATCTGGGGATCCCGACTTAATGCGGGTGGCAAGAGTAGCCAAGGAGGTGGAGTCAAGAAGAGGGAATTGTGTGAAAGAAGAAGTATTGTGGGGGGGGGGAAACAGGTCCAGCGCCAGGAAATGTATTAGGAATGGTGTTCTTGATCAATACGATTTTTTCAATAAAGAAAGTGCTAAGGGCGTTGCATGCTTCCTGTGTAGGGGCCTGAGTAGGGAGCGTCCTGGGGTCGGAAGTAAATTCATTGAGAACTTTAAAAATTTCCTTAGTCTGGCAAGGGGCAGATAGAATTTTTCCAGAGGCATAGGTTTTTTTGGCAGCCAGAATAGCGAGTTTATACCCATTGCGGGCAGCCACGTATGCGTCTCTGCTTGAAGGGCTGTAGTCTCTCCTCCACTTGCGCTCGAACTGGCGGAGTTCTAAATGGAGAACTTTTAGGTGGGGGGTAAACCATTTGTGGGAGTTATTGTGCCGTAATTGAGGGAACTTAGTAAAGGGAGCAAAGATGTCACTGGCTGTGGTAAGCCAGTCTGCCACGCAACCGTGGAGCTCGTCGATACCAGTGTCGTTGGGTAACAGGGGATAGGTTTGGGACAGATGAGCCAGAAGTTTAGAGGGATCGACAGCCTTCCACTTGCGAGCCATGCCCCCCTCCCGTAAGGGGACCTTGATGTGGCCGGCCACTGAAAAGGTGGTATCGATCAGGCAATGGTCCGACCACACACAAGGTGTTATTAATGGGCAGGAGGACGTGACTCCATGGATCCAAACGTGGTCGAGGATGTGGCCACCCTTATGGGTGGCAGACCTAACTAGTTGGGTACAGTTAAGGCTTGAGAGACCCTCGAACAGTTCGGAAGCATGTGGGCCAGCGTCCTCATGTTGGAACCAGTAGTTGAAGTCCCCGATGATGATGATACGGGGGGAGCAGGTAGCAATGTTGGTTAGCTGATCGATAAAGGATGAGGGGAAAGACGGCATGGAGTGGGGAGGGCGATATAGTAGCACAAGGGTAACTGCACCAACCTCGGTCCCTAGGCTAAGGACCAGGTTGTCTACATCCGGTAAGGTCATGGGCGCAGAAGCAATGATCTTGAGGTCCTTACGTATTACAGCCGCCACCCCTCCCCCGGTACGGCCCCCTGCTCGGTTGTTGTTGAGCAAAAAGTAGTCAGGGGGTAGCGTGGCCAAGATGTCTGGGAGAGAGTCGTCGGTAAGCCAAGTCTCTGATAGTAATAAGACGTTGGGGCTTTCAGACATGAGAAGATGCAGAATATCAACTTGATGCTTAACCATTGAGCGGGTGTTTAAATATAGGACCCGGATGGACGACTCCGGGGGAACCGGAGCGATAACTGATGGTGTCGGCGCAAGATTAGGAGTTGAAATACCTGCAATGCCAAGTGAGGTAATGCGGGCCCAGATGTCAGGTGAGAGAGGACAGGCCGAGGCGTGTAAGCGCCTAAGGGCAGAGGTTGAGTAAGATGAAGGAGTAACAGAACTGCTGGCCCCTGGGCCCGTCCGGCCGCGGACGGGCGCAGACGGGCTGGACTTAGGCGCGACTTCGGCGCGCTGACGGCGTGCCCGCTGCGCCCGTCCGCTGCGCTCCCTGTAGGGGTGCGCCATTTTATGGGCTGAGGTCGTGAGTGGCCGAGCGCTGCACCGCTCGCCTCCTCAGCGTCCTCACCCAATATGGCGGCCAAACAGCGCGACCCGGCGGGAATCGATCTCCTGCAAGGGCGGCTGACCAGAATGAAAACCTGCACAACAAAAGGGGTTAGTTGGCTGGCGGCGCAATTAAAACTGGTATTTTGTTTAAAATAAAGAATTAAACATGCGCGAGTAGCGCGGAAAGGCAGCGCGAGCAGCGCGAGTAAAATGCGTCCAGGCGAGTGGCCAAGTCCCACTGGCCGTCTCGTGGTTTCCAACCAGTGGTGAAGGTAAACCCAATGGCTTTTATGGGCTGAGGTCGTGAGTGGCCGAGCGCTGCACCGCTCGCCTCCTCAGCGTCCTCACCCAATATGTCGGCCAAACAGCGCGACCCGGCGGGAATCGATCTCCTGCAAGGGCGGCTGACCAGAATGAAAACCTGCACAACAAAAGGGGTTAGTTGGCTGGCGGCGCAATTAAAACTGGTATTTTGTTTAAAATGAAGAATTAAACATGCGCGAGTAGCGCGGAAAGGCAGCGCGAGCAGCGCGAGTAAAATGCGTCCAGGCGAGTGGCCAAGTCCCACTGGCCGTCTCGTGGTTTCCGCCGTAAGTGTTCGAGGGTTATTTTTTGTTCTGCCAGTTTGAGTTCTCCATCTAAGCGGAGTCGAGCCAGCTCCAATTCGTGGAGCCGGCTTTTCTCCCGTTCTCGGGCCTCTTCGGACGAGAGGCCCGATCTTCTTTCGTCCACAGGGGTGGTACTTGTTTCGGTGGTCTCGAGGTTTTGATTTTGGGGTGGGGATGTTTCCGTCTCCACCCAAGATTACAAGGCGTGCTTGAGGTCATCTTTTGTGCTCAGTCCCGTGGTAGCAATGCCCAGCTCTATGCAGAATTGCTTTAGTTCTTTGTGGCTGTATTCTTCCAGCTTTTCCATCTGAAATTTTTCGGTTGTTCCACTCACCTTTGTCGTCATGGTGGCTGTGTGTCGTGGGGTGAGTTACTCTCTGTACGATTATGCGTCGGCTCGGATCGCGCCGCTGGCCACCAATGTTAGACGGGGACCCGGAGGGTCGGCCGAGTAGAGGGGAGAGGCCTCCTGGTGAGGGCTCTCGCCGGTAATCGTATAGACAAGTAACTTTCCCCCCACAGATGGACACCACACCAAGATAGGTTACGTAGACTTTTATAGGTATTCTGAAGCAGGTTACGTTGACGATACAGTGGGGACCCGGATTCGAGGGTCTCGACAATTCTAGTCTCTTTGGGAAAAGGGGTAGCGGGACAGTCTGAGTACCGGTCTGGTATGGGAGCAGCAGAGGTGGAGCTCACAATCCTCGAGCTGGAGGGTTCGCAAGGAGGGGCCGCGGCAGCGCCAGCAGGCCTTCGTGATGGTTTACGACGAGGGGGGCCGCGGCAGCGCCTGCAGGCCTTGAAGATGGTTCACGACGAGGAGGGCCGCGGCAGCGCCAGCAGGCCTTGAAGATGGTTCACGACGAGGAGGGCCGCGGCAGCGCCAGCAGGCCTTGAAGGTGGTTCACGACGAGGAGGGCCGTGGCAGCGCCAGCAGGCCTTGAAGATGGTTCACGACGAGGAGGGCCGCGGCTGCGCCAGCAGGCCTTGAAGGTGGTTCACGACGAGGAGGGCCGCGGCAGCGCCAGCAGGCCTTGAAGATGGTTCACGACGAGGATGAGCCGTGGCAGCGCCAGCAGGCCTTCAAAGGTAGTTCACGAAGAGGAGCCGCGGCAGCGTCAGCAGGCCTCCAAGGATGAGTTTGTCTCGGTGTCTCTCGACTCCAGGATACAACTGCCTTCCTGCTCTGGAGCTGCCCCAGTTATAGGTCTGGTGCCCTTTGATGTCCGGACCCTCGCACTTGGAGGTCGGGAGGTCCGGGATGAGGGAGTCCAGACACCCAGCAGGGGGGTGGAGCCAGCGCCCAGGGAGGCTGGGGGCGATCGACACCGGGCGGAGGGGAGCCATCGACACTCCTTCTCCCATTGACCTGCCAAGTGGTTTCTTCACCCCCTGGGTGGATGGTGGTGCCTCGATGTCGGGGCCTGGCTGGGCCCGAGGCCGAGGTCGACCCGAGGCCACGAGGACTGGTCGTGTAGTGTCCAAAATGGCGGCTGGGCCGGAGACAGGGGTTCTGGAAGGGACCCGGGCCAGCCGATACGGTGGTGTTCAGGAGCCAGGGTTCCGTCAGGGAAGGGCCGGGGGTTGCCCCGGCGGGTTGCAGGGGTGGTTCTTGTCCGGGGAACAGGAGGAGCTGGGATCCGTGACCCGCCATGCAGGGAGGGGACGGGCCAGCCACGAGGCCTGTCCAACACCAGGCCTCACTCACTGATAGAGGAGCCGCTCAACTCATAACAGACCAGGCCTCACTCACTGACAGAGGAGCAGGTCCTGCTCATAACAGACCAGGCCTCACTCACTGATACACGAGCAGGCCCCGCTCATAACAGACCAGGCCTCACTCACTGATAGAGGAGCAGGCCCCGCTCATAACAGATCAGTCCTCACTCACTGACAGAGGAGCAGGCACGATCATAACAGACCAGGCCTCACTCACTGATAGAGGAGCAGGCCCCACTCATAACAGACCAGGCCTCACTCACTGATAGAGGAGCAGGCCCCGCTCATAACAGACCAGGACTCACTCACTGATAGAGGAGCAGGCCCCGCTCATAACAGACGAGGCCTCACTCACTGAGAGAGGAGCAGGCCCTACTCATAATAGACCAGGCCTCACTTACTGATAGAGGAGCAGGCCCCACTCATAACCGACCAGGCCTCACTCTCTGACAGAGGAGCGGGCTCCGCGCATACCAGACAAGGCCTCACTAACTGATAGAGGAGCAGGCCCCGCTCATAACAGCCCTGGCCTCACTCACTGATAGAGGAGCCGCTCTACTCATAACAGACCAGTCCTCACTCACTGACAGAGGAGCAGGTCCCGCCCAGAACAGACCAGGCCTCACTCACTGATACACGAGCAGGCCCCGCTCATAACAGACCAGGCCTCACACACTGATAGAGGAGCAGGCCCCGCTCATAACAGACCAGGACTCACTCACTGATAGAGGAGCAGGCCCCGCTCATAACAGATGAGGCCTCACTCACTGAGAGAGGAGCAGGCCCTACTCATAATAGACCAGGCCGCACTCATGGACAGAGGAGCAGGCCCTGCTCAGAACAGACCAGGCCTCACTCATGGAGAGAGGAGCAGGCCCCACTCATACCAGCCCAGGCCTCACTCACCGATAGAGGAGCAGGCCCAGCTCATAACAGACCAGGTCTCACTCACTGAGCGAGGAGCAGGCACCGCTGGTAAGAGCCCAGGCCTCACTCACTGATAGAGGAGCAGGCCCCGCTCATAACAGACCAGGCCTCACTCACTGACAGAGGAGCAGGCCCCACTCATAACAGACCAGGCCTCACTCACTGATAGAGGAGCAGGCCCCACTCATAACAGACCAGGCCTCACTCACTGATAGAGGAGCAGGCCCCACTCATAACAGACCAGGCCTCACTCACTGTTAGAGGAGCCGCTCTACTCATAACAGACGAGGCCTCACTCACTGATAGAGGAGCAGGCCCCACTCATAACAGACCAGGCCTCACTCACTGATAGAGGAGCAGACCCCACTCATAACAGCCCAGGCCTCACTCACTGATAGAGGAGCAGGCCCCGCTCATAACAGCCCAGGCCTCACTCACTGATAGATGAGCAGACCCTACTCATAACAGACCAGGCCTCACTCACTGATAGAGGAGCAGGCCCCACTCATAACAGACCAGGCCTCACTCACTGATAGAGGAGCCGCTCTACTCATAACAGACCAGGCCTCACTCACTGATAGATGAGCAGGCCCCACTCATAACAGCCCAGGCCTCCCTTACTGATAGAGGAGCAGGCCCCACTCATAACAGACCAGGCCTCACTCACTGATAGAGGAGCAGGCCCCACTCATAACAGACCAGGCCTCACTCACTGATAGAGGAGCAAGCCCCGCTCATAACAGACCAGGCCTCACTCACTGATAGAGGAGCAGGCCCTGCTCATACCAGCCCAGGCCTCACTCACTGACAGAGGAGCAGGCCCCACTCATAAAAGACCAGGCCTCACTCACTGACAGAGGAGCAAGCCCTGCTCATAACAGCCCAGACCTCACTCACTGATACAGGAGCAGGCCCCGCTCATGATAGACCAGGCCTCACTCACTGATAGAGGAGCAGGCCCCGCTCATACCAGCCTAGGCCTCACTCACCGATAGAGGAGCAGGACCCACTCATAACAGACCAGGCCTCACTCACTGGCAGAGAAGCAGGCCCCGCTCATACCAGCCCAGGCCTCACTCACTGGCAGAGGAGCAGGCCCCACTCAAAACAGACCAGGCCTCACTCACTGATAGAGGAGCAGGCCCCGCTCATAACAGACCAGGCCTCACTCACTGAGAGAGGAGCAGGCCCCACTCATACCAGCCCAGGCCTCACTCACTAACAGAGGAGCAGGCCCCGCTCATAACAGACCAGCCCTCACTCACTGATAGAGGAGCAGGCCCGCTCATACCAGCCCAGGCCTCACTCACTGACAGAGGAGCAGGCCCTGCTCATAACAGACCAGGCCTCACTCACTGAGAGAGGAGCAGGCCCCGCTCATACCAGCCTAGGCCTCACTTTCCGATAGAGGAGCAGGCCCCACTCATAACAGACCAGGCCTCACTCACTGAGAGAGGAGCAGGCCCCGCTCATACCAGCCCAGGCCTCACTCACTGACAGAGGAGCAGGCCCCATTCAAAACAGACCAGGCCTCACTCACTGGTAGAGGAGCAGGCCCCGCCCATACCAGACCAGGCCTCACTCACCGATAGAGGAGAGGCCCCACTCATACCAGCCCAGGCCTCACTTACTGACCGAGGAACAGGCCCCACTCATAACCGACCTGGCCTCACTCACTGACAAAGGAGCAGGCTCCGCGCATACCAGACAAGGCCTCACTCACTGATAGAGGAGCAGGCCCCGCTCATAACAGCCCAGGCCTCACTCACTGATAGAGGAGCCGCTCTACTCATAACAGACCAGTCCTCACTCACTGACAGAGGAGCAGGTCCCGCTCATAACAGACCAGGCCTCACTCACTGATACACGAGCAGGCCCCGCTCATAACAGACCAGGCCTCACTCACTGATAGAGGAGCAGGCCCCGCTCATAACAGACCAGTCCTCACTCACTGACAGAGGAGCAGGCCCGCTCATAACAGACCAAGCCTCACTCACTGATAGAGGAGCAGGCCCCACTCATAACAGACCAGGCCTCACTCACTGATAGAGGAGCAGGCCCCGCTCATAACAGACCAGGACTCACTCACTGATAGAGGAGCAGGCCCCGCTCATAACAGACGAGGCCTCACTCACTGAGAGAGGAGCAGGCCCTACTCATAATAGACCAGGCCTCACTCACTGACAGAGGAGCAGGCCCTACTCATAATAGACCAGGCCTCACTTACTGATAGAGGCGCAGGCCCCACTAATAAAAGACCAGGCCTCACTCACCGATAGAGGAGAGGCCCCACTCATACCAGCCCATGCCTCACTTACTGACAGAGGAGCAGGCCCCACTCATAACCAACCAGGCCTCACTCACTGTCAGAGGAGCAGGCTCCGCGCATACCAGACAAGGCCTCACTAACTGATAGAGGAGCAGGCACTGCTCATAACAGCCCAGGCCTCACTCACTGATAGAGGAGCAGGCCCTGCTCACAACAGACCAGGCCTCACTCGCTGATACACGAGCAGGCCCCGCTCATAACAGACCAGGCCTCACTCACTGATCGAGGAGCAGGCCCCGCTCATAACAGACCAGTCCTCACTCACTGACAGAAGAGCAGGCCCGCTCATAACAGACCAGGCCTCACACACTGATAGAGGAGCAGGCCCCACTCATAACAGACCAGGCCTCACTCACTGATAGAGGAGCAGGCCCCGCTCATAACAGACCAGAACTCACTCACTGATAGAGGAGCAGGCCCCACTAATAACAGACCAGGCCTCACTCACTGATAGAGGAGCAGCCCTACTCATAACAGACCAGGCCTCACTCACTGACAGAGGAGCAGGCCCCGCTCATACCAGCCCAGGCCGCACTCACGGACAGAGGAGCAGGCCCTGCTCAGAACAGACCAGGCCTCACTCACGGAGAGAGGAGCAGGCCCCACTCATACCAGCCCAGGCCTCACTCACCGTTAGAGGAGCAGGCCCCGCTCATACCAGCCCAGGCCTCACTCACTGACAGAGGAGCAGGCCCCACTCATAACAGCCCAGGCCTCACTCACTGATAGAGGAGCAGGCCCCGCTCGTAACAGCCCAGGCCACACTCACTGATAGAGGAGCAGGCCCTACTCATAACAGACCAGGGCTCACTCACTAATAGAGGAGCAGGCCCCACTCACAACAGACCAGGCCTCACTCACTGATAGAGGAGCAGGCCCCGCTCATAACAGACCAGGCCTCACTCACTGATAGAGGAGCAGGCCCTACTCATAACAGACCAGACGTCACTCACTGATAGAGGAGCAGGCCCCACTCATAACAGACCAGGCCTCACTCACTGATAGAGGAGCAGGCCCCGCTCATAACAGACCAGGCCTCACTCACTGATACACGAGCAGGCCCCGCTCATAACAGACCAGTCCTCACTCATTGACAGAAGAGCAGGCCCGCTCATAACAGACCAGGCCTCACACACTGATAGAGGAGCAGGCCCCACTCATAACAGACCAGGCCTCACGCACTGATAGAGGAGCAGGCCCCGCTCATAACAGACCAGAACTCACTCACTGATAGAGGAGCAGGCCCCGCTCTTAACAGACGAGTCCTCACTCACTGAGAGAGGAGCAGGCCCTACTCATAATAGACTAGGCCTCACTTACTGATGGAGGCGCAGGCCCCACTAATAACAGACCAGGCCTCACTCACTGACAGAGGAGCAGGCTCCGCTCATACCAGCCCAGGCCGCACTCACGGACAGAGGAGCAGGCCCTGCTCAGAACTGACCAGGCCTCACTCACGGAGAGAGGAGCAGGCCCCGCTCATACCAGCCCAGGCCGCACTCACGGACAGAGGAGCAGGCCCAGCTCATAACAGACCAGGCCTCACTCACTGAGAGAGGAGCAGGCCCCGCTCATACCAGCCCAGGCCTCACTCACTGACAGAGGAGCAGGCCCCACTCATAACAGCCCAGGCCTCACTCACTGATAGAGGAGCAGGCCCCGCTCGTAACAGCCCAGGCCTCACTCACTGATAGAGGAGCAGGCCCTACTCATAACAGACCAGGGCTCACTCACTAATAGAGGAGCAGGCCCCACTCACAACAGACCAGGCCTCACTCACTGATAGAGGAGCAGGACCCGCTCATAACAGACCAGGCCTCACTCACTGATAGAGGAGCAGGCCCTACTCATAACAGACCAGACCTCACTCACTGATAGAGGAGCAGGCCCCACTCATAACAGACCAGGCCTCACTCACTGATAGAGGAGCAGGCCCTACTCATAACAGACCAGGCCTCACTCACTGATAGAGGAGCAGGCCCCGCTCATACCAGACCAGGCCTCACTCACTGACAGAGGAGCAGGCCCCGCTCATACCAGCCCAGGCCTCACTCACTGACAGAGGAGCAGGCCCCGCTCATAACAGACCAGGCCTCACTCACTGACAGAGGAGCAGGCCCCACTCATAACAGACCAGGCCTCACTCACTAAGAGAGGAGCAGGCCTTGCTCATAACAGACCAGGCCTCACTCACTGATAGAGAAGCAGGCCCCGCTCATACCAGACCAGGCCTCACTCACTGATAGAGGAGCA
The DNA here is from genome assembly GCF_964263255.1 of Lissotriton vulgaris. NCBI lineage: Eukaryota > Metazoa > Chordata > Amphibia > Caudata > Salamandridae > Lissotriton > Lissotriton vulgaris. Next base: position 44,410 of record NW_028255728.1, on the reverse strand, counting down.
GGCCCCGCTCATAACAGACCAGGCCTCACTCACTGACAGAGGAGCAGGCCCTGCTCATAACAGACCAGGCCTCACTCACTGATAGAGAAGCAGGCCCCGCTCATACCAGACCAGGCCTCACTCACTGATAGAGGAGCAGGCCCCGCTCATAACAGACCAGGCCTCACTCACTGAGAGAGGAGCAGGCCCCGCTCATACCAGCCTAGGCCTCACTCACTGACAGAGGAGCAGGCCCCGCTCATAACAGACCAGGCCTCACTCACTGATAGAGAAGCAGGCCCCGCTCATACCAGACCAGGCCTCACTCACTGATAGAGGAGCAGGCCCCGCTCATAACAGACCAGGCCTCACTCACTGACAGAGGAGCAGGCCCCGCTCATAACAGACCAGGCCTCACTCACTGATAGAGAAGCAGGCCCGCTCATACCAGACCAGGCCTCACTCACTGATAGAGGAGCAGGCCCGCTCATAACAGACCAGGCCTCACTCACTAAGAGAGGAGCAGGCCCCGCTCATAACAGACCAGGCCTCACTCACTGATAGAGGAGCAGGCCCCGCTCATAACAGACCAGGCCTCACTCACTGACAGAGGAGCAGGCCCCGCTCACACCAGACCAGGCCTCACTCACCGACAGAGGAGCAGGCCCCGCTCATAACAGACCAGGCCTTACTCACTGACAGAGGAGCAGGCCCCTCTCATAACAGACCAGGCCTCACTCACTAAGAGAGGAGCAGGCCTTGCTCATAACAGACCAGGCCTCACTCACTGATAGAGGAGCAGGCCCCGCTCATAACAGACCAGGCCTCACTCACTGACAGAGGAGCAGGCCCTGCTCATAACAGACCAGGCCTCACTCACTGATAGAGAAGCAGGCCCCGCTCATACCAGACCAGGCCTCACTCACTGATAGAGGAGCAGGCCCCGCTCATAACAGACCAGGCCTCACTCACCGATAGAGGAGAGGCCCCGCTCATAACAGACCAGGCCTCACTCACTGAGAGAGGAGCAGGCCCCGCTCATAACAGACCAGGCCTCACTCACTGAGAGAGGAGCAGGCCCCGCTCATACCAGACCAGGCCTCACTCACTGATAGAGGAGCAGGCCCCAATCAAAACAGACCAGGCCGCACTCACTGATAGAGGAGCAGGCCCTGCTCATAACAGACCAGGCAGCAAGTGGAGGGGCCCAACATAGAGGGTGGAGATATTATGACTAAAGTACAAACTAATTCAATTGACGATTTGCTTGAGTAGCGGGTCGCCATGAACTTGGCGATGGCAGCAAGAAGCAATCGAAGACAGCAATACAATAACTGAATTCTTGCGATGGGGGTGGGGGCAAAGGTGACTGAACGGTGCATGATAGGCAGGTGGGGAAAGCTGACACGCGGCAGATTAGCTGAGGCAATAGCTTTGTAAGTGTTACACTTACACGTGTGTAATTGACTATGTATGGGTTTTTCACAAGCATTCCCTTTTAGGTAATAAGCACGAGTGTGCCATGATCGGTGCCTTTAAATGTATGGTTGACGTGTCGTGTGGCATGTGCTAAATATGCCCTTAAAGCATAATAAAGTTTAGGACAATTGTGAAGTTAAGCGTTTGAATGCATCATTTCATATAGTTAAATTAATCTAACGCACCTTTCCCTGAGCATGCCCATGTTTTCTACTCTTTGACCCTCCATGTGCTTATTGTGCACATGCTTTGTGTTCTGCATGTTATGTACACACACAGCCGTACTCACACTTACTCCATCTTACTCATGCTCAAACAATATGTGGCTGCTTGCCTTCAAATCTGGCTACAGATTTAGGGGGTTAAATGGAAGCCACAGACAGCTGTTGTGATAGTCGAGGCACTCTTTCACATCCCCTCAAGGTATGGCTAGGGCTTCCGCTCTTCTGAGGTTCATGGATTGGGCGGCTTTCAACGGAGAGCCCCTAACGCCTCTTATTGAAACTGCTTGAAAAAACAGAAGCGTGGTCTGACCAACACTGGATATAATATTTTGATAAACATAGGTCAGAACTCACCATCCTAAAGCCCATGGTAAAATGATGCTACTGGCATGTACACTTTCAGCTGTGGCTTAGTATCTAAAAACCTTCCCTTGCCATAGTGCAGTACGGCAAAAAAATTTACGCCTCACTGCTTTCAAATGTCACCAGCCGCTACTGCTGAAGCATGTGAATCTAGTTCCTTGACAAGCTGCTCTTCCATCTGGTGCTCGTAAGGCACCTCCTCAAATTCAACGTATTTTGTAAAATCATTGCCCTCCTCCGCGTAGTATGCCATTGTGGTATTTATTGGAGGGGTGGAAGAGGTTTAGGGGGAGAGTACGCCCAGGGGTGATCAAATTTGAACTCTGGCAGGCCTATTGCCTCAAGTCAGCAAGTCTGTTATTATTATTATTACTAAAGCAGACTTGAAATACCTTTTATGTTTAGGTGTGGAGGAAGCTTCCCCAACTCTCCTAGGGCAGTGCCCTTGGCAGTTTATGCGCCCTGGCGGGCGTTCTTTGGGACTGGGAAGGGTTGACTCCTGGAGCACAGCTCGACGAGCTGATCGGAAAACAATTATGTCCGATCGCCTCCTCGCGCATGCGCATACCGGGCAGAGCCAGAAAGAAGACTTCCCATAATACGCACAAAGCGCATCTGTCCTGCTCCCACTCAACCAAAATTATGGGCGTCACTCACCAAAGCACGTGCACCTATGCGCGATCGTTTGTCATACCAAACCGCTCACTCACTCGCATTGACGTTGCATGCACACATGCCGTAAAAGAGCCCTTAACTCGCTGCTGCAGCAGCAAAGAAAGGACTTACGTATCACAATGCTTTAAACCTGTGGATGAACGGTGATTGGTGCAGAGAAGGAGGGGGTGTGCCCTCTGGGTTATGTCATTTCAAGTTTATTGGCTGCTGTAGTTGCTTCAGTGAAGAAAGAGAAGCATAATCCTCACTTCCGTGTCCTTAATAGAATTGAAATTGCTTGACGCAATAGCTAGAAAAATATTTATTCGCTGGGTCAACCACCCCGTGAGGGGGTGAGTGAATCTCCTCTCACCGACCCACTGCAGTGCTAGCGCACCCACCCTGCTACAATAATAAAATCAGTGGTCGAAGTGGGGGGGGGGGGGTCTGAGGGGCACGACGTGCCCATACTTTTTTACTTTTGGAAAACCAGTTCCCCTACTTTTTCTGTAAAGACTACTGTTCCCGGACGGTTGGTTCCTGGAGCTGAAGTGTTTCAGCTGCAGTGTAAGGCAGGGAGTCTCCTGTGAAACCGAAGACTGGCAGAAAGCTAAACAAGCCTTCCTGCCAGGGTGCAGGATGCATGAAAGAAATGTAGATCTGCATAACTGGTCAATGTGCAGATGTAAAGAGTGCTTGGAGCTGGTATTTATTTATTTATGCATTAAGCATAATACGAAGCCTCCGTTTCCTGATATGGAATCATGAAAGCTGTGAGGGGAGTGCAGACAGATGGAGCTGGGGGTTGAAGATTTACCTCAACATGTAAGCTGCCTAGTGATGTGATGACATCATGTTAGAGGAATGATTGTTGGTAGTCAGTGGCCAATGTGTGTGCAAATAAAAATTGGTGATTAGCACACCACCAAAGAGGCGTCACAACAGCAAACAAACTACTGTGAATGTTTATGTTTCGCTGTAACAGGAAAAGAAAAGAAAAGGAAATTACCCTGCTATCTAAGTCATAGTTACCTTTCCCAAGCTTCCATAAATAACTGTCCTACTTAAAAAACAAAACACTTTTCAAAATAACTTCAAAATTCTTAAGAATCGTACCAATCTAGAAAACCAGCGTTCTGCATCAGCCTTACTGAGGTGTGCCTCACCTGTATTTTCACAATTGTTATATCATAGCAACTGTATCTTGTTTACCTTGTTGCTGGATGACATGTTCACTGGATTCTGGATTGTAGAATCCAGGGGACACAGAGCAGACCAGCTGTTACTGAGGCAAGAAGGATCTCTGTGCTCAGAGGTTGTATGCTAGAAATAAACTTCTTTTTACCTCAATAAAGTCTCCTCGAACCTTAACCTCATCACTGCGGTGCGAATTCCGCTGCAGTGCTGAACATTCCGATCGCGGGCGTGGTCATGACGGCTCCCGGCCGTCATCAGCACACACCCACCGTGACTCATGACGGCTGGGAGCCGTCATGAGCATCGAAGAGGTTAAAAGTGGCGACGAGGATGGGATTCCATTGATGGACTAATCGTTTCAAGCAAAAGGGAAAATCTGGCAAATTTGGTCATTTTTTGGGGGGGATTTCAACAACGCCTGAGGCGTGTTGCAACTTTCACCACTTGTTCTACAAGTCTATTGCATCGGAATGTCTGCACGATTTGTTTGAGGTAAAGTTTAACTATTTCTACCAAGAATTAGACGTTTTGTGCAGCACGATCGTTAAATTAAGTGTTTCATTTGACTGAATGTGTGGAATTTGGATTTTTGCCGAGTCGTCATGTGCGATCTGCTCAGAGTCTACATGTTACGAAATTGTCAAACTGCTGGGAGCAAATTAGTTAAAAGTAAACGAAGTGAAACGGTTGCCTACTTGTTGTCCTTTGAAACACACCGTAACCGATATCTGGAGTCCTGCCGCCATTTTTCGGAAGAACTCTCTGCTTTGCAAGCGTTCGACAGGCAGTGCGCTGTGCGCGTCAAACGCAAGGTACATTGCTTGTGACTTGTTACTTTGCTTATGCCTTGGTTGTCATGGATACCCTATCATGCTGAAGTAGCGTGCAGAGATTCACATCTTCTGCCATTATTACATTTCTACGCCTTATTGCCATGGATACTACCACACATTAAAGTAGCGCACAGCACATTACGTCGTCTACTGTGATTACGGATGTAGTTTGAAACGATTCTACACGCCCAAGGAAGCAACACTTTGTTGCGCATTTGTAAGGTATACCACACTAGTGGGAACTGTTTATCTATGTGATTTTGACACTGGTGACCACTTCTCTTATTTTAATTTATTGTGTTACTAAATAGTGACACTTTCTGATTATCAACGCGATTTTGCAGTGATTTTGACAACGGTGACTACTTCTCTAATTTTAATTTATTGTGTTGCTAAATACTACACTTTATAATTATAGACCGTACTGTTACTATTATTGTTAGTTTAAATTGTACAACAATATTTATTTAGAGTTACATTATAGTGATATAACCATGGATTCCACATCTTCTGTGTTACCTCCACCTAAGTTTTTACAAGGACACGGTGTACCTGTCATGGTATGGGAAGATTGGTGTGAATCTTTTGAAACTTAAACCCCTACCTAAACCAATATGTGCTGTGTCTACCGGCTTAGAGGTTGATAGTGAGAGGAGTGAAACAAGTTCTAGTGATACATCTGTTGGTGAATATGTTGAAGCTTTAAAAGCTCTTGAAGAAAATGATGGTAAAAAAACAAGTATTGTCGTAGAGACACACATTTTTTTCAAGAGCACAATTGACAGGAGAGACTGTAGAACAGTATATCGCAATTTGAAGAACCTTAGCTGCTACTTGCAAATTTAAATATTTACCTGAAGAAATTATTAGAGATCAATTTATCAATAGAACTAATAATATGAAAATCCAAGAACGTCTACTTGAACTTAAAAAACCTTCTTTACAAAAAACCATAGAAGGATAGAACACACCTCCTGTAATGTTAAAGAGCTTAATAACGATCAAAGTAAAGATAAAGTAGACACTCAGAAGGTCAGTGTAGTAAATAAGGGAAAAAAGGTTGCAGATGAATCAAAAAACCATAACCGTCCTAAATCATTTGTGGAGATATGTCAACCAAATAGAAACGGACGTATATGCTACAGGTGTGGAAGTCCCAGACACACTGCTGGTTTTGAATGATGTCCGGCTTCTAAAGTTACATGCTTCAAATGTAAAAAATTAGGTCATTTTTCCAGATGGTGCAAAACTGGAAACAATGAAAGCTGGAAACGTTCTGTAAATGTTGTAAGAACACATGATAACGATGAGTATTATGATGAGGAACAAGATGATGGTGATATTGAAGTTATGGTGATATGTGATGACAATGTTGATGAAATATCTGAAGGGTGTTAACCTCCCAGATGTGATGTGGCAATCAATCAAGTCATTGCATCATTATAGGCGGATTCATGTTCACCGCGCACTATAATTAACAGGCGAATTGGGAAACGTTTGGGAAAGCTGTGTTTTCACCACCAGATGTGGAACCTGAAGGGTATTGTGGGACTAAATTGCCCTTATTAGGATATTTTATGTGCCATTTATCATACAAGGGCAGGTCCACCCAAGGCAAAGTGTATGTTGTGGAACATGGGAGAGCATTATTAGGTTGGAGAGAACAAAAGAACTTAGGTATCATATTGGATCCTAATCACCCGACCAAGAGTTATTGACAAATAAGGGTGCAATATCGAATTGGCAAGCAAAGTTTCCCAAGTTATTCAGTTACAACTTGCGATGTATAGTTAAGTTTGAACATCGCATTGTACTAAAGGCTCGTAGTGTTCCAGTTGTCCATAAAGTTAGAAATGTTCCATTTGCATTGCGTACTCAACTCAAAGAAGAATTAAACAGGTTATATGAAGCTAAAGTCATTGAACTGATAGAAGCCCCAGAATGGCTTAGTCTCATAGTTTTAGCACGCAAACCCAATGGCAAATTGCACATGTGTGTGGATTTGAGAGATTAAAATAATAACACCTGGGTTGATTGCCATCCATTACCACACATCAATGAAATGATAGTCAGTATTAAGAACGTCATGTATTTTTCTCCCATAGATTTATCCAATGCTTACCATCAAGTTAAGTTACACTCTGATTCAAAACACCTAACTTAATTCATAACACCCGAAGGTGCGTTTCAATATTTACTCCTGCCATTTGGATTGGCATCTGCTTCTGCGATCTTTCAGAGTCTAATGAGTAGTATTCTAAAAGGTGTGCCAATGATGCAGTGGCACCTTTTGTCCATCATACTGGTTGTGAAGACATACTACTGAAAGAAAAATTAGTTAATTCAATAACAGAGGCTCTGATCCAGTCAATAAGAAGAAACGTTGCCTGTTTTTGATGCCTGCAGAAAACTGTACCATGTTCAAAGTGATTTTTGCTTATGCAAATAAGGGATGGAAGACTACCCCTCCTTTATACTCCCACCCCCAAAAGAGAGTATACAGGCCCTGGAGACCCTCTCTGAGCTAGCATGGTGATACCCTTTACTCAAATAGACTTGGACCTCTGCGACCCACCCAAACAGTTAATTAAGAATAGACTTCGACTTATTTTATGTAACTTTCAAGCAACTTTGTGCAACCGTTTGTATGTTACTGCTGTTAAATGTACTGAAAATGTTAATAAAAAATAATAATAAAAAGGAAAGATGGGATGGAAGTTGTTATGGTTATGCGTCAAGGGCATTAAAACTAGGTATGGGCGAATTTTGCGAATCTCGCGTTCGCGAATTTTGCGGATTTGCGAACTCGCAATCCGCAAAATCCGCGAATTCCCGCGAATTTGCGGATTTTTTTTTTTTGTGTTCGCCCGTGTTTCTGCCAGTTCGCGAGGGTTTTTACAATTTCGCAATTTGCGAACTTACCTGTCGGGTCGCAAGTTTTGCGAACTTGTTGTTTCTACGTGTCCAGCCTGTTTGGGACACTCTTCTTCATCACTGCCACTCTCTGTCACCACTGCCACTCTCTGACTACTCATGCCACCCTCTGGCCCACCCATGCCACCCTCTGTTTCATCACCACACCCTCTGGTTGTCCAGTGTACATTATTTTCGGCAAAGCAAAGCACACCTTCCCTGCCTCAAGTGACCTGAATTAATTTGGGGCTGATTAATGTGTCACAGAATATTTTTTTAGCTGGCACCTGCTTCCTTAGTGCGCCCTGATTAGTGATCTTTTGCACTTGCTAAGTGCTTTCATTGTTGCAAAATTAGTTACAACACCTGCCCTGCCCCAACTGACAATAATGAATTAGGGGCTGATTAATGGATTTTAACTTCCAGCCTGGCTCCTGCTTGTCTCCCTTAGCTGTAATTCAGGACCTTTGTGGCATATGTGTAACTATTCTGAGGTTCAGAGCAGGGTCACATAATAGTTGCAACTGGAAACTGAACTCTGGAGGGGCCCCTCAGGAAGCACTACAGGAAATGGCTACTAATGATGAGCCTGAACTTTTGAACCTGGTAAGTAGTTTCAGTTTTGCTAAGATCGTATTTCTGCAATTTAGCACTTATTCGCGGGGCGCGAAGTTGTACTGGGAAGCCGCGAACTCACGCGAACAGTGCGAGCAGTGCGAGCAAAATCCGCTGCTCGCGGATTTGCGGATTTTGCGGGAGATTCGCGAATCTCGCGGATTGCGAATTTCCCGAAAATCCGCAAAATCCGCGAGCGAAACGGATTTTCCACCCATGCCTAATTAAAACAATATGAGCACAGTTCCTTGGTGGTGGAAATATAAACTCTGGCCTGCTATTGCCGATTATATGTTTAGGACAGCATATCAATTGTCCCACTGACCATGAGCCACTGCTGGACTTGATTTCTATAAAGAAGCCAGAAAAGCAACATCTCACGAAAGGAAATGGCTTTTCAGATTGCTGGAATTTGTATTTTGGGTTGAGTATCATCCTGGGAGAAGAAAAGTAATGAATAATTGCTTGTCGCGCTTACCCCTGTAGGATGAAACATAGGATGATGTGGATGCGGAATGTGTGGTAGTAAACGAGGGTTTGTAGAGTGCTAAGTGTGTGTCAAAGGTGGAATGGATGATGGAGATGCAAAGTGATGGAGTGTTGAGTAAGGTTACCGATTAGAACATGTCAGGAAAGCCCTAGACAAGAGATCGAAGGAGAAAGAGAAGTCTTGTGAAAAAGTGAAGGCAGAATTATACTGTCAAGACAACTTTGGGAGGAGAACTAGCGTCTTAGTATTTCTGCTCGGACTGAGGAAAGAGTGATAGGCCATGAAGTCCATGTCCGATGAAGCGAAGGTTGACGCCAGATTATTGGTGTCCAGGAATAGGTAGAGGGTATGGTGAGGTAAGGTGTAGTCTGCCTCATAGATGAGTTGTTTGTGAGGGAGGATGTACCGGTGGAGACAATCACAGACAATAGGGTACACTTGGTATTCATGTAAATGAACAGATCCTTGAATAAACTGTAGATCCACCATGTAAGGATATCAATGCATTACACCCAAAGCAATGGGCTTGTGGATAGGTGGAATAGAGAGTTGATGGAAATGTTACAGCTGGCCTTGTCATATGTAGTATATAGTTGAAGAGGGTTTATTGTACCACGCATAACGCAATCAAAGGTCATAAACCATACAAGTGAGTGGATGCAGGGCAGAGATTTTTGTTGCTGAGCTCAAATTTGGATTTTTAGGGAACTGGTATTTTCAAGGGGGTTGTGATGGTAACAGAAGCCACTCCAAGATTTTTAAATTTAAAGTTTATGACTGCCATAGTCAAGCCTGTTCCTAGCATCGGGAAAGGAGTTTCTTGTTTTTCAAAGCCCCTACAAGTGCGGAGTGTGTAGGATTGCGTCTTTGAAGTGTCCGATAGGAACATGTGGAATATGAAGAAGGTTGTGTGAGTTGTGGTGGGGGTTTTACCTGACGCTGATGGCATGTGTTCAGAAAGGTTGGTAGAAACAATGCAGACCATGCAACAAGATTCAGAAAATGCTATTGTGGTTGAGGGAGTACAGCAGGTCATAATTATGGTGTGTGCCTTACTTGCTTGCATGTTTTATAATTGGGTTCTTGAGAACAGACTAGAAATTTGTGGTCTCTTGGGGTCTTTGCATCAGATCTCTAGGGTCACCAGTAGGGGGTGCATCATGCACCTCATGTATTACCTTCTTCTCCCAACTTGTATTTGATGCACAGGGAGCGGACTCTGTATCCCATATACATTCTTACATTTGGGGCACAGCATTCAGTGTGGTCTAAACTTTGGTGGCCTGTTACCCTTACCGTTTGAATCTGCTAAAATATTGGGGGTTATTTTGATAACACTCTCACTTTTGATGCTCAAGTCAGCAAGACTGAGTTCCCGCTTCTTGATTTTTAGAACCTTGAAAAAAATCTTTGCTCTTATCCCATCTGAACTCCTATTGGCAGTGGTCATCTCTCTAATTACATCTCTCTTAGACTACTGTAGCATTTTATATTTGAACATCAACAAGTCCTCACTAAACAGACTTCAGGTAATTCCGAATGGGGCAGCCCGTCTGGTCCTGAATGTGCCTAAACATCTCTCAGTGAGGGAAGGCATTCACTTCCTCCACTGGCTGCCAGTCAGGAAGCCGATGACATATAAAGCTCTTTGCATGGTCAATATGGCTTGTCACCATCGAGGGCCTGAACCTTTTAGAAAAGCGTTCCACTGGTACACCCCCAATTGACTGCTCAGATCATCATCTTTCAAAAAGGCGACCATCCCCAGATTCCACACAGCCAGGTGGGACTGCAGCCCCTTCTCGGTATCGGCAGCTAAATTATGGAACACTCTGCCAGCACATTTTGCGAGTCTGGACTCTTTCTTGGTGTTCCATAAGCAACTTTATACCTAGCTTTTCTCCTCTCCTTGATTGCTTCTTCTTGGACTCCAGGTCATTTTCCTTACTGGCTCTAGGGCTTTAATGCCTTTGGGTTTAGTGCACTTTACAAATACTATTCCATTCCATTATCTCCGTCTGCGTCTTATCTCAGATACATTTTGATCATCTGATGTCACTCTACATCTTATCTCAGATACATTCTGATCTCTGTCTCATCTTATCTCAGATACATTCTGATCTCTGTCTCATCTTATCTCAGATACATTCTGATCCCTGTCTCATCTTATCTCAGATACATTCTGATCTCTGTCTCATCTTATCTCAGATACATTCGGATCTCTGTCTCGGCTTATCTCAGATACATTCTGATCTCTGTCTCATCTTATCTCAGATACATTCGGATCTCTGTCTCATCTTATCTCAGATACATTCTGATCTCTGTCTCATCTTATCTCAGATACATTCTGATCCCTGTCTCATCTTATCTCAGATACATTCTGATCTCTGTCTCATTTTATCTCAGATACATTCTGATCTCTGTCTCATCTTATCTCAGATACATTCTGATCTCTGTCTCATCTTATCTCAGATACATTCTGATCTCTGTCTCGGCTTATCTCAGATACATTCTGATCTCTGTCTCATCTTATCTCTGATACATTCTGATCTCTGTCTCATCTTATCTCAGATACATTCGGATCTCTGTCTCGGCTTATCTCAGATACATTCTGATCTCTGTCTCATCTTATCTCAGATACATTCTGATCTCTGTCTCATCTTATCTCAGATACATTCGGATCTCTGTCTCGGCTTATCTCAGATACATTCTGATCTCTGTCTCATCTTATCTCAGATACATTCGGATCTCTGTCTCATCCTATCGAAGATACATTCTGATCTCTGTCTCATCTTACCTCAGATACATTCTGATCCCTGTCTCATCTTATCTCAGATACATTCTGATCTCTGTCTCATCTTATCTCAGATACATTCTGATCTCTGTCTCATCTTATCTCAGATACATTCTGATCTCTGTCTCATCTTATCTCAGATAAATTCTGATCTCTGTCTCATCTTATCTCAGATACATTCTGATCTCTGTCTCTGCTTATCTCAGATACATTCTGATCTCTGTCTCATCTTATCTCAGATACATTCGGATCTCTGTCTCATCTTATCTCAGATACATTCTGATCTCTGTCTCATCTTATCTCAGATACATTCCGATCTCTGTCTCTGCTTATCTCAGATACATTCTTATCTCTGTCTCATCTTATCTCAGATACATTCTGATCTCTGTCTCATCTTATCTCAGATACATTCTGATCCCTGTCTCATCTTATCTCAGATACATTCTGATCTCTGTCTCATCTTATCTCAGATACATTCTGATCTCTGTCTCATCTTATCTCAGATACATTCTGATCTCTGTCTCATCTTATCTCAGATACATTCTGATCTCTGTCTCATCTTATCTCAGATACATTCTGATCCCTGTCTCATCTTATCGAAGATACATTCTGATCTCTGTCTCATCTTATCGAAGATACATTCTGATCTCTGTCTCATCTTATCGAAGATACATTCTGATCCCTGTCTCATCTAATCTCAGATACATTCTGATCTCTGTCTCATCTTATCTCAGATACATTCTGATCTCTGTCTCATCTTATCTCAGATACATTCTGATCTCTGTCTCATCTTATATCAGATACATTCTGATCCCTGTCTCATCTTATCTCAGATACATTCTGATCTCTGTCTCAATTTATCTCAGATACATTCTGATCTCTGTCTCATCTTATCTCAGATACATTCTGATCTCTGTCTCATCTTATCTCAGATACATGCTGATCGTCTGATGTCACTCATCTTAGACGTGTCCCTGTCTCTTCCTTTATCTTATGTGAGTCATTGTTATTTTAGCCTATCTGTGAAAAAACCTTTTCTCTCCATGTGCAGTAACTCAGTATCTTATCTCAGATATATTCTTATCTTGTCTAAAACATATTGGTGTCTTTCCCTGTATATAATCCAAGATCTGAGTGTTTCCGCCACCGAGTACGTTCTCGTTACAGCATGTATTTTATCTCAACTACATGCCTTCCTCGTCCAGTCTTTAGGTCACATATGTTCTTACCTGGAGTTGTGTCTTATAGATGGGTATGAATGTATCCTCACAGGTATGCCATTATCTCTTCTCTTGCTTTATCTCAGGTGTGTCCATGCACCCCCCATCCGTGAAGTGGGTGATCTGTCTCAATGCATCATCCAGAGATGGCTCTCATTATGAGGAGAGGGGATGTTCAGTGCACCTCCTCTTGTTGACTCAGGGGGCAGTGCTGCACACAGCCTCATGGGGGGATAGGGTGGGGTATCTGGGTGTCTTCTACGGGTTGGAAGGTAGCTTGTTGGAGCTCGCTCCCAGGGATAGGCCATGTCTGTAGTCTAACCGAGACAGATGTTCAGTGACGGTGAGTGCATCGGGACTGGAGTGTTTGCAGAGGAGATATCTTCCAATGAAGCAGGTGCATTTCACCTCGAAGGGTGCGTCCAAGCCTGGAAGTGGTTCCTCAAGTCTTGGGTAAGGCTCCGCGACTAGCCTACGTGTGGTACAGGTGAGCAGTTGCCTCATCCTGTGTTGAGGATATGATTCCTGGTGCGGTACCCTCTTCCACTCACCATTCTGAGTCGGTGACACAGCATTTAGGACTCCATAGACCAGTGGGTCAGTAAGTCTGTCCTGGGTGGTTTCCGGACACCCATCCAAGTAACATGCCATAGGTAGACATAGATAGGAATAGGAGGTTTGGCAGCCTGCCCGGGTTACTTCCGCCGGAGGGAGAGGCACAGAACCTGCCCTGATCTCCATCTGGGGTGATAGGAAAACCACAGTGGGGTCTACCCTTCTTGTGCCTTCTCCCTGCCAGACGAGCTAAAGGTACCTGGTGTAAAGGGAAGCACCCATGCCTGGGCCTCCTGCAGCATCACTGACGGAGAAGGCGTGACCTTGCTTCCTCCTCTCACGCCCTCAACAAGGGTCGATCATCTCTGCTCTCCTAACCACCTTCTCTTAGCTCTGAACCACCACCAGACCAGCAGCTCTGAACTCATCTTTCAACCTGCCAGTCCAGAGCTGTGCAGGTGACACACAGATCAGGCTGAGAGATCTTCACTTCTGCAGACTGTCTCTAAGGTGTCCATGGATGGTGCTAACTGACCACCTCAAGCTCAACTCATATGCGCCAACAGCGCCAGCTGTCACAGAAAAGTGGTCAGGGAAGTCTGAATGTCTGTGTTTCTCAAACCTCGCCACTGAGAAGGTTTGTCATTACTTTCCAACTGCCACAACTGTGCTAAGAACCACTGCAACTGAAATGTAAACACATTGCTGCAAGAACCAGGCCTCCTGGGAATTTGCATCATCCTGTACTACCCTCGCTAAGTTTACACTGCTAAACCTGCAAGAAACAAAATGAAATAAAACTGCCCATCTCTTGTCTGAGCTGCAGAAAGTCAATTCTGGAGTGAGACGTACAACTGATCAAGTGCATGGATGCCTGCTTACCTCCCTGCATGACTGCCTGCATACCTATCTGCATGACTGTCTGCATACCTCCCTGCATTACTGCACATCTTCCTGCATGACTGCATACGTCCCTGCATGACTGCCTGCCTACCTCCCTGCATGACTGCATACTTCCTTGCATTACTGTCTGCATACCTGCCTGCATGACTACCTGCATACCTGCCTGCATGACTGCATACCTCAGTGCATGACTGCCTCCATACCTCTCTGCATAACTGCCTACATACCTTTTTGCATGACTGCCTCCATACATCCCTGCAGGAAGGCCTAAGACTGTCTGCATACCTCCCTGCATGACTAGCTGCATACCTCCTTGCATGACTGCCTGCATACCTCTGCATGACTGCCTACATACCTCTTTGCATGACTGCCTGCATACATCCCTGCATGAAGGCCTACGACTGGCGGCATACCTCCCTGCATGACTGCCTGCATACCTCCCTGCACAACTGCTACCTTGACCTCTTGCACAACAACCTGCATGGCAGCCTGCAGATCAGCTTACGTGACTGCACCGCTTCTATCTTTCACTCGTTTATGTGCCCTGATGACAATACTAACCCCTACTCACACTTTATCTTATGGCAGGTCTCTATGTTTCTTGATGTTCGTGCCCTCCAGCTTCTAGATGCAAACGTGGCAGCCATCTTGGAATAGTGTAACTATAATATAGAATAAACTCAAATAGATTTCCAAGATGGCTGTCATATGGGGGCTATTCACAAAGGTAAATTTATAAATAAGTAAAACTACATGTGTAAGATTTCTTTTTCACTTTTGAGTAACTCTGCTTTTGGCAATTCACCATTTATGAGTGTGAAGTTACTCAAAAGTGGAGCCATGCATTTTCCCACCACCTAAATTCTTGGGGGGGGGGAGTTAGTACTTATAACTTTTCACACATAGGCGGAGTTGGAGATCTCCCTATGGTAAACTATAGGGAAATATTTAAAAGTTTATTAAACTAAAAATACATTTGTAAATATATTGAATGTTAAGTATTAAAGTAAAGAAATAAAATATGTATTTTAAATGTAGAACAAGTTACAGCAGTATGAAACTTCATTTGCAATTAAATATTACATTATTTTTTAAATATTACATTTAAAAAGGGTATTAAGATTTAAATAAAAAAATTCCCACCTAAGATATAAAATGTATATTTATGTATTACATAGTGAATATCTATGTACAGAATTAATTTCATGTATTTCAATTGTCTAAAATAAAAGAAAGTTATAATAATATTTAAATGTACAAAATGGTATTAACATTTTGTATAATAAATTATATTATGTTCTATTTATGCATACATTTTTATCATTCAATTAATTTCTATTTATATTTTTTAGACAATTGGCAGGCCTCATAAGCAAAAATTCAACAATCCATGGCTAACTTTGTCTCAAATACACAGTGCGCAGTGAGTCCTGATGATGGTCTTGAGTATTTAGTATACTGAGGGACCGGAATGTCTGCACAGATTCCAATACTTCTCCGTAAATCAACCAACACTGGAACATATTCAAGACCCTAATAGTTTGTCCTATGGACTGGGCCTTAAGCAAGAGTGGATTTGTCACACGTCTGTCAAACACTCGTCTGTAAAATACTATGCACACCTGCACACAGCTCAGATGCACGTTTATTTGTTTTCTTACATCTTGTAAAAAAGTCCAAGTAATCATGTTTGGAACATAATATATACAAACTGAATGTAACGTCATTGTTTTTGTATGCCTGCTCTTTTATTTGTTCTTTTAGTTGTCTTTGTTTTGTCTTTACAATAGTTGATTTTGATTGATTCTCACAGATTGATTTGCCGCGTTGTATTCAACACATGCATAAAAATAATTAAGTTGAATAAGTACAGTAAATGACCCCTTTGTTGGTCATTTAATTCAATTGATTCTGTTACCCAAGCTCACAAGGGGTTATGGGTTGACCTTTCGTTGTGGTATTGATTTTAAAACAAGCATTGCCTGCACCAAGACCGATACCATGCAGCCTACCAAACGACGTATACATAAGGCAGAGGCGCAACTAGAGCCAAATTTCGGGTGGGGCTAATTCTTCCAACAAAAGGCAGAGTGGAGCTGCAGGGGCTCTAAGAAGGGGTGAAACAACAACACAGCCTCATTACCAATCAAATGGTATTTTAAAGACCTGTGAAGTGCTCGGGTGCAGCTGTGTGTGTGCCCGGGAAGCTGTCTCATCCTCTGCTGCCACACACGACAGAGGGGGGGGGGGGGGGGGGGGAGGGGGCTGCTGAAGCCCTTTGAGCCCAATGGGCGTTGCACGCCTGACATAGGGTACCTAATTCACTAATAGGGGCCACTTTTATTTTGGGTGACACTTTTATTTTGGAGCTTGGGTCTATTTTGTGTCCTGGTCTAACCCTGATCCGGAGGGACAGGCTGACCGCCAGTCTGGCGCCACCGGAGGTGGACACAGTCAGATATAGGGTGACCAACCGTCCGTAAATTTCACGGACCGTCTGTCATTTTAGCATGATGTCCACAAGGCGTCAGTAATTTGGGGATCCCAAATTACGGACGCCTTACAGACATCATACTAAAATCGAAATGTGAATTCTCAGAAAGGAATGCTGTTTCTCATGCGAGAGGCCCAGCGAGTTAAAAAGATTTTACTCGGGGCCTCTCGCTCTTATCTTTTAAACTGAAGAGGCTCC
Organism: Lissotriton vulgaris; assembly: GCF_964263255.1. Lineage (NCBI taxonomy): Eukaryota > Metazoa > Chordata > Amphibia > Caudata > Salamandridae > Lissotriton > Lissotriton vulgaris. The sequence continues at coordinate 27,499 of NW_028255728.1, read as the reverse complement.
CTGCAGCCGCCCCTCCCGGACCTCCCTCCTGCAGACTGTGGAGCGGCCCATTGTCAGTCTGAGACTGCAGCTGATTGTCATTCTATAAGTGCTAATGGGCCCAATTGCAGTGACAGCACGTGGGGAGCCTTCTCCTGCATGGGACTAGGGCAAAGCATTCTGCTTTTGTCTTGGCGCCATGCTGGAGAAAATACAAATAAAATAACTAACACCGTTTTCACTGTACATTTAAAAGACAGATTTCAACATACAAATAAAAAAATACTATTTATTAATGTTTATTGTTACTAGCACAAATCTTGATTGCAGAAAGGGCCTGATGTCGCTTTGCAAAGTTGCGCGCATACTGAAAAACTCATTGTTTGGCTCAACCTTATATAAACTTATTTTGACCTGTATTTATTTTGGTTGTCTATTTACTTACTTATATATTATTGTGCGACCTCCTCTGATATGTCTGTAAAACGTATGTTTTGTCCCATATTTTTGTCCTGAACTTTGACCTTCTGTCCTGAATTTTTTTCCTGAATTTTGACCCTTTGTCCTGAATTTTTACACTGACCGTCCTGAATTTGCACCCTGCCAGTTGGTCGCCCTAGTCAGATATTTGAATCTGCGTTTCCTTGCCTCAGCCTCACACCGTCCACACAGGGCCTCCTGTCCACATGATCCTGCTCACAAGACCGCCCCTCTCATGGGGTCTCCCAGCACATGCCTCCCCTCACGGTCCCCATCAGTGCAGCCAGGCAGAACACCTCGTGAGCAGGTCATATGCTGCCGCCTGTTTGCCTCCAGGGCCTCAGTGTCCCGCCATCTCGCCGCTGACGTCACAGTCACGTGCGTCACACGGTCCAATCCCTTTAGTTCCACAGCCCCATCTGGGGAGCACATTGGCTGGCCTGTCCCGCCATCTCGCCGCCGACGTCACAGTCACGTGCGTCACACGGTCCAATCCCTCACACCCCAGGGGTCCGAGTGAGAGCACATTGCGTCATCTGCGGCAGTAAGGGGAGTGTCAGCATGCAGCCACCATCTCGGTCAGTCTGAGAGCTTCTGCCACTCCCACTGCAGCTCCTTGAGTGACACATTCATCCTGGAGCCGAGCCCCCCCCTCCCCTCAAGAAGGGCTTGCGCAGCCTCGTCTAAGCAATGCTACACATGGCTGAAATACTGGCAGCTGATTGGCTGTTGTGTGAGTACCTGAAATAATGGACGCCACACACATTTACATTGAAAATGTTTCTTTTCACTGCAAGTTTATTCAGTACAAAGCCACCCCTGCTCCTGAGAAGTGCTGGTACTCTCCCATTCAATGTATTGCAGCCGTGCTGCGAAGTGCCAGTACTCTCCCATTCAATGTACTACAGCCGTGCTGAGAAGTGCCGATACTCTCCCATTCAATGTACTGCAGCCGTGCTGAGAAGTGCCGGTACTCTCCCGTTAAATGTATTGCAGCCGTGCTGAGAAGTGCCGGTACTCTCCCGTTAAATGTATTGTAGCTGTGCTGAGAAGTGCCGGTACTCTCCCATTCAATGTATTGCAGCCGTGCTGAGAAGTGCCGGTACTCTCCCATTCAATGTATTGCAGCCGTGCTGAGAAGTGCTGGTACTCTCCCTGTCATATAGTTACTGCGTTTCTATATATTGTGTTAAGTTAGCATGAGTTTATTAAATGTTTAAACGACATATTTTCCTTCGGCTTCAGTTTGCACACGACACATAATTGTTATTGTAGCTTTCAACCTAGACGAAAGATGTGATTTATTTGAGAATAATATGTTATTGCTCTGATATCAAGTGTGCTTGGTACACTTGGTACCACTGTCTGCACACTGAGAACTGCACCCTCTAAGAATAACCTAACACAAGGTTGCTGGGAGGCCTGATCCTCGCACCACATTAGACATAACACAAATAATGTTGCTGCCAACATTGGGCTCTACGCGGGTTTAAGATAGAATTACAGGGAATGAATCAACACACTTGAAGATGCTTCGCATGCAGAGAGCTGTTAGCTGATGATGTGATCCTCTCATCCTGACATTTAGAGGTATGGGCCCGCCCTGCTAGAAACCCAAAAGAGACCTTCATAATATAATATAATATGCTAAATAGGGAGGTGAGAAATAGGTGTTGTTAATTCCTATTATTTTCAGCATTATAACATGCTATCACCTTTTGCTTACTTTGGACTAGTAACTATGCTGATAACTTTGATACTTATAATCTGTTTGTTAGTATTGTATAAGATACTGCGTTTGAGAACATTGCATTGATTAATAAATATTTCAAATATGCACGTGTCCTCTTTACTCCAAGTTCTGGTTTGAAATGATTATAGAGCGAAAGAGTGTTCATGTGTTCCACGATTCCTGAGGTAACCAAACTTCATGTTCTGGTTTGTCTAAGTCATTGGGAGTTTGTTATGACCAATGAGACACTGTAGCTAGCTCGGTAAGGGGATTTCTGATACTAAGGTGAGTTTTGGGTCACCCTAATTCACTAAGGTTCTAGATCTCTATGCACAGTTCTGTGGGAGAACGGAAACCCTGCTACATGGCGCCCATACGTTGGTGGACTTATATCATGAGACTCGAGTAGTATATCATTCAAACCTTAACCCCTTCATTGCCGTTTCCGGTAAACGGTGGTGTCGGAAAAAACCTACCTATTTTTGAAATAGGTCTTTTCAAGCTTGAATCTATTTAAAAACGGGTTCCTTGAATTACTACCCAGTTGTGCTACAAAGGTTACTCTGTTTTTTCTATTTCCTGTGTTGTCATGGCTCAAGCCGTGGACATCCCCCTTCATAGTCGCATTGCGGTGCATGACCATTTGCGGACTTTTGATGTTCCGTTGGAAGGCTTGGCTGTGGTTATGGTGGTGAGTGCGGAACATGCTTACCCATATGAACTCTTTTATTCGTGGGTAACTTTTCCGGCAGGGGACGCTAATTCTGGAGTGTTCCACTCGTACACTCCCTCGGCTGTACCTGCTGCGTATGCTCCGTACAGGGCACTGGAGATACCTATTGATGTTTGGCAGCATGGAGTTTGGTTTGGCGGCGCCCTACCCCATTCTTTAACCACTCCGAGGTTAGGTCCTTTGTCCATTCCGGGCACAAATTGGCCCGCTTTGGCTTGATTTACTCCTCACCCTAATCGTGCCACTTGTAACGTGGGTGACCTGCGGCGTCTTCATGAAGTCGCGGTTGAAGTGATTAGGGCGCTTGTTCATTACACAAGTCGTAATGTTCAAGGCACAGCCCCTAGAGGTGCGCAGCTTCAAGCAGGGCAGGCTGGTTTAAAGATCAGCCCTGTCATGGTGAAATCCGTAATGGGCAGGAAGCCCCAGGATAAGGATGATTTTCCTTTCTGGCTTGCCAAGAAATTCGACCAGCTAGAGGCTGTGTTTCCTAATACGACTCCTGGTGAAAAACACTGGAATCTTACGCTTAGCTTGCCGAAAGATTTGGCCCCTGAACTTGTTGGCTGTGAGACATGGGGTAAGACTTTTGCAGCGGTCTATTCGAGATGCTATGGCACCCCGTCTGTGTCCAACCTGTCTGCGGTCCTTAAACGTGTTTAGGATGATCACGGACCGGAGTCGGCGGTTGAGTTGGGTATGCGTCTGTGTGGCACCTTTGATGTACTTTGCGATCTGATCCTTGCAAATGTCAAGGGCGATGCAGTGAACTTTCAGGTGGCTAACGCTTTGGCGTTGATTCCCGATGCCGAGAAACCCCGACAGTTAGCAAGGATAATTGTGGCGGCTTATAAAATCGTTGGCCGCAATGCGAAGGGGCTTAAGACTTTTTCTGATAAAGAGAAAAAGCAGCCCCAGGGACAGTCTTCGGAAGCGGGTGCTCAACCCAAGTCCAAGAAACAAAATTGGCCGAAAAAGCAGAATCAGGGTAAGCAACAGCAACAACAACAACAAACACAGGTTTCTCGTCCTGCGTCTCCGTTGCCTGCGCAGTCGGATCGAGTTTATGATTTGCGCGATCGCGCGATGATTAAATCACCTGAACGTTTTCAGGCATCTGACCAACGCTCTCCTCGTTCCTTTCAGGACTCATCGGCTCCGACGACCGGTGGTGGAGGGGGCGGCAGGGGCCGGGGTGGCCAGCAAGGACGTGGTCAGCCCCGCCCGCGAAACGGTGGAGAGCAGCAGGAAGGCACTTTGCCCAAGAGACCGCAGTTTGCCAAGAAGAAAGTCGCAGCCTTAACAGCGCATCGATATGCCCCAGATAGTGAGAACGCGGCTTCGGAATCTGACGTGGGCTCTGGCCTTGCTGGACAGCGCGGTGGAGATTACCATAGTGAGAGAGGCCCTCCGTCCACTGTTGAAGGTGACAGCGACTGACACCTATGTTGTGATTGAAACGGCTGATACACATGTTGCTCCCCCTGAAAGACTTTTTGAAATTGTCCTGTTAATAGAAGGTGACATGCAGCAAACTGTAAAAGGGGTATTTTGGGAAAATCTTTCGTCTACGTATGACATTTTAATTTCGGAGGCTGACTGGCCCCCGCCTTTTGTTCTCGCAGCTCCGTGAGGGGAGGAGGTGATCCTCCCCAGTTTCGTGCACACTGTATCGAGAGTGGAAGCGCTGCATTTTGCAGAAGAGTGGGCTCTGGCGCTTGCGCCGGCTGTGTACCGCAATCAGTGTGGCTGGGATAAATTGTCTCCAAGCCACGAGATTCCTTCACGGTCTCAACCGCAGCCTCAACCTCAATATCCCATACGGCGTGAAGCAAAAGCTTCAGTCGCGGCTAACCTTGAATAATTGGAATATCAAGGTGTAATTGAAACGTGTGTGTCACCGATGAATAAACCCCTTTTTACTGTAAACAAGCCGGACGGCTCATATCGTTTGGTTTTGGATTATAGGCATTTAAACTCGCATTGCCGTAACTGTGCAGTACAGAATACTCACGGCTCTGCTTTAGTGAATAGTCTTGAGCGTAAACGGTTCAAAACCACGCTTGACATTTCCAATGGTTTTTATGCCCATAGATTAGATGGTCTAAGTTCCCAATGGACCAGCTTTACTTGCGGCGGTGTGCAAAAAATGTTTCGGCGTCTCCCAATGGGCTATAAGAACAGTCCTGGAGTATTTTCCGCCCGCATAGTCTCTCTTTTGGAGAGAATGGACCCAGTTGCTTGTTCCTATGTGGATGACATTTATCTCACAGACGATGAACTTTGGGAGCATCTGTGTCGTGTTAATAGCATAATTTGTAGCTTTGCAGACATGGGTTACAAATTTAACTTTGCAAAATCGCACATTATAGAGTACACAGTGTTGTTTCTAGGTTACGAGCTTAACAATGAAGGAAAGGGGTTGGCTCCTCATTTCCTGGAGAAATGCGCCCAGTTGCGCTCTCCAACAACACTGAAAAAGTTACAGTCTTTGCTGGGCTTTTTGAATTTCGGGAGGACTTACATTCCGGAATATGCCCAGCGTATAAAGTCTTTATATGCTTTGATACAACCATCTTTTTCCAAATCATGCTGGCTGCCTGAGCATTCAGCTATTCTGCAGTCTTTGCAAGCTGATTTGCTCGCTTCTGAATACTTACAGACTCGTGATAACCAAACCAACCTGGTGATAAGAATTATCCCTGGAACGGTGGGTTTCACGTACCTAACTTTTAATGCTTACAAGTCACACTTGTACACTTCGGTTGAAATGCGCTTTTCCACTGTGGAGAAAGTTTTGACGGCTGTGCAGATGGCAATTCTCAAGGAACGTGCCCTGTCACAGGGAAAACGCATGTTGGTTGTTACCCCGTGTCCTGCCTTAGAGGCGGATACGAAAGCCAGTGTACCTAATTCCAAAGCTTTGCACCCTCGATGGATTCAATGGGCTGCATCCTTGTCATCCCAGGATGTCACGTTTATTTTTGACGCCACTTTACGGTCGCAGGAGTACTTACAGTATGAGTTTGTTCATCCTGCTCCGTTAGCAATGCGGCCGTTGGAGGATTTCCATTGCATCATTTACACTGATGGTTCGGCGCAGGTTGCGCATGGCTCTAAACATGCCTACGTTTCCGCGTGCGCCATTGTGGTCGGTGCCATGCTGAATGATGAGTTCAAGTCCAGTGTCGTGCACACGCAGACGCTTGGGGACTGCACCGCTCAATTAGCAGAGCTTCGTGCTCTGATGCTTGCATTGGAGTACGCTGATCCTTGTGTGACGACTTTAATTGTGATTCTTACTACTGTGTCCAGTCTTACAATGAGAACTTGTTCTTTTGGATTCAGAATGATTTTCGTGATTCCAAAGGTAGCACAATAAAACATAAAATGATCTGGGTCCGAGTGGCGGAACTTAAAGAAAAGTTACCACTCGTGTTTGTGATTCATACTCTTGGCCATCAGCGCGTGGGAGTTCACGCTGTCGGTAATTCGCTTGCTGATGAAGCGGCGAAATCTGCAGTATCAAAATACTTGGTTGCAGCTGTTACAAGGTCCAAAAGTAAAATAGATGATGACATCTTGGCGGCTGTAGCTGCCACTGAGAAGGGAGGTAAATATCCTGCGGGGTTCCCTTCGAAGTACGCATACCACTTAAGTCCCGACAAGGTTCCTTATGTGAAAATTCCTGATGTTGGTGAACGTTTAGTTCCCAACCCGGATCGCAGGGCGACTCTGATTACAGCGGCTCATGAAGGTGTGGCGTCTGCGCATGAGGGCGTCTCAGCCACTGTTACTCAGTTACAACAGAGGTTCTGGTGGCGGGGACTGTACAAACAGACGCGTGATTATGTCCTTCATTGTGACATTTGCCAGCAGATCAAGCCTTCAACTGCTGCGCGTCCGCCACAGACACAGTTGTACATATCTAATAAACCGCTGGGATGTGTTTATTTAGATCACTGCGGTCCTTTTTCTTCTGATACTGCGTATAAGTACATCTTAGTAGCAGTTGATTCATGCACACGCTTTGTGTGGGTATGGCCCCATCGCAGCGCTGATTCCCGGACTGTCATAAGAGATTTGCGTGTCTTTGTGGGGATTTTTGCCTGTGGTACTTTCCATTCGGATCAGGGACCAGCTTTCACCTCTAAGGCGTATAAGGATGCTATGGTTTCGTTGGGGGTCCAAGTCAAGTTTTCGAGTCCGTACAGACCTGAGGGTAACAGTGTAGTGGAACAAATGAACCATGACTTAAAGCAATCTTTGACAGCTCGAGTTATAGGCACTGGCAGAAACTGGTTGGCCCACCTTAATGGCGTGCAGCGTGCTCTTAATAATCTCCCTCGAAGGTCTCTGGGTGGGCGGACCCCATACGAAATGCTCTTTGGTATCAAGATGTATGTTCCTGACCTCGATGGTCTAGACTGCCAGGCCCAGGCCGCGGCCTTTGATGTAGATGAACATTGCAATGTTTTACAGAATCTACAAAAGACCAGAGACAGCCTTGCTAAGGAACATTTGCCCTCCACCTCGGATGATGCGTTACAGATCCCGGTAGTTGGCTGGCTACCCCAAGTTGGAGAACTGGTCCGAGAGAAGATCGATAACAAGAAAGAGTTTGGTCCCTCATATCGTGCACCGGTTCGTGTTCTTGGAGTGAAGGGTACAAGAACAGTCATATTACCACCACTTCCAGGTCGTAAGGAAAACAGATTTATCTCAATTGACAATGTCAAGACACACAGGGTGGCCGATTCTTCATAGCATGACACCAGCAGTATCCTGTCCTTCCATGGTGAGACATTCAGTGTTGGCCATTACTTCTGGTGCTGAGCCAACGGTGAACATCGAGATGCCTGTTGTTTCCACTCCTTTATTGAATACTTTTGCTATTAATGACAATGATGCTCTGAACTATACCTACCCTGCAGATTTATCAATGCCCGGTTTACAAACTCGCCTGGCCAATGAATCCAGGTTCTCTTTTGACTCTTCTTCAGCTGCTTCAAAGAAGCCCTCACGTTTGGCTACTTATGTCACCTTATTTAAAAAACATTTTTTAATTCCCCCTTGGACATATATATGGCTGATACTTTTTTCTGTTTATATTTTTATGTCAATTGATTTTGTGTTTTATTTTTTCCGTCTGATTGATGGACACTACGTTAAAGAGAGAACAGGAATTCGACACCTTAATGGAACATTGGCCCCACTTTCCTCGTCACATTCGGCACACAGACTGAAAAGAGAACTGAATACAGTTAACATCACTGCTTGGCCTGTCCTTGATGGGATTGTGTGGGATGCGGTTAGGTTTCAAATTCATGGCCCCACTGAAGTGATTAATGTTCCTAATGTGCTTAGAGTGAATATGGGGGATGTAGTGAAACAGAACATCCGGTCTGATGATTGGGATGTTAAGGCAGTTGAAGCATTGTTCAATGATTTAAAATATTATGCTGCCTTTGATGCTGAGGATTTATACTTAGATTCTGTTAATTATGGTGATTTGTTTTGCTTTCAACATTATGGAAATAATTTTTTGCATAAAACAAATTCCAGGAGGGTTCCTGTTAATTACACACAGTGGGAACATTGCCCGGCTCCTTTACAAGGGAGCTCTAATACGTTTCTGGAAAAATACACTTATTTTACAGACTTTAATCAATCAAATCCTGAGTCATTTTATTTTAAAATGACACAAAAGTCCATGTCCAAGGTTAGACTTACCGATACTAAACTGCTGTATTCGAAGTCCTTTCTAGACAAGTTAACTGTTGATGGCTACGAGCTATGGAAGGAGGTTATTGACCTTAAATCGGTTTGGGGTACCAAAGATTGGCAGGTACAAGGCACTGAGGCTTTGCATCGTGCATGTCTCATCCCGAATCACATGTTGTTTCTAAATTCTACCATTTCTCAAACAACATGCTTTGGATTGGCTACTTCTAAAAAGTTAAATACACCGACTATGTGGCATAGAAGCTCTGATTCTTGCCAACGTCGTTTTCTGGGTTTGTCTGAAGGTTTTAAACAAATCAGGCCTGATCCTCGTTTTGAGACAGATCACACAGTTACTACTTACTCAGTGGGCAAATTGTGTCAGAATTGGTTACGACATTCCACATTAGCTGCAGTTAAACTACATCTGTCCCAGTTGAGTGATAATGTGGATTTAAATGATTTTATAAAAGGCCCGGCTAAGGGTAGAACTAAGCGCTGGACTTATGCAGTGTAAAATGAAATTTGGAAATTTTCACAAATTGAAGCTGCTAAACGCCTAAGAGCTATTGACCAAGCTAATTTAGAAAAAGTGCTTGCAGTGGTCGATAACAGTATTAACATGCTTTCTTCCAGAATTTACACGTTAGATAATATTGTTTCTTCTGTTGTTGACATTGTGCATGATGAGGTGCCTGTGTTATACCATGGTCAAAATCAATTGCGTTCTGTAATGCAGTTTGCATGGACCCTACAGACACTTAAGGCAGGTCGAGTGCCCTGGAGCTATATGAACGTTTCTTCCCCTTTTGCCCCATTTAATTTGACTGAAAAGCAACGCATGCTTTCAATGCGTGATGCATCATATTCTATGTTACATATTGAAAGGTTAGAATCCTTACCTTTTTCTGTAGCTGAAGCCACTGCTGCAACGTGGCTTATACATGGATTAATTACATTACCATTTGCTTTGTACAAATTCACTAATTGTATGCGGTATATTGCTATAGGACGATATGAACCACTAGGCAGCGCATTCCTCCATGAGGCTTGGTCATTACCATACACATACAGATGTCTGAAGGATGGAAAGGAAGTGAATCTTAATGGTGAAGAATGCATGCAGTCGCCTGACCGTTCACTGATATGCAGACACATCCAGTTACACGGTTCTTGTAATCAGGACCGACCTAATTTAGCCTGTGTTTTAAAGGGCACGCCAGTTCCAGCAATAGTTCCCACGTTTACATTATTGACAAATGGTAGTTATTTGCTTTTAAATAACGAGGAATGTTGTGGGTTATTAATCGGTATCGCTTATGTGGTAACTGTATCTGAGCGTGTGGTGTGTTGCAAGAACGTTCTATACCCTCCCACACATGGGAACTCAGATGTTTCCATCTGGCCGCGCATCCCAACCTTCAGAGCGGAGCTCAATGGTTTGAGCCGAATAAGAGCTCTTTTGTCTCAAAAAGAAGTGGCCCTGAGCTCGGCCCGTGAAACTTATGTCCTTCACATAGCTAACACACGCACAGAGGTGCAGGCACTTTTAAATACTGACTTGCCGTTTCATTTCTGCGAGCTGGTTCATCAAATCTTTAATGCCTCCTCCCCGTCTGGACTGGCACATTTTTTTAAATTGGTTAGCAGTGGTCTCGTGACTACGTTTGAAAAAGTATTTGGTGTTATCCCAGCGTTCTTTCATTCAATATTTGCAAGTTTCTTTGGTGGATTCCCTGTTTTGCTGGCTTTGGCTGCAGGCGTTTTGGTGATATTTTGCTTTATAAAACATGGATGCCCATCCTCCGCAAGAAGCCATACAACAGCTCCTGATACTGTTTCATAATAGGATGCTTGATTACTATGGCACCCTGCCGCGTGCGACTTTAAGCACGGCTTTTGGATTATCATTTCGATTTTCCTATTTCACATGTGTCCAGCCTGTGTTTCATTGCCTGAGCTGTGATTTCGACTGGGCCATTGATTTGTGTCTCTGCTTGACGACTTCTCCTGACGTCGATTTTGATCAGCTGATGAGCCCCGTAGTTGCTCACGAGTTGGTTTGTTCTGGCAAAAGGGTTATGGCCGTGGCAGCGATGCATGGACTAATGGGTCAGTGGGACATACCCGCAGCGGCGCATGACTTTCTGGCACATAGCGTTCTTGAGAACCCACCGAGTTGTCCTCTGATGTTGCTAGAGGATTCGGTGCTGGAGGTGCACGTATGTTCTTTCCCATTGCTTAATTGGATGGCTGAACTGTTTTCGGATGATGACAGTGATTTCATGTTGGAAGCTGTGGCTACCTATTTTGCATATTCTATCCACCCATGAGTGACTTTGGAGACTTTCACTATTATGGCACGTGACTTTTTAGTAATTCTGAATGGTGCCTTTTCTTTTACGAACATTCGACTTTTATATGTTCTGGGCCTATGATTTTATAATTGGCCTCAAGTTCAAGATTTTTTATATTTTTGTGTGGCCACTATAGGCATTCATACATATTTTGTATTATTGATTTTCATATACATCTACATACATTTAGCGTGGCTCAATATTGTTGAACTCTGCTTTCATGTTTTGCCTTTCTTATAGTATTGGCTTGTTCTTTTTTGACCGTCCTCGGATCATTGGGGGGGTGTCATATAGTTACTGCGTTTCTTTATATTGTGTTCAGTTAGCATGAGTTTATTAAATGTTTAAACAACATATTTTCCTTTGGCTTCAGTTTGCACACGACACATAATTGTTATTGTAGCTTTCAACCTAGATGAAAGATGTGATTTATTTGAGAATAATATGTTATTGCTCCGATATCAATTGTGCTTGGTACACTTGGTACCACTGTCTGCACACTGAGAACTGCACCCTCTAAGAATAACCTAACACAAGGTTGCTGGGAGGCCTGATCCTCGCACCACATTAGACATAACACAAATAATGTTGCTGCCAAGATTGGGCTCTACGCGGGTTTAAGATAGAGTTAACGAGAATGCAAATACACACTTGAAGATGCTTCGCATGCACGGTCCAATCCCTCACGCCCCAGGGGTCCGAGTGAGAGCACATTGCGTCATCTGCGGCAGTAAGGGGAGTGTCAGCATGCAGCCACCATCTCGGTCAGTCTGAGAGCTTCTGCCACTCCCACGGCAGCTCCTTGAGTGACACATTCATCCTGGAGCCGAGCCCCCCCCTCCCCTCAAGAAGGGCTTGATCAGCCTCGTCTAAGCAATGCTACACATGGCTGAAATACTGGCAGCTGATTGGCTGTTGTGTGAGCACCTGAAATAATGGACGCCACACACATTTACATTGAAAATGTTTCTTTTCACTGCAAGTTTATTCAGTACAAAGCCACCCCTGCTCCTGAGAAGTGCTGGTACTCTCCCATTCAATGTATTGCAGCCGTGCTGCGAAGTGCCAGTACTCTCCCATTCAATGTACTACAGCCGTGCTGAGAAGTGCTGATACTCTCCCATTCAATGTACTGCAGCCGTGCTGAGAAGTGCCGGTACTCTCCCATTCAATGTATTGCAGCCGTGCTGAGAAGTGCCGGTACTCTCCCGTTAAATGTATTGTAGCTGTGCTGAGAAGTGCCGGTACTCTCCCATTCAATGTATTGCAGCCGTGCTGAGAAGTGCCGGTACTCTCCCATTCAATGTATTGCAGCCGTGCTGAGAAGTGCTGGTACTCTCCCTGTCATATAGTTACTGCGTTTCTATATATTGTGTTAAGTTAGCATGAGTTTATTAAATGTTTAAACGACATATTTTCCTTCGGCTTCAGTTTGCACACGACACATAATTGTTATTGTAGCTTTCAACCTAGACGAAAGATGTGATTTATTTGAGAATAATATGTTAATGCTCTGATATCAAGTGTGCTTGGTACACTTGGTACCACTGTCTGCACACTGAGAACTGCACCCTCTAAGAATAACCTAACACAAGGTTGCTGGGAGGCCTGATCCTCGCACCACATTAGACATAACACAAATAATGTTGCTGCCAACATTGGGCTCTACGCGGGTTTAAGATAGAGTTACAGGGAATGAATCAACACAGTTGAAGATGCTTCGCATGCAGAGAGCTGTTAGCTGATGATGTGATCCTCTCATCCTGACATTTAGAGGTATGGGCCCGCCCTGCTAGAAACCCAAAAGAGACCTTCATAATATAATATAATATGCTAAATAGGGAGGTGAGAAATAGGTGTTGTTAATTCCTATTATTTTCAGCATTATAACATGCTATCACCTTTTGCTTACTTTGGACTAGTAACTATGCTGATAACTTTGATACTTATAATCTGTTTGTTAGTATTGTATAAGATACTGCGTTTGAGAACATTGCATTGATTAATAAATATTTCAAATATGCACGTGTCCTCTTTACTCCAAGTTCTGGTTTGAAATGATTATAGAGCGAAAGAGTGTTCATGTGTTCCACGATTCCTGAGGTAACCAAACTTCATGTTCTGGTTTGTCTAAGTCATTGGGAGTTTGTTATGACCAATGAGACACTGTAGCTAGCTCGGTAAGGGGATTTCTGATACTAAGGTGAGTTTTGGGTCACCCTAATTCACTAAGGTCTAGATCTCTATGCACAGTTCTGTGGGAGAACGGAAACCCTGCTACATGGCGCCCATACGTTGGTGGACTTATATCATGAGACTCGAGTAGTATATCATTCAAACCTTAACCCCTTCATTGCCGTTTCCGGTAAACGGTGGTGTCGGAAAAAACCTACCTATTTTTGAAATAGGTCTTTTCAAGCTTGAATCTATTTAAAAACGGTTTCCTTGAATTACTACCCAGTTGTGCTACAAAGGTTACTCTGTTTTTTCTATTTCCTGTGCTGTCATGGCTCAAGCCGTGGACATCCCCCTTCATAGTCGCATTGCGGTGCATGACCATTTGCGGACTTTTGATGTTGCGTTGGAAGGCTTGGCTGTGGTTATGGTGGTGAGTGCAGAACATGCTTACCCATATGAACTCTTTTATTCGTGGGTAACTTTTCCGGCAGTGGACGCTAATTCTGGAGTGTTCCACTCGTACACTCCCTCGGCTGTACCTGCTGCGTATGCTCCGTACAGGGCACTGGAGATACCTATTGATGTTTGGCAGCATGGAGTTTGGTTTGGCGGCGCCCTACCCCATTCTTTAACCGCTCCGAGGTTAGGTCCTTTGTCCATTCCGGGCACAAATTGGCCCGCTTTGGCTTGATTTACTCCTCACCCTAATCGTGCCACTTGTAACGTGGGTGACCTGCGGCGTCTTCATGAAGTCGCGGTTGAAGTGATTAGGGCGCTTGTTCATTACACAAGTCGTAATGTTCAAGGCGCAGCCCCTAGAGGTGCGCAGCTTCAAGCAGGGCAGGCTGGTTTAAAGATCAGCCCTGTCATGGTGAAATCCGTAATGGGCAGGAAGCCCCAGGATAAGGATGATTTTCCTTTCTGGCTTGCCAAGAAATTCGACCAGCTAGAGGCTGTGTTTCCTAATACGACTCCTGGTGAAAAACACTGGAATCTTACGCTTAGCTTGCCGAAAGATTTGGCCCCTGAACTTGTTGACTGTGAGACATGGGGTAAGACTTTTGCAGCGGTCTATTCGAGATGCTATGGCACCCCGTCTGTGTCCAACCTGTCTGCGGTCCTTAAACGTGTTTAGGATGATCACGGACCGGAGTCGGCGGTTGAGTTGGGTATGCGTCTGTGTGGCACCTTTGATGTACTTTGCGATCTGATCCTTGCAAATGTCAAGGGGGATGCAGTGAACTTTCAGGTGGCTAACGCTTTGGCGTTGATTCCCGATGCCGAGAAACCCCGACAGTTAGCAAGGATAATTGTGGCGGCTTATAAAACGGTTGGCCGCAATGCGAAGGGGCTTAAGACTTTTTCTGATAAAGAGAAAAAGCAGCCCCAGGGACAGTCTTCGGAAGCGGGTGCTCAACCCAAGTCCAAGAAACAAAATTGGCCGAAAAAGCAGAATCAGGGTAAGCAACAGCAACAACAACAACAAACATAGGTTTCTCGTCCTGCGTCTCCGTTGCCTGCGCAGTCGGATCGAGTTTATGATTTGCGCGATCGCGCGATGATTAAATCACCTGAACGTTTTCAGGCATCTGACCAACGCTCTCCTCGTTCCTTTCAGGACTCATTGGCTCCGACGACCGGTGGTGGAGGGGGCGGCAGGGGCCGGGGTGGCCAGCAAGGATGTGGTCAGCCCCGCCCACGAAACGGTGGAGAGCAGCAGGAAGGCACTTTGCCCAAGAGACCGCAGTTTGCCAAGAAGAAAGTCGCAGCCTTAACAGCGCATCGATATGCCCCAGATAGTGAGAATGCGGCTTCGGAATCTGACGTGGGCTCTGGCCTTGCTGGACAGCGCGGTGGAGATTACCATAGTGAGAGAGGCCCTCCGTCCACTGTTGAAGGTGACAGCGACTGACACCTATGTTGTGATTGAAACGGCTGATACACATGTTGCTCCCCCTGAAAGACTTTTTGAAATTGTCCTGTTAATAGAAGGTGACATGCAGCGAACTGTAAAAGGGGTATTTTGGGAAAATCTTTCGTCTACGTATGACATTTTAATTTCGGAGGCTGACTGGCCCCCGCCTTTTGTTCTCGCAGCTCCGTGAGGGGAGGAGGTGATCCTCCCCAGTTTCGTGCACACTGTATCGAGAGTGGAAGCGCTGCATTTTGCAGAAGAGTGGGCTCTGGCGCTTGCGCCGGCTGTGTACCGCAATCAGTGTGGCTGGGATAAATTGTCTCCAAGCCACGAGATTCCTTTACGGTCTCAACCGCAGCCTCAACCTCAATATCCCATACGGCGTGAAGCAAATGCTTCAGTCGCGGCTATCCTTGAATAATTGGAATATCAAGGTGTAATTGAAACGTGTGTGTCACCGATGAATAAACCCCTTTTTACTGTAAACAAGCCGGACGGCTCATATTGTTTGGTTTTGGATTATAGGCATTTAAACTCGCATTGCCGTAACTGTGCAGTACAGAATACTCACGGCTCTGCTTTAGTGAATAGTCTTGAGCGTAAACGGTTCAAAACCACGCTTGACATTTCCAATGGTTTTTATGCCCATAGATTAGATGGTCTAAGTTCCCAATGGACCAGCTTTACTTGCGGCGGTGTGCAAAAAATGTTTCGGCGTCTCCCAATGGGCTATAAGAACAGTCCTGGAGTATTTTCCGCCCGCATAGTCTCTCTTTTGGAGAGAATGGACCCAGTTGCTTGTTCCTATGTGGATGACATTTATCTCACAGACGACGAACTTTGGGAGCATCTGTGTCGTGTTAATAGCATAATTTGTAGCTTTGCAGACATGGGTTACAAATTTAACTTTGCAAAATCGCACATTGTAGAGTACACAGTGTTGTTTCTAGGTTACGAGCTTAACAATGAAGGAAAAGGGTTGGCTCCTCATTTCCTGGAGAAATGCGCCCAGTTGCGCTCTCCAACAACACTGAAAAAGTTACAGTCTTTGCTGGGCTTTTTGAATTTCGGGAGGACTTACATTCCGGAATATGCCCAGCGTATAAAGTCTTTATATGCTTTGATACAACCATCTTTTTCCAAATCATGCTGGCTGCCTGAGCATTCAGCTATTCTGCAGTCTTTGCAAGCTGATTTGCTCGCTTCTGAATACTTACAGACTCGTGATAACCAAACCAACCTGGTGATAAGAATTATCCCTGGAACGGTGGGTTTCACGTACCTAACTTTTAATGAGGGAGATACAGTACCTATTGCTTACAAGTCACACTTGTACACTTCGGCTGAAATGCGCTTTTCCACTGTGGAGAAAGTTTTGACGGCTGTGCAGATGGCAATTCTCAAGGAACGTGCCCTGTCACAGGGAAAACGCATGTTGGTTGTTACCCCGTGTCCTGCCTTAGAGGCGGTTACGAAAGCCAGTGTACCTAATTCCAAAGCTTTGCACCCTCGGTGGATTCAATGGGCTGCATCCTTGTCATCCCAGGATGTCACGTTTATTTTTGACGCCACTTTACGGTCGCAGGAGTACTTACAGTATGAGTTTGTTCATCCTGCTCCGTTATTAATGCGGCCGTTGGAGGATTTCCATTGCATCATTTACACTGATGGTTCGGCGCAGGTTGCGCATGGCTCTAAACATGCCTACGTTTCCGCGTGCGCCATTGTGGTCGGTGCCATGCTGAATGATGAGTTCACGTCCAGTGTCGTGCACACGCAGACGCTTGGGGACCGCACCGCTCAATTAGCAGAGCTTCGTGCTCTGATGCTTGCATTGGAGTACGCTGATCCTTGTGTGACGACTTTAATTGTGATTCTTACTACTGTGTCCAGTCTTACAATGAGAACTTGTTCTTTTGGATTCAGAATGATTTTCGTGATTCCAAAGGTAGCACAATAAAACATAAAATGATCCGGGTCCGAGTGGCGGAACTTAAAGAAAAGTTACCACTCGTGTTTGTGATTCATACTCTTGGCCATCAGCGCGTGGGAGTTCACGCTGTCGGTAATTCGCTTGCTGATGAAGCGGCGAAATCTGCAGTATCAAAATACTTGGTTGCAGCTGTTACAAGGTCCAAAAGTAAAATAGATGATGACATCTTGGCGGCTGTAGCTGCCACTGAGAAGGGAGGTAAATATCCTGCGGGGTTCCCTTCGAAGTACGCATACCACTTAAGTCCCGACAAGGTTCCTTATGTGAAAATTCCTGATGTTGGTGAACGTTTAGTTCCCAACCCGGATCGCAGGGCGACTCTGATTACAGCGGCTCATGAAGGTGTGGCGTCTGCGCATGAGGGCGTCTCAGCCACTGTTACTCAGTTACAACAGAGGTTCTGGTGGCGGGGACTGTACAAACAGACGCGTGATTATGTCCTTCAATGTGACATTTGCCAGCAGATCAAGCCTTCAACTGCTGCGCGTCCGCCACAGACACAGTTGTACATATCTAATAAACCGCTGGGATGTGTTTATTTAGATCACTGCGGTCCTTTTTCTTCTGATACTGCGTATAAGTACATCTTAGTAGCAGTTGATTCATGCACACGCTTTGTGTGGGTATGGCCCTATCGCAGCGCTGATTCCCGGACTGTCATAAGAGATTTGCGTGTCTTTGTGGGGATTTTTGCCTGTGATACTTTCCATTCGGATCAGGGACCGGCTTTCGCCTCTAAGGCGTATAAGGATGCTATGGTTTCGTTGGGGGTCCAAGTCAAGTTTTCGAGTCCGTACAGACCTGAGGGTAACAGTGTAGTGGAACAAATGAACCATGACTTAAAGCAATCTTTGACAGCTCGAGTTATAGGCACTGGCAGAAACTGGTTGGCCCACCTTAATGGCGTGCAGCGTGCTCTTAATAATCTCCCTCGAAGGTCTCTGGGTGGGCGGACCCCATACGAAATGCTCTTTGGTATCAAGATGTATGTTCCTGACCTCGATGGTCTAGACTGCCAGGCCCAGGCCGCGGCCTTTGATGTAGATGAACATTGCAATGTTATACAGAATCTACAAAAGACCAGAGACAGCCTTGCTAAGGAACATTTGCCCTCCACCTCGGATGATGCGTTACAGATCCCGGTAGTTGGCTGGCTACCCCAAGTTGGAGAACTGGTCCGAGAGAAGATCGATAACAAGAAAGAGTTTGGTCCCTCATATCGTGCACCGGTTCGTGTTCTTGGAGTGAAGGGTACAAGAACAGTCATATTACCACCACTTCCAGGTCGTAAGGAAAACAGATTTATCTCAATTGACAATGTCAAGACACACAGGGTGGCCGATTCTTCATAGCATGACACCAGCAGTATCCTGTCCTTCCATGGTGAGACATTCAGTGTTGGCCATTACTTCTGGTGCTGAGCCAACGGTGAACATCGAGATGCCTGTTGTTTCCACTCCTTTATTGAATACTTTTGCTATTAATGACAATGATGCTCTGAACTATACCTACCCTTCAGATTTATCAATGCCCGATTTACAAACTCGCCTGGCCAATGAATCCAGGTTCTCTTTTGACTCTTCTTCAGCTGCTTCAAAGAAGCCCTCACGTTTGGCTACTTATGTCACCTTATTTAAAAAACATTTTTTAATTCCCCCTTGGACATATATATGGCTGATACTTTTTTCTGTTTATATTTTTATGTCAATTGATTTTGTGTTTTATTTTTTCCGTCTGATTGATGGACACTACGTTAAAGAGAGAACAGGAATTTGAATACAGTTAACATCACTGCTTGGCCTGTCCTTGATGGGATTGTGTGGGATGCGGTTAGGTTTCAAATTCATGGCCCCACTGAAGAGATTAATGTTCCTAATGTGCTTAGAGTGAATATGGGGGATGTAGTGAAACAGAACATCCGGTCTGATGATTGGGATATTAAGGCAGTTGAAGCATTGTTCAATGATTTAAAATATTATGCTGCCTTTGATGCTGAGGATTTATACTTAGATTCTGTTAATTATGGTGATTTGTTTTGCTTTCAACATTATGGAAATAATTTTTTGCATAAAACAAATTCCAGGAGGGTTCCTGTTAATTACACACAGTGGGAACATTGCCCGGCTCCTTTACAAGGGAGCTCTAATACGTTTCTGGAAAAATACACTTATTTTACAGACTTTAATCAATCAAATCCTGAGTCATTTTATTTTAAAATGACACAAAAGTCCATGTCCAAGGTTAGACTTACCGATACTAAACTGCTGTATTCGAAGTCCTTTCTAGACAAGTTAACTGTTGATGGCTACGAGCTATGGAAGGAGGTTATTGACCTTAAATCGGTTTGGGGTACCAAAGATTGGCAGGTACAAGGCACTGAGGCTTTGCATCGTGCATGTCTCATCCCGAATCACATGTTGTTTCTAAATTCTACCATTTCTCAAACAACATGCTTTGGATTGGCTACTTCTAAAAAGTTAAATACACCGACTATGTGGCATAGAAGCTCTGATTCTTGCCAACGTCGTTTTCTGGGTTTGTCTGAAGGTTTTAAACAAATCAGGCCTGATCCTCGTTTTGAGACAGATCACACAGTTACTACTTACTCAGTGGGCAAATTGTGTCAGAATTGGTTACGACATTCCACATTAGCTGCAGTTAAACTACATCTGTCCCAGTTGAGTGATAATGTGGATTTAAATGATTTTATAAAAGGCCCGGCTAAGGGTAGAACTAAGCGCTGGATTTATGCAGTGTACAATGAAATTTGGAAATTTTCACAAATTGAAGCTGCTAAACGCCTAAGAGCTATTGACCAAGCTAATTTGGAAAAAGTGCTTGCAGTGGTCGATAACAGTATTAACATGCTTTCTTCCAGAATTTACACGTTGGATAATATTGTTTCTTCTGTTGTTGACATTGTGCATGATGAGGTGTCTGTGTTATACCATGGTCAAAATCAATTGCGTTCTGTAATGCAGTTTGCATGGACCCTACAGACACTTAAGGCAGGTCGAGTGCCCTGGAGCTATATGAACGTTTCTTCCCCTTTTGCCCCATTTAATTTGACTGAAAAGCAACGCATGCTTTCAATGCGTGATGCATCATATTCTATGTTACATATTGAAAGGTTAGAATCCTTACCTTTTTCTGTAGCTGAAGCCACTGCTGCAACGTGGCTTATACATGGATTAATTACATTACCATTTGCTTTGTACAAGTTCACTAATTGTATGCGGTATATTTAGGCTTTCCTGTTTTCAGTTTCTATTTTTGGTAAATTCTGGTGGTGTTTTTTCAGTGTTTTCCAGTGATTTCCATACCTCCAAAAAACAGTGCTTTTCAGTGTTTACTCATTTCTGCGCCATAAAAAACAACTGAAACGGTGTTTTGCCGGTGTTTATGGAACGCTTTGCTTTTATGATTGCTTTTTCAATTTTTCCTCAGAAATTGTATACTGCTCTACATTTCAGAAGCTTAATAAAGTCATGAAATACTTTCCATTGTCCTTTGATTCTGCAGCTCAGATTTAACAAGCATTTGCAATGCAATAGGTCTTGCATTTATGTGAGTTTAAGCTATTGGCATTGTAAATGACAAAGCCTTTTATTTATGTTTTAAAAACAAAAATAAAAGGCATTATGTTATGGAGTGTATGTATGTGGTGTGCTGTGGAATTATGTGGGTTGGGTTGGATGAGTTAGTTGTGTAATTGTGTGGAGTGGAACTGTCTGGTGTGTAGTTGATTTTTGGATTGGAATTATGTGGATACTAATTATCTGGAATTGAATGTATTGTAATTATGTGGAGTGGGATTCTGTGTTTGAGTGCAAATATGTGAAATGGTATTTTGGGTTGTGGTTGGTATGTAGTGGAGTTTAATGACGTGGTGTGCTGTTGATGGCTGCCTTCTATTGTACAGAGAAGCCTATAAATATTTATAAAATTACATAATACATGATGTAAACAGCTAAACATTATTGCACTTAGTAAAGATATGCTCTTCCCACCTTAATAAAACAAAGAACTCTTCCCACTGTAATAAAACAAAGAACTTTGTTGTGTGTCTTTTTTTGGTAGAACTTTGCACAGAAGGCCTATTACTTAGCGAGTCACGTAGCGCCGCTGGAAAGGAAGTTCCATGTACCAGCTCAACACTTTAAAAACAATGTTTTGCAGCGTACCGCCATACTCAGTACCAATGTACTGCACTTTGAGATCTTACATGTGCCACCAGTGCACTGCAGTTAGACGTGTTATAGGTGCCATCGCGCACTGCACTCTGATATGTCACATGAACAGCCAGTGCACTGCAGTCAGATGTTATAGGCACCACTGTGCAAATTGTTCTGCTTTCATATCACACACACCAACAACCAGAGATAATGTGATTGCTGCCCTAATTTTAGTTAATGTGACCCCCTCCTTCTGTCCTACAATCACAGGTATTCCAGTGCAACCCTACGCTACGTACAAACGCAGATGGGGAGATGCACCCAAATGTTAATGCAGTTACTGCCTTTAAGTGAGGATTCCCTAGAATGGCTGCCCTTCAGACAATCCCAGTACTGTCTGTATCAACACTTCCCACTTTCTGGCGCCGGTAACACTGGCCTGTGTTTGAAGGACTGCATTCATTTCCCTAAAAATGAATTCAGCAATTTTTGGGAGGGTGGGCCTGCCTGCTTGACCTCTGGGGCTACTCCTTGCTGTGATAATAAGCGGTGTGCCCCCTGCCATCCTTGGTGGGACTTTTATCTGGCTTCAAAATTATTCAGGTGGAAATATGTTATTGTTTTCTCCTTTTGTTGTCCTTCAGTTCAAAAACGATGTTGCATTAAACAAAGGGAAGGAACTGTAAAGGAAGACTATAGCTGGGCTCTGCACGTATCGGCTTTTATTCTGGTAAAAAAATTGAATAGATTAAAATAAAAGTGTGCTAGTGTCGCCTGGACATTTTAAACCCCTGCTATGTAAGCAGCCTTTCCCCAAAAAATGTGAAGGCCATCATTATGTCAGAAAGTCCTAGAAATTATGAATTTCCTAGTTTCTCTGGCAACCCTGCCAAACACTGAGCTATGGGTCTGGAACGATGGCAGGGAACTCTTATATGGCAGGTACTAGGAAAACAACTAGCAAAGATTCAAAGGCTCCCTCACAACCCCATAAAAGTGCAGCTGAGCTAAAGCTGGCACGGAACGAGAATAGCACTTTTTGGCTGGGGTTTTGATGAATCACAGGTTTGGCACTCAGCACGCAGCTGAAATAGTCACAAGACCAGTGACACTTTGACGCACAATCGGGCACTCTTTACACATATGCATAGCGTCTGACTTTCTGTCACTGATACAATTAAACAGACTTGTGTAGAGTGCCCGACACCACATGCACATTTGTCAAAGTGTCCACGTATAAGCAATCCGACTCACTTTTCAAATACAGGATGACAAATGCCAATTCAATCATACATGCATGCACCACACAATCACACAAAAAGTGACAAGCACACTGAAAACATGGTACACTTGCACAATCTGACACTCTCACGCACAAGACTTCACCTACACAAATATCACACACACATCACATAATACACAAGCACAGGCTTGTACTTCTACAGGTGTATGACCCTCAATTACCATGGTAAGTAAACAGCAACGGAGCTGGGGAGAGTTCCAGACACTCGGCGGCTGTGACAAGACCCCTTGAAAGGACGCGCAGCTTTGCTTCTGACACCATTGAAACATTTGCTCTCTCTTCACGCCCCTGCTGCTGGCTGCGAAAAGAGAAGTTGCTGTTTCTGTAGCTCCTTTGTCACACTCTGCCCGCACTGAATGAGGGTTCGTATTTTCAAAAACACCTGACTCCACTGCGCGCACACAACTCCCATGCACCTATAAGTCACCTGTACACACATTACTCGCCTGCACACACATAACGACTGCATACCTCACTCCGCCCCCTCATACACACTCTTGGCTCCTCTCCTGCCCAGACCTGACTCTACCTTGCACACACCACGCTCTCCTGCAAAAACCTCATTCCCTTACACACAGTAATTTCACAGCAGTCACTTTAATCCCAGGCACACAACTCACGCTTAACACGGCCCCTCTGTACACAAAGCCCTGCGTTAGATATCGCTTATTCCGCTTCACACTCAACACTGGTCTGCGCATCTCACCCCTTTTCACACACCTCACTCCCCAGCAAACACCCCATTCTCCTTCTTCCTCAAACTCACTCACACATCTCAACCCTGCTAACACTTCACTTGTTTGTAAATACCTCAGTCCCCTGTGCACACCTCAGTCCTCTGCAGTACATACCACACATACACTTACACATGTAATACTCCCCTGTACACACCTCTCAAATTCTCATAGCCCTCCCCTGCTTCCAGTCAGAGCTCACTCGTCCTCCGAGTGAACCTCGCCGACCTGCACTCCTCTCTTCTCCGACACACTCCTCGCCCCATTCACTTTCACAATCAGCACTCTTCCCCACACCTGTCTCCTCTTCTCACGGACACTTCTCTCACCTACACATGCCCGACTCTTTAGCGCACACCTCTCGCTTCTGCTCGCTTTTCTCCTCTGCTCAAACGCACCTTATTTTGCACACGCAGTCTTCTGTTCACGTCTCACTCCTCTGCGCAAACCCTGCTCTGCTAAGCACACTTCGTCCGATCCCTGCTCACATCTTGGCCTTTACTCACTTCGTCACTCCACTTTATTTCCAAACGGTGGACATCTCGTGTGCTGGTGGGTGGGCTCAAAGGCGGGAGCTCACGAGCAACCCATGACTCACAACCCGACCGTAGTGTATGCAACACTGCACGAAACAAATGCAATATTCGCAAATGTTCTGCATGTGCAGGTGTTTTAGGATGGGCGAAGCCCCCCTTCTTGGGGGGTGGGGGGGACTTTTTAACAACAGAGTTCACCAAGGAACACATGTGAGGAGGGGGCTGCCCTGGGACTCATCCAGCTCTGGTCTAGTTCAAGCCTTGGTCCACGCTGATTATCCACAGACCCGCTACACAGAGCAATGCCAGTATTTCGGCCGTGGCGCAAGTAGCTGTTCGCACATTGCATTCAAATAAAGTGAAACTTTGGAGCTCTCGAGTCCACATACACAACCCGAATCTTAATGGTGGGCACATAAGCAAAATATACAGATTGCTACAGTTATCCTCCTTGTGCTGGCGGAGCGGGTTTGCACAGAGCCGCCCGCCCGAGCGCACACAGTAATACTCCAGCAAACTCCATCTAGGTCTGCAATAAACCAGGCAGCAGAATCAACCCCATTCTTTGACAGACCCCCGTCCTGCCTCCAAGAGGATAGAGCTCTGCGCACAGACCGGCACCAGTCCCTGCTCTCCGCAGACCTGGACGGGAAAACAAAGAAGTCAGAAGATAGCAAGGGAGCTACTCTGACTGTGCCGAGCGCCCAGACACAGACTCGAGGAAGATAGAAAAACTAGAAGGATTACTGAAGACCGCACTGTGCCCACGCACTGCCAGCTCAGCAGGACCGATGTGAATAAATAATATCCGAGTCTTGTGCACAGCCATAACAAACTCGATTGCTGGGAAAAGAAATGGTTACTCGTGGACCCATGACCCAGCCACTGCCATTAACGTCATGTTAAGTAAATGGTCTTTTGAAAGACCTGTGAAGTACTTGGCTGCAGCCGTCATAAGACAGACGGCAAACCGCAACAGCTCATCTCCCCCCCCACGTGAGCCAAGCAGGGGGCCTGGTGTTGCTCTGGCCCTTGGGCCATTCACACCTCGGCTCCCTGTGTGCAGAAGCATTGTTTTCTCCAGACACCTCCGCGCCAGGCAACCACAGGAAGGCCAATGTTTGTGATGCTTTGGCTCCATCAAGTGGCCAAGTTCCGCAACAACTACGAAAATACTGCGAAAATCAGTGACACTCGGTTTAAACCAGGTCAGCTGATTTTCATCCGGGAGGGTATTATCGAGTACATTCGGTTTAAACCGAGATCCGGACAGCCTAGGTATATTGCTATAGGACGATATGAACCACTAGGCAGCGCATTCCTCCATGAGGCTTGGTCATTACCATACACATACAGATGTCTGAAGGATGGAAAGGAAGTGAATCTTAATGGTGAAGAATGCATGCAGTCGCCTGACCGTTCATTGATATGCAGACACATCCAGTTACACGGTTCTTGTAATCAGGACCGACCTAATTTAGCCTGTGTTTTAAAGGGCACGCCAGTTCCAGCAATAGTTCCCACGTTTACATTATTGACAAATGGTAGTTATTTGCTTTTAAATAACGAGGAATGTTGTGGGTTATTAATCGGTATCGCTTATGTGGTAACTGTATCTGAGCGTGTGGTGTGTTGCAAGAACGTTCTATACCCTCCCACACATGGGAAC
Source organism: Lissotriton vulgaris (assembly GCF_964263255.1). NCBI lineage: Eukaryota > Metazoa > Chordata > Amphibia > Caudata > Salamandridae > Lissotriton > Lissotriton vulgaris. The sequence goes on along the minus strand of NW_028255728.1, from coordinate 1,991 downwards.
TCAGATGTTTCCATCTGGCCGCGCATCCCAACCTTCAGAGCGGAGCTCAATGGTTTGAGCCGAATAAGAGCTCTTTTGTCTCAAAAAGAAGTGGCCCTGAGCTCGGCCCGTGAAACTTATGTCCTTCACATAGCTAACACACGCACAGAGGTGCAGGCACTTTTAAATACTGACTTGCCGTTTCATTTCTGCGAGCTGGTTCATCAAATCTTTAATGCCTCCTCCCCGTCTGGACTGGCACATTTTTTTAAATTGGTTAGCAGTGGTCTCGTGACTACGTTTGAAAAAGTATTTGTTGTTATCCCAGCGTTCTTTCATTCAATATTTGCAAGTTTGTTTGGTGGATTCCCTGTTTTGCTGGCTTTGGCTGCAGGCGTTTTGGTGATATTTTGCTTTATAAAACATGGATGCCCATCCTCCGCAAGAAGCCATACAACAGCTCCTGATACTGTTTCATAATAGGATGCTTGATTACTATGGCACCCTGCCGCGTGCGACTTTAAGCACGGCTTTTGGATTATCATTTCGATTTTCCTATTTCACATGTGTCCAGCCTGTGTTTCATTGCCTGAGCTGTGATTTCGACTGGGCCATTGATTTGTGTCTCTGCTTGACGACTTCTCCTGACGTCGATTTTGATCAGCTGATGAGCCCCGTAGTTGCTCACGAGTTGGTTTGTTCTGGCGAAAGGGTTATGGCCGTGGCAGCGATGCATGGACTAATGGGTCAGTGGGACATACCCGCAGCGGCGCATGACTTTCTGGCACATAGCGTTCTTGAGAACCCACCGAGTTGTCCTCTGATGTTGCTAGAGGATTCGGTGCTGGAGGTGCACGTATGTTCTTTCCCATTGCTTAATTGGATGGCTGAACTGTTTTCGGATGATGACAGTGATTTCATGTTGGAAGCTGTGGCTACCTATTTTGCATATTCTATCCACCCATGAGTGACTTTGGAGACTTTCACTATTATGGCACGTGACTTTTTAGTAATTCTGAATGGTGCCTTTTCTTTTACGAACATTCGACTTTTATATGTTCTGGGCCTATGATTTTATAATTGGCCTCAAGTTCAAGATTTTTTATATTTTTGTGTGGCCACTATAGGCATTCATACATATTTTGTATTATTGATTTTCATATACATCTACATACATTTAGCGTGGCTCAATATTGTTGAACTCTGCTTTCATGTTTTGCCTTTCTTATAGTATTGGCTTGTTCTTTTTTGACCGTCCTCGGATCATTGGGGGGGTGTCATATAGTTACTGAGTTTCTTTATATTGTGTTCAGTTAGCATGAGTTTATTAAATGTTTAAACAACATATTTTCCTTTGGCTTCAGTTTGCACACAACATATAATTGTTATTGTAGCTTTCAACCTAGATGAAAGATGTGATTTATTTGAGAATAATATGTTATTGCTCTGATATCAAGTGTGCTTGGTACACTTGGTACCACTGTCTGCAAACTGTGAACTGCACCCTCTAAGAATAACCTAACATAAGGTTGCTGGGAGGCCTGATCCTCGCACCACATTAGACATAACACAAATAATGTTGCTGCCAAGATTGGGCTCTACGCGGGTTTAAGATAGAGTTAACGAGAATGCAAATACACACTTGAAGATGCTTCGCATGCACGGTCCAATCCCTCACACCCCAGGGGTCCGAGTGAGCACATTGCGTCATCTGCGGCAGTAAGGGGAGTGTCAGCATGCAGCCACCATCTCGGTCAGTCTGAGAGCTTCTGCCACTCCCACTGCAGCTCCTTGAGTGACACATTCATCCTGGAGCCGAGCCCCCTCCTCCCCTCAAGAAGGGCTTGCGCAGCCTCGTCTAAGCAATGCTACACATGGCTGAAATACTGGCAGCTGACTGGCTGTTGTGTGAGTACCTGAAATAATGGACGCCACACACATTTACATTGAAAATGTTTCTTTTCACTGCAAGTTTATTCAGTACAAAGCCACCCCTGCTCCTGAGAAGTGCT